>NC_054713.1:13619609-13947109 GCF_016097555.1 Gigantopelta aegis | reverse complement strand
CTGGTAGCACGAGACCTACATAATACATACGTGTATAGAAGATATGTGCAATTCGATACATAATACAAGAACGGACATGTTATCTGGGTTAAACACGAACACAGAGACATTCAAAAAAGTCGATCGATAAAATATATCGGCGAGCGGAGGCGACATATTTCAAACAAACGTTTGGATTAGCAGACAGGTATTATTTATAGACATTTGACGTGTGTGTCACAGTGATTATAAAACTACTTAATATTTCAGCTATCTTTTGTAGAAACTGCTTAAGTTTGTTCTTGTCTATGGCTTGTTTGGAGATAGCGGAAAACAAGAAAATTAAACATACACTTCGGGTATAACCTTATTTCGTCCTCTACCTCTTTCTCCTCTTTCTTATACTCTCTCTTCTCTTTATAATATCCCAGATTAAACCAATTACATGTATGTATATTTACTACTCTTGTACCCACTTACATTGATGCCTTTTTGCATATATGTATGTGTGAATCTATGTATGTACATATGTGTATGTATCGGAGGACATCCGGGTACGTGTGTACGTATTTGTTTGTGTATGGATATATGTGTTGTATATTTATTATATGCACAGCAGTGATTTGGGGCTCCCATCCTTGACACTGCTATGTTTGTGATCTGGGACAGTAAAAAAAATTTTTATAAAATAAAAAAATAAATCTTTTGTAGAAACTGTATGATAACCTCTTCAAGTGAATATCAGCTGACGTTCCCAAAGTGCGTCACCAAACCAAAGCGGAGTCGTAGGGGATTCCCCGGAAGTTTACGTAAATGCGCATAAGGCCTCTACAGTATTATAATAGTTATTCTTGGAAAGCAGTGTTTATGCAATGAATAGAAATCATAACCAGTAGAAGATATACTACAGTGAGGTTTGCAGTAAGTATAAGAAGTTTAATTTATAGTATAAGTAGTTTTCACAAACTAGGAATGAATAAAAGGAATGTTTGTTTAAAACACACACACACACACGCACACACGCACACGCACGCATACACACACACACACGCACACACACACACGCACACACACACGCACACACACACATACACACACACACACACACACACACACACTTAAAACACAATGTTCAGTTAACCGATGATAATCATGGCGCCTACAACCCACATGGTCGGCCCTCAACTTGCCCAAACTTGTGGGGAAAACCTGGCACTGACAAGTCTCAGGCACGGCGGAGCAGGGGCGGGGGAGTTGGGGGAGGGGGGGTGGGTCAATCTGAATAAAAAAATATTATTGGTAGTAAATCTTAAGGCAGAAAAAATTGCATTTCAGAACATTATTTTCAAAATTTTACGGGGGAGCGTACCCCAACCCCCCCCCCAAAACGTTTGCTTTGCGCCATCGATCTCAGTCAGCCCCTCTCCCCAATGTCTACTTGCTTCCGCCGTACCTAAGTATGTATGAACAGTGGCGGATCCAGAAAATCCATTTTGGGGGAGGAGGGGGCAAATGACATGAGGCGGAATGCCAATGGAACTTTGGCCCCTGCCCCCCCTCCCCCTAGATCCGCCTCTGAATGAATTGCATAGTTCCGAAAAGAGGAAAGGTCAAAGCATGTATGTTTGAAGACATTGTTCACAAAATGCAGGGGCGTAGGGTAGGGGACGAACCCCACCCCCACCCCCACCCCACCCGCTGAAGCAAATGGTCCGCTTTCAGAACTAAAACATACAGGTTTATACATATGAAGTTTCTGGTGGTGCAAAAACAAAATAGAAAAAGGTCCACTTGGTTCATATTCGATCCCCCCCCCCCAGGTCCAGATCACGCTACGCCCCTGAAATGTATACACTATAGGCTATAGTCTCCCACCGCGGCATCGTGGCTATTTGGAACCTAATTTGCCTTATTACTGAATGGCGAATGAATGAATGAATGAATGAATGAATGAATGTTTAACGACACCCCAGCACGAAAAATACATCGGCTATTGGGTGTCAAACTATGGTAATGCAAATAAATAAAGTGATGATCAACATCAATATAAAAATTCAAGGTTTAAACAAAAATAGTGTAAAGAACTGTGCAAAAATACAAATACAAATATCACAGAATGTTACGGATACTGAATTTTACTCTAAACTTCAATTTGTGCTGTATTGGCCATTCTCAAAGAGAATGTTACACCCCTGCACCACGGTGAGGTTACAGCACGCGCAGGGGTACTGAATGGCGACGTGTCAAAGTGTGTGGAATGGTAGTCGGGTTTAACCTAATTGTATTATTCTTTAATGGGGAAACTTGACAGTGTGCATATGTGCAGACATAGATGACAAAACATGAACCTCATTCCACTACATGCCACTACAGGGGCGGATTATGTTTTAGGTAAGGGGGGGGGGGGGGTCCGAAACAATATGTAAATGTTTATTAGTTGAAATTATAGATTTTACATGGACATCAATTTAGATCTACGTGGTGGGGTGGGGGTGGGTTTGCCAGGGGGGGGGTGCAACCGGGAACCCCCCATAATCCGCCCCTGCACTGTTACCCAATTCGTGGTTATTTTCAACCTATTTCGCTTTCTTCAAAAACAGGTACGGTTCAAAGTGCGTATGTTTGCAGATATGACCCCTTGCTGTAAAACCACCAAGCCCCTCCCTCATCCCGCCAGATTTTAACGCCTATGTATTTTGTTTATTTATTTTTTATTTTTTTATGCACTGCGTGCTTTCTGGCTCTTTTTTTTTCAGGGTAGATTTTCTTTCTAGTCTCCTTTCCTTCACAGTGAACTCAGCAAAATGTCGCTGCTTCTGGGTACACGAGTTGTCCGCGGTCCTGACTGGAAAGGTAAAGACCAAGATGGCGGCAAAGGTCACGTCGGGACGGTGACCCACATATTTGAGAGCAGGGTCACGGTCATCTGGGATTCCGGAAGAGAATTTAACTACATTGCAGGGGCAAAGGGAATATTTGAGCTAAAAATCTTCAACAGTGGACCAACAGGTGTGATTTAATTAAATTGAGTTGCTTTGTTTATGCTCCTCCTGTCCCCACCCCATCCCCTTAATTAAAGGTACATTCTCAAATTCTCAAGTGTCATATAACTACAAATCTACCGATCCCAGATAAAATATTTGCATAAGAAACTCAAGAATATAAAAATTGTAATATGTAACACAGCGTAAACAGTGTTTTCCATAAAAGTTTTGACGAAAATATTCATCATCCATTAAAATAGCATCCGGTTTTTTGTCAGTATATAACGTGTCGGTCACCGTGAAGGCAACTACACACGATACGAGTGCCTCGTACAAGAATAGACGATTGTGACAAGACAAACATTACGGTTCCATCGGTTGTCATGCACTTGTTTTGTGTGGCGCTGCCTTAATTGAATTATGCAATATCAAAAATGTACAAATCATTACAATTGTTTGTTTTTGGGGTTTTTTGCGATGGAATTTTTTGTGGGCATGTAGTTCAGGTATAATTTTTACATTTCGCAAAAAAAAAAAAAAAAACCCACAAAAAAAAACCCACAAAAATAAAATAAAAAAATACATGAATAAATATTTTTGGTTAGTACAAAAACAGAATCAGGGTACAGTAACAGAATCTTCCTCGGGTGCAAACAAATAGCACTTTTAACCTAGTTAAAAGCTTCAATTTTTCGTACCTTACTGGGAGTGCCACTAACCCCTTACACCCCGCTAGGAACGTCCCTGGTTGTTGTTGTTGATTATTATATTTTATTATATTTGTATTTATTTTCAAGGCATATTTCACAGTGACACTGGGTGTGAAGCCTGTTCGGAAAGCCCTATTATTGGAATTCGATGGAAGTGTGCCAGCTGTGACGACTTGGACCTCTGCACGCGCTGTTACATGACGAAAGAACACGACATTTCTCACGAGTTCTTACGTCGCCTGTCGGAAACTTCTCCGGTGTAAGTGATATATACTCTTCAAAAAATGTAGGGGAACCTGAAATATTAATGTTAAACCGAACATACGTTTTGACAACAGATATCCTAGTGAAGAACGTTGAGGTCTGTTTATTAACATATCGAAACACATTCCATAGTTTGCACATGCATCACGCAGTTGCCCCCTACACGTGCGTGGGATGTCCTTGATTTTGACCATTTCCAGGAAGATCGATTAATCACTGTGGAACATTATTTCTGTCAATCGTTTTCATTCTGTTGATCATACAATTGTTATTGTTTTGTTTGGTTTTAGTCATTTTTATTGTTTGAATTTGCGATTTACTGATAAAAAACCCCGTCAACTTTCAATTTTCACTTCTGACCCCAATCGTCTTTCAAGATCTTTAGTGGTCATAAAACCTACTGTAATACTGACCTACCGATTGTAATGTTTGCCTAATAATATACTGTTATCATATAACCATTCCCCACAGCTAATATATCTTACAATGGCAATTGTACATTTTTATTAGAGTCCCCTACTTTTTTTTGAAGAGTATATTATTGATATAATCTTGCCACAGTCACGTACCAAATGTCTGGATCCAATCAACTCATTCCTTACAACGAAGAGCAGTACGATCCAATCAAATAATTCGTTAGACACAATCGGAAATTTCATTAATATTAATAATAACAAAAAGTTTGTTTAAAGTTTGTTTTGTTTAACGATGCCACCGGAGCACATTGATTTATTAATCATCGGCTATTGGATGTCAAACATTATATTCTTAAAGAGGAAACCCGCTACATATTTTCATTAGTAGCAAGGGATCTTTTCTATGCAAAGTCTCACAGACAAAATAGCACATACCACGGCTTTTGATATACCAGTCGTGGTTCACTGCCTAGAACGAGAAATAGCCCAATGGGCCCACCGACGGGAATCGATCCTAGTCCGACCGCCTATCAAGCGAGCGCTTTACCAATGGGTTACGTTCCGCCTTTAACAATAACAATTTCGCGTTGTTTATATATATTATTAAGGCAACGCCACACTATACGAGTGCCTCGTTCGAGAATAGCCGACTGTGACGAGAAACACTACGATGCCATCAGTTCATTCGTATCGTGTGATGTTGCCTTTACGAGTTGCGCTGCTCAGCTGTCTGCATAGTGGGGCGACTAAACAAAACATTGTATGTGTGTGTTTTTGTTTTGTTGACTCTACATAAATAAAGATGAAAATCAGGCTTGTGCTCTCAGGAAACACTGTGGCATCATTAGAGATTGAGCACACGCGCACACACACACACACACACACGCACGCGCGCGCGCACACACACGCACGCACCCACGCACGCACGCACACACACACACACACTCCAGATATTGTTCTTACGGGCCTAGGGTTAGGGTTAGAATTACGATTGGGTTTTGTTCAACAAAACCAACATAATGTTATTTTCTTTGTCAGTCATGTAAAAATAAAAACATATTGCATTTGCAATAATATACATTTATAAATGAAACTACATGAAATTATTTGGATGTAATTTTTTTTTTTTTTGGCAAAGATATAAACTAAATACATGTTGTTCATTCTGCAACTATGAGACTGTCCATAGGCGTATGGGCTCCCATTTTTTGTAAGGGGACAGGCTGGTTTTTGCCCCCGAATTAAACGAAAATGTCCGAATCTGGATAACAACATTTAATCATATTAGCATCACTGCCAAACAGCTACATAGGGTTGCAAAGAAATCACTACACATTTTTACATGGATTACAACTAATTTTGAAGGTAGAATGTGTAATAATATGTCATTCACATAGCCAAGACTAGATGACTGTTCAAGATCATTTATTCATAAACAACACACGTCTACCAGCTGGAATGGCTGGGACCCACGTGACCACATGTGTATTTGTACGATACCGTTGTTAATGTATCATGTCTATTAGTACGATACCGTAACATTGTTAATGATATCCCTACGTCCTCCTTTTCTAACGAAAATAATACAAATATAACCATTAAAGTAAAACTATGTCTTAATTATCTTATTTTACGACTTGAAAAATAATCATAACATGTATCTTAAAATAGGATTATCTATCTTGTTTTCAGAATAGTTGTTGTCTTATTTCACTTAGTTTCTGTTAAAATATTGACTTTTGACACTAATTAAACTGTCTGTACTTTGATATCACCATATTAATCTTAACATGTATGAAAATCAAAATCAAAATCAAAAGGTGCTCCAGTTACGATAGAATTAATTCGTTTTCTATCAGTCTCTTTGGTTTGATGATTGTTCGACCACTTTTTGTTTGGTACTGCTTTTCGTTTGGTATGTTTGCCTTGTCGGATTGGGCAATGTTATCGAGTTCACTATTGTGAGCCTGTGATGCATTTGCCCACACAGAATCATCATGTCCATTGTTGATTTCTCTCCTCGGTTTGTCAGCAAAACGTACTCGTCTTACGCCTAGCTGAATAACTTTCAGATGACATCTGTTACGTCGATAGATGTAACCACTTTCAGTCTGGATGAGATATGATCTCGGTTCTCTGCAAATCTCTGTAACCACAGCTGGTGACCATCTGCCTGTCCGTTGATCTTGGGTAAGCACTCCTTGTCCTAGCAACAAAGGAGGTAATTCTTTGCGACAATGTTTATCGTGGTTCTCTTTCTGAATTTTTTGTCGTTCTGACAATAGATCATAAATTTTGTCCTTGTCTGGGATACTGTTTCCTATTTTGACAGGTAGATTGGATCGCATCTTCCTGCCATTCAGAAGTTCTGCTGGTGATGGAATCACGCCATCTAGTGGAATAGAACGCAGACAAAGTAATGCAAAATCTGGATCGGTTCCAGATCGTTTTGCCTTTTTCAGAGTGTCCTAAACAGTTTGAATAGTTCGCTCAATGAATCCATTACTCTGTGGATATCTAGTGCTGGAGGTAACATGATCGAAACCCTATTTTTCTGCGAACTGACGATACTCTATACAGTCAAAATGTGGTCCGTTGTCACTGATCACTTTGCATTTCTGGTACTCTTGACAAATGCTGCATTGTGCAACAATTTGCTCAATGTCTTTATTTATTCTGTCCAATATACACAAGTCTTGGCACGCAACTGGCATTTACTTATGCCTTGATGTCCTTCGTATATTTTTTGTAGGGTTTCTTTCCGCATTACTTCTGGAATAATAATTATCTCACCTTTCATGACAAGACCATCATCAACTGACAATTCATGCCGGGATGACCAGTAGTGGCGTATTGCTTTGGGGACCTGTTTAGCATCTTCAGGCCAACCTTTTATGATAATATCTTTCAATTTGAGCAATTCTTCGTCTTTCGTCTTCATTTGTACTGATCTGCATCTGAGATAGTCTCTCAGTCGAAAATGGCACAGCATGGATGGTTGTATCCATTTCTATCTGTGGTCCTGGTTGTGGATTCATTCTGGACATTGAATCTGCCAATACCATTTCCCGACCTGGCCGGTATTTTATTTCAAAATCATATGGCTGAATGTGAAGTATCATACGTTGTAGCCTGGGTGGAACATTGGACAAAATTTTGTGCTGTATGTTCTCAAGTGGCTTATGCTCAGACTCCACCTTGAAATGTGATCCATATATGTAAGTATGGAAACGAGTGCATCCAAACACCACTGCTAAGAGCTCCCGCTCTATGTTAGCATATCGTTTCTCGACGTCTGTTAATGCTTTACTTGCAAAAGCTACTACCCGCCCATTCTGAAGATGAGCAGCACCTAATCCTTTCATGGACGCATCCACCTGGATAGTCGATGGTTCTCTTCGGTTGAAAAATGTCAGCTTGCATTCTTCACAGATTAATTACTTTAGCTTCTGGAAAGCTATTTCATGAGATTTCGTCCACATCCAGTCAGTTTTTCTTGATGAGACCTCGAAGGCTATCAGTATGGTCAGATAGTTTTGGGATGAACGGAGCCATGTACTGTATAATTCCAAGGAACTGTTGCAGCTCACTTACACCAGTTGGGGATGGTAAACTCTTTATTTCTGCTACTTTCTCAGGATCTGTATATACCCCTTCTGCATCATAGTAACATCCAAAGAACTTGATTCTGGATACTTTGATGTCATATTTGTCGATGTTGAAGATCAGCCCGTATTTCCGTGCAACTGTCATCAAGTTACACAAATTTCTGTTATGTTCCTCATCATTTTTCCCGAACACTACAATGTCATCTGTAATGCCTAGTGTTCCAGGGCACTGCTCGAGAATCATATCCATTTTTTCTTGAAATATGTCTTGTGACACTTTCAGTCCAAATGGTAGTCTGAGAAATCTATACCTGCCAAAGGGAGTGTTGAAAGTCGTCAGATAGCTGGATTCACTATACAAAACGATACTCCAGTGACCATGTTTGACATCCAGTTTGCTAAAAACACAATCTCCGGAGAACTTGTGTGTGATTTCCTCAAGGGTTGGAGTTTTGTGAAAAGTTCTCTTTATAGCCTTGTTCAGATCTTTTGGGTTTAGACATACCCTCAACTTGCCATTACTCTTTCTGCTAAATGCTATTGACGATACCCAGTCGCTTGGTTCTTGAACTTTTGTAATAATAGAAAAGCTTTCCATCTTATCCAACTCTGTTTTAAGTTCGTCTGTCAACTGTATTGGATATTTTCTGGGTGGCTGTACCACTGGTTCCGCATCTGCTTCCAATGTAATATGAAATTTTCCAATTCCCTGAAATATGTCAGGAAACTGTTGAAGTAGCTCCTCTTTGGTCTCAATGTGAGGCAATGTTGTGGATTTTAATGACTTGGGATGTTCCTCGACTTTTGTATGTTACAGTTCACAGTAATGATGTTCATTGCTCTTGACTCTGCTATGAAGAATTCTTCATCATGCCATTTCCCTTCTCCAAATTTACATGACACTGTGATGCTGCCATACTGTGGTATGATTGTGTCATTGTATGCAAGCAAGGTTGTGTTACTAGGTTTAGTGGATTTTGGTTTGGGAAATCCTTCATCATCAAGATTTCCTTGGAACATGCGCCTGAAAACACGGATGGTAAGTAAATTACCTTGGGCTCCCGAGTCAACCTTAGTCTTGAGAAGATGAGTGCCTGGTCTATTTTTCAACTTAATGTCGAGTGTAGCAAATATTGCTCTGAACACTATCTATCATTCTGACTGTTTCAAAGTTAATCATTTCAAAAGCACTAGTCATGTCATCCTGACCTATTTCATGTATATTTCTGTCCTAATTTGTTTTTCTACTCTGAGATCTGTTACTCATTCTGTATCCATTAGCTCTGGATCGCTGATTTGATCTCGACCTGGTACCTCTCTCAGGTTTGGATTTTGCATCCATTCCCTGTCTCAGTCTGCTGGGACATACTGATTTCCAATGGCCTACCCTTCCACACTTCGAACACTTTGTTCCTGAAGCAGGACATTTATCATGTGTCGTTTGTGGATGACTTAGACCACAATACTTGCAGTCCTGACTTTTGTCATTTCGTATTTCAGTCTGCCTACGATGCCTGAATGCATGTACTGTAGATGTGGGGTGTCCAAGTGTGTTGAACAGCGCCATGTGAATAACACTAGCTTCATATGTTCTGCAAGTATCATATGCAGTTTTCAGTTGCAGTGTTTCATCTTTTGATAACAGAGTTTTTTGTACGTCAGTGTATTTTATACTTGATATTATCACTTCAATGATGCGCTCATTTGACATTTCTTCATCCCGGAATCTGCACTTCTTAGCTTTTATCCTGCACTGTGTAAAAACATCACCAACGGTTTCATCTTCACGCTGTTTGTACATCTGAAATTCCAATCTGTGGATTCGGAAGTTCTCTGTTGGTTCAATTTGCTGTGAAAATTTATCCCATATATTGGAAGGGTGTTTTAATTCCTCTTCAGAGAGTCCCCGTGTATTAAACATGCGAAGACCTGTGCCAGACCAAAGAATTATGTAGTTATGTTGATCTTTGTGCTCAATTTTGTTAACTTTGAACCGCATTGATGCTAATTGTTTAAATTCTCTAAAAGCCTGCGATCGATCCTCACTATTATAGTCCATAGTGGGAGTCGGTAGAGATTCCGCCATTTTATAACTGTATAACTACGGTAATTTGGTTGCACCAAACGCACCATCAGTTACTTGTTATTTTGTAGTGTTGATATATTTATCTTATCGGGTTACACTATATGTCCGCGGATGTCTGTGAACATGTAAACACTTACGTTGAAGTTTAAATAACACACACACACACTTGTTCAAGTCTGTGGATACTATGTTATGGAAAGTTCTTTTAAGTTTTCGCATCAATCCTGATTCTGTACAGCGAGTGTTCGTTTGTTTATACAAATCTGCATGCATCGGGAGAGTGAAAAAAAATTCAATACTGTGTATGTCCACCCAACCGCTGCCACTATGTAATAATATGTCATTAACACAGCCAAGATTAGATGACTGTTCAAGATCATTTATTCATAAACGACACACATGTCTACCAGCCGGGATGGCTGGGACCCACGTGACCACATGTGTGTTTGTACCGTTGTTAATGTATCATGTCTGTTAGTACGATACCGTAACATTGTTAAGGATATCTACAGAATGATGGCAATACATGGTAAAAATGTCTCAGGTTAGCACATTTTGCCCGAATATCTCGATAATTTTTGCCCGAATTAGAGTTTTTGCTCCAGCTTTAGTGGGGCAACTGTCCCCCACCACCCTCCACCCCCTTGTCTCGTACGCTTATGAAACGGTCCCTTTTAAAAAGTGGAACAAAGATTTAAACATAATTACAGCTTCTTTAAAACACCGAATATATTTTTGTCGTGGTGTTATCTTAAATTTGTAATATATTTTTATTTAGAACTCTGGTGCCACCAAGATCAGGAAGTAAACGCATACAGTCCGAAGGTCTGTTCGTAGAAGCGGAAGTGATTCCTGGTCCTGACTGGAAATATGGAAACGAAGAAGGTAACACAAATGGGATGTAGGTTAATGAATGATGGACTGGCGGATCGCTCCCAACCTCTTCCTCTCTCCTTCTCATTTCTTTTATCAGTCTTATCATCTCATTTCCTCTCTCCCCTTTCTCTGTCTATGTCTTTGTATCTGTCTCTCACCATCTCTTCCCCCTCCCCCTCCCTCCCTCTCTCTCTCTCTCTCTCTCTCTCTCTCTCTCTCTCTCTCTCTCTCTCTCTCTCTCTCTCTCTCTCTCTCTCTCTCTCTCTCTCTCTCTCTCTCTCTCTCTCTCTCTCCATCCAATTTTTCGCCCATTCATCCATCCACCCATCCATCCAACCATCCACCCATCCAACCATCCAACCGTCCAACTGTCCACCTATCCATCCATTCATCCATCCATCCATCCGACTATCATCCATCCAACCATCCACCTATCTATCCATCCACCCATCCATACAACCATCCACACAACCAACCAACCAACAAACAAACCAACCAACCAACCAACCAACCAACCAACCAGCCAACCAACCAATATTTTAAAGTGACGCCAACACCAGTCTAAACATGCTTCCACTATGTGTCGTTTCGCAGGTGGCTTGCTAGGGACGATCAAAACCGTCTTCTCCAGTGGGGTCGTAGTTGTCGAGAGGTCAGACACGCCTGAGGATTTAACTGAGTACAGGGTTGGTGCGGAGGGGAAGCTGGATATCATAGCTGTCGAGGAAACCAATGGTTGGAAGTATTTCAACAACCATTTACCAGTTTTAGGTGGGTACATTTTGTTATTATCAGGCATCGAAAAAGTCTGTGACGGTGAAACGGAGAAATACCTTTAAACATAGACTAAAGACGTCGCCACACGATACGAGTGCATCGTACGAGAATGGCCGATTGTGACAAGATAGCATAACGATTTCATTGTTTTTATGCAATAGGCTAAACACGTACGAGGCACTCGTTTCGTATGGCGTCACCTTAAGACTAGTCTCCGTAACCGTTACTTCGCAGAGGTACTATGTCTGATGTCAATTATCAAAAACGGCTTTAATAGAGAAAAATACGCATTATAGTGTTTACAAATAGGGTCTGTTACTTTAATTGCAGACACTCGTGATGAAAGCGATACAGTCCGGTTGTTGTTAGGAGACAAAGTTCGCGTGGATGTTACTCTTGAAGAGTTTCGGCGAGTCCAGAACCAGTCGGAGAGTTCAGATTGGGCAGACGACATGAGTCAGGTATTTGACGGATATACTTTTTGTGTGGGTATTTTTTAAAACCCAAAACCAAGCCGATTAGTTTAATGTAAGTGTGTGAGTGCGTATGTGTGTAAATGTGTGTGTGTGTGTGTGTGTCTGTCTCTCTCTCTCTCTCTCTCTCTCTCTCTCTCTCTCTCTCTCTCTCTCTCCTCTCTCTCTCTCTCTCTCACTCTGTGTGTGTGTGTGTGCGCGAGTAAATGTGTGAGTGTGCGTGTGTGTGTGTAAGTATGTGAGTGTGTGTGTAAGTGAGTGTGAGTGAGTGTGTGAGTGAGTGAGTGAGTGTGTGTGTGTGTGTGTGTGTGTGAATGTGTGTGTGGGTAAGTGTGTGTGTGAGTAAGTGTGTGAGTATGAATGTGTGGGGGGGGGAGTGAGTGTGTGTGTGAGTGTGTGTGTGTGTGTGTGTGTGTGAGAAAGTGAGTGAGTGTGTGTGTGTGTATGTGTGTGTGTGTGTGTGTGTGAAAGTGAGTTTATGAGTGTGTGTGTGTGTGTGTGTGTGTGTGTGTGTGTGTGTGTGTGTGTGTGTGAGTGAGTGTGTGAGTGTGTGTCTCGTCCTGGAGACTGACTGTTCTTCACGACCGTAAGCTAGGCTTAGACTACCAACTGCCAGTACACGATTTTATGTTTTATTTTGAATGTCTCCAAGACAGGAACAGCTGTTCACATAGTACACTTTCATTGTTTCTTTTCCAGTGCTTGACAGAAATGGGGACAGTGGTTGGGATGGAGGATGGAGAGCCGTGGGTACACGTTCAATACCAAGATTCCAAGCGTTGGAAACTAATGAAAAGCCTTTTGACACTGGTACGTTGGAAGATTCTTACAGTCCGTCCCACGAGGAACGCATTTTTTCATACTATGGAATTTACTAAGTTATTTATGTTTTCTAAATTCCACACACAAACTTTTACTTTTCTTTTTATGTCAAACCAAACTGAAATTATTTATTTGCAAAAAAAAAACCAAAACATTTTTGTAGGAGGATGGGACAGACTATAGATATTTGTATCTCTGTAATTCAAAACATATTAGTAAAAAAGCGAATGATATCTTTTTAGATCCGACAATGGAACAGCTTTTGATGCAAATGCTGATGACATAGTGTGATGGTACACTGCTCAGAGGGGGCAGGGGTCCATAATTAGAGTAATCCCATTACTTTAACCTTTTTGGTTCTAGATAAAGAATAATGTTGTCATACATATTACTTGATTTTTTCTTTCATCTTTCAGTTTTGACAAACGTAACGTTAATAGTTAATATGGGCACAGAAGAGTGTACTGTAGAACACTGGCTGCCCAAAATGCAACCAAACGTATTAATTGTTTTGTAGTTCTTTGATATCATACCACCACTACCACCACCAGAACCACCACCATCGTCATCACCATCGTCATCATCATCGTTATCAGCATCAGCATCACCATCATCATCATCATCATATTCTTCTTCCTCTTCTTCTTCCTTCTTCTGCATAAAAATCATCATCATCATCATCATCATCATGTTCTTCCACTTCTTTCTTCTCAATAAAAATCATCATCATCATCATCATCATCATCATGTTCTTCCTCTTCTTCTCAATAAAAGTCATCATCATCATCATCATGTTCTTCCTCTTCTTCTCCATAAAAACCACCATCATCATCATCATCATCTTTTTACTCATCATTATCGTTTCCATCATCTGTGAATTTATGGGCTCGTATTGCCACCTCCATATCCAGTATTTAGCTACAAACATTGTCCCTCGTTCGTCACAGACTTCAGAAATATCAAGTACAACCCAATATTGTAGTCAGAACAATCCTACCCAGACCCTCCTCTAGCGAAATCCTGTATCCATCATCACCAGCAGTAAATTAATACAATGATTGTTTTTTTCAGGTGCACTCGTTCTCTGTGGGAGAAAAGGTAGAAATAATCTCAGATGTCGACCTTGCTATGATTCTTCAGTTTGGACACGGCAGCTGGAGTGTTGAGATGAAGGAGGTGAGACAAGAGACCTGCAGTCCAGAAAACACCGAGTAACATAGGCGTACGGGCTCCCATTTTTGTAAGGGGTGGGCAGGCTGATGTTTGCCCGAATTAAATGGAACTGGCAGAATGTGGATAACATTTATTTATATTAGCATTACTGCCAAACAACTATATAATTTTATCTAATATTGTGGTTAGAATGATAGAAATATATGGTAAAAACATTTCAGGCTAGCTCATTTTGCCCGAATATCTAACGTTTTTCCCCGAATTTGAGCATTTTCTCCAGCACCAGGGGACAGTTGCCCTCCCCTCTCCCTGCCCCCCCCCCCCCCCCCACCTCTATGCCTAGTAACTTGAATTTTGGTCAAAATCAGGGGACTATTTCAACATTTATATAATGAGAAGTTTTTTTCACGCATTCGGTTACGTGAATTATATTTGCGTAACGGGTGTGAGCTACTTAATCCTTATTTCTCGCTCCAGCCAGTGCACCACTACTGGTACATCAAAGGCCGTGGTATGTGCTATCCTGTCTATAACACGTGTACAATTGTTCTGAACTACATTGACGTTCCAAATGTATTTTATATTAGCATTTGTTTTCAATAATATAGTATAAATATGTCTGTTTAACAAGTAACGATTTATTTGTTAATATTGTATTTGGGGCTAAATGGGAGCAACAGTAACTATGGATCTGGCAAGCTCTACGATCAGGTATAACCGATCATTTCTGACAGAAAATTATAGCTGTAAACTCATAAAGACAACACCACCCGAAAACCTCAGTAGCGAATGGAACCGCCAAGTGCACGGATGAGAGCCTCAACCCTTCTTCTCATTCTCACAGGGAGTCGTCTGTCAGAACATCTATCTATAGTCCGTCCCATCATCCTATTGAAATGTTTTTTGTAAATAGTTTCAGTTTGGTTTGACGGATGAGAGCCTCTACCCTTCTTCTCATTCTCACAGGGAGTCGTCTGTCAGAACATCTATCTATAGTCCGTCCCATCATCCTATTGAAATGTTTTTGTAAATAGTTTCAGTTTGGTTTGACGGATGAGAGCCTCTACCCTTCTTCTCATTCTCACAGGGAGTCGTCTGTCAGAACATCTATCTATAGTCCGTCCCATCATCCTATTGAAATGTTTTTTTGTAAATAGTTTCAGTTTGGTTTGACGTAAGAAGTAAAGTAACCGTGTTTTGGAAATGCTATTTACAAATCAATCGGCTCAGAAATAAATAATTTGTAGTAAATGTCATAGTATGAAACAAGTGTTCCCTGTGGGACGGACTATGATGATGGAAGACCTTTCTAAGGATAAATCAAATAAAACTTTTATTGTCTTACTGGGTTTTTAATTAATTTCTCTGTGTATAAATTTCCCAAAGGAGAGTACACTGTCCTAGACACTTCTATCTTGCGTTTAAATTCATTCGTATTTGGAAATTCGTTCCTATCTTTCAACTTCTTTTACTGCCACCTCAACATACCAGGCCTTGTCTCTTCAACCACGACAGGTGTTTCTCTAATGTGGGCCATCCATGTGACACACCTGAAAACCTCTTGTCGGCTATTATTGTAGGCTTAGTCTGACCATTTTGGAGAGTGTTAAATGGTTAGTTTTGGCATTATTAAAAGTCATCTGTAACCACCGTCTATGCATTCCTACCACTGGCTTAGTCTGACTATTTTGGAGAGTGTTAAATGGTTACTTCTGGTATGATTAAAAGGCACCTGTAACCACCATCTTTACTATCCAACCATCGGCGATCATTAGTTAGTGTCTTGTGTCAGATTAGCTTTAGCAGTGGCAGAGGACGATATTGCTAAGAAGTACACATACACTGTATCAGAGGGGGGAGTTAAAATACACATTATGAAGTTGTTTTAATAAATACCCCAAATCCTAGTTGATTAACCCACAAAAATCACTTTCGTTAAACTAAATACTGACATATATTGACATAAAGTCATTATTTATTGGTGTATTTTAAGTAGGGGAATATCCTCGTAAATCTCCATGGGACAATGGAACTCGGCCCTAGCGGAGAGTTACTCGAACAATTCCCCTTTATTTAAAACATGTAGGTTATGGTGAATACCAGCTCAGATGACAAGTACTGCAATGCAACCTGGTTAAACAAGAAACATGTTTATTGTAGGCCCTTGGCAAGACGGGAATAATTGAGTGGATTGACTCTGACAGAGATCTGAAAGTGGTTATAGGCGATCGAGCGTGGATCTTCAGTCCCGTGTGCTGTTCTCCCGTAAACAGACGAGCAAGAATTTCGAGTCCGGCATCTGTGTCCAGTTCCACCAGTGATTCTGACATGTCGTCTGGTCTTAGCTCTGGAACAGTGTCCTCGAGCTATTCAGGTATGTTGTGTGCGTGCGTTAATGTAATCATCAGGATATCTCAGTATGTTGTGTGTGAATATTGTTTTCCTTATGTGAGGCAAGGTAATCATCAGGATATCTCAGTATGTTGTGTGTGAATGTTTTGTTTCCTTATGTGAGGCAAGGTAATCATCAGGATATCTCAGTGTGTTGTGTGTGAATGTTTTCCTTTCTTGAACAAGGTCATCTGGATATGCTGTGTTGTGTTGTGTGTGTGTGTGTGTGTATGTGTGTGTGTGTTGTGTTGTGTGTGTTGTGTGTGTGTTGTGTTGTGTTGTGTATGTGTTGTGTTGTGTTGTGTGTGTGTGTGTCTCTGTGTGTGTGTGTGTCTGTGTCTGTGTGTGTGTGTGTGTGTGTGTGTGTGTGTGTGTGTGTGTGTGTGTGTGTTTGTGATTTTCCTCGGGCTATTCAGTTATGTTGTGTGTGAATGTGAATGTTTTTCCTTTATGTGAAGCACGGTCATCGTCAGGATATCTCAGTATGTTGGGTTAATGGGTGTTTTCTTTTTCCAGAGCAGTCCTCAGGATATGCTGGTATGTTGTGTCTGCGATTTTCTTTGGGTTATTCCGGTATATTGTGTATGTGAATGGGGTTTTTTCCTTATGTGAAATAAGGCCATCATCAGGATATCTCAGTATGTTGTCTTCATGGATGTTTTCTTTTCCAGAGCAGTCCTCAGGATATGCTGGTATATTGTGTGTATAATTTTCCTTTCCAGAATAAAGTTCTCAGCATATGTCAGTAGATTGTTGATATGGTTTTCTTTTTAGAACAGTCTGCAAGATATGCTGGTATGGTGTGTGGATGTTTTCTTTTGTTAGAATAACGTTCTTTTGATATGCTGGTTTGCTGTGTGTATGATGTGAGAGAAAATGTTCCTTTTTTAGACTAGGTCAGAGCCGTACGTATCTTATAATACTGCGAGGAGCAGTTTAAATCATATTTAGAGCCCAGTGATACAAGAGGTTAGACAAAAGCTGCTTGTGGGTTTTTTGGGGGGGTTTTGTTTTTTAAATTACACTTTTGTTCGTATTTTTTTATTGCAATTCCCCCACCCCATCCCCAGCTAGATACAATTCTGAAGGCCATCGGGATATGTTTGTATTTTGTATATTTGGTGTGTATAGAACCTGTTATGTAAGAGAATGTTTTCCTCTCTGGAATAGTCATCAAGAAATATAAGTAAATTGTGTGTAAGAATTCATTTATAGACCTGTTTTTCATGATATCATTGATATAGAAGTATGTTGTATTCAACAATGTTTTCCTTCCTGGAAAAAAGCTCATCAGCATATACAAGTATGTTTTCCTTTTTTATTAAGGTCATCAGGATATAGGAGTATAATGTGTTTGAGAGTGTTTTCCTTTCTTGATCAAAGTCATAAGGATAATTATTATACAAGTATGTTTTCCTTTTTTATCAAGGTCATCAGGATATAGGAGTATAGTGTGTATGAGAGTGTTTTCCTGTCTTGATCAAGGTCATCAGGATATACAAGTATGTTGTGTGTAAGAATTAATTTCTAGAACAGTCCTAAGGATACTGAAGTATGTTGCGTGTGAGGAGATTTCTTTTTCTAATAAGGTCATCATAATACAGAAGTATGTTGTGTACAAGAATGCAAGTCACGAACAGTCCTTATGATATCATTCTACCAATGACATAAACTTGTATTTGTTTTCTAGGGCTTCGCTAATCCTTTCACCGGTTACTGGTGTATGTAACATAACCTTTGTCTTTAATAGGACCTGACAAATCCATTTACAGCGATTTTTGGTGTACATGAATTAAATTTTAGGTGTATATTTTGTCTAGGACTTGATGGATTATTTTATTGGTTACTGGTGTACGTGATATACTTTTGTCTAGGGCTTGACAAATCCTTTTTACTGATTACTGGTGCACATCTGATAACCTTTGGCGTCTTTTTCCTTGGGCTTCATGAATCCTTTTACTAGTTACTGTTTACATGATATAGATATATATATATATAGATATATATATACAGTAGAATCTCGTTGGCTCGACCTTGGAAGGGTCGATCACACCGCAACGCTCGAACCAAAAACGAAGTCCCGAGTTTTTTGTTTGGTAAACCCTTATATTATATCAAACAATTAGTGCACAAACGGGCCTCAGCATAAAGCGTTACTTTGAAAACGACTACATTTCTGAAAAGTGGACAGTGCTGCGTTTTTTTATTGTTGAAATATTCAAATTGTTCAGTAATAAATTCATGTAAATACAGATTAAGAATTTGCCATTTATTTATTTGATTTCAGTGCATTTACGTGTATTACACAATTTGTATCTAATTCAACTTTCTAACTGATGTTACGGAAATGTCAATCTAATTAAAATTAGCTCCACTATTACATGTGGATCTAAAGACAGCCAGTTGGAGCTCATGTCCACCAATCAAAACCTTACTTGCAGAATCCTGCCAGTGATTTAAAACTAACAACACTGCGTAGTCCCCAATGTCCAGGTAACATTTCGTCTGTAAATAATAATTTAAATATTGACCAATCACACTTCGCCTTTTATAACGTTATTAGGGAGCATACAAATTCTAAAAATTTCGGGCGAGTCTATTTTAGTGGCCGCAGTACAGCGAACCATACCAATACGTACGGGGTGGGTTATCAGTCTTCAATTTTACATTAAAAATTATTTATTTATTTATAAAATTAAAAAAAACTAAATCAGTCTTCAGTTTTACATTACAAATTATTTATTTTATAAAATAAAACATCTTTTAAGGCATTCGTAATTCACACGAAACATGTCGTATACCCTCAGGATAATTCGGAATGTTTTCAAATTATTTTTAAATCACTGGCAGGATTCTGCAAGTAAGGTTTTGATTGGTGGACATGAGCTCCAACTGGCTGTCTTTAGATCCACATGTAATAGTGGAGCTAATTTTAATTAGATTGCGGAAATGTCCGATGTTGACCGAATGGTTCGGTCGAACTACCCGATGGGTCGAACACTTTCTCGAGCATCGACGGGGTTCGAGCCAACGGGAGTTAACTATATATATATATATATATATATATATATATATATATATATATATATATATATGTATCTATATATGTATACTACTCAAAAGAATTTAATGGTAAAAAATTTATAACCAAATAAGTTTCAGAGTGTATTAGATTGATGATGTAAACTACACCAAATTTTTTATTTATTGTTCCATATTTACAAAAAAACACAAATAAACGTCACTGTATACAAGAAAGTCACATGACATGCTATCAAAGTTGAAGGTTGTCAAACATGGATTTTACACATTAGAATATTCGTTTAATAGTGTGTGAATCCACCCCTGGCGCGAATACACTCGACACATCGTTGCCTCATGATGTTGATCAGACGTCTGAAGAACTATTGGGGAATGGCCTGCCACTCTGCCATAAGAAGTTGACCCAGATCATGAAGGTTGGCCGGAGGGGCATGGTTATCCCGAACTCTCCTGCCTAATTCGTCCCAGGCGTTCTCTATTGGGGCCAAGTCAGGCGAATATGCTGGCCAATCCATCCTGGCGATACCTTTTTGTCTGAGAAAGTCCGTTACCACCCTGGCGCGGTGGGGTCTGGCATTGTCATCCTGCAGTACTGCCTCGCCGCCAATCTGCTGAAGGCCTGGGAGAACCAACGACCGGATAATCTCATTCAGATAGCGGATTCCATTCAGATTGCCATCCACCACATAGAGGGGGGTCCTGTGGTGGATAGAGATGCCGTCCCACACCATGACGCTGCCACCACCGAACCGGTGACGTTGTCTAACGTTAACGTCAGCGAAGCGCTCCCCAGGACGTCTGTAGACACGAACCAGACCGTCGTTGAACTGGAGACTAAACCTGGACTCATCAGTGAACATCACTCGACCCCACTGAACACGTTGCCACCGCAGATGAAGCGTGCACCAGTGACGTCTGGCCGTTCTGTGACGTGGTAGGAGTGGTGGTCGAACAGCCTGGCGACGGCAGCGTAGATTATTGGTTCTCAGACGATTGCGTATGGTTTGATCAGACACTCGAGTTCCAGTCGCAGTCCGCAGATTGTCACGTAATCGGCGTGCAGTGGTTGTGCGTTGACGTAGAGCCATATTGGTGATGTAGCGGTCCTCTCTATTTGTAGTGCTTCGGGGTCTTCCCGAACGTGGACGATTTCGAACAGAATTCGTTGCTTGGTACCGTTGCCACAGTCAGCCAACGACACTCTGACTGACACCAAGTCTCAGAGCAACATTTCTTTGCGTATTGCCATCCTGAAGCCAAGCAATAGCCCTTCCTCGATCTTCGATAGTCAGTTGAAGTCGTACCATTGTCGAATTTGGAGTGTGCACCGTACACGAACGCAAGCTCCAATTATACGGAAATTCAGCATTGGGAACATGGAATACACGTGCAAAGCGTGCAAATGAAGCGCTTTGTGAAAAAGCAAGTTATGGGCACTTAGCAGACCATTCGCTTTCGCCCTAATTTACGTGCAAATGTAAGCATGTTTTCGCCATTAGAACTAGTCGACAGTGTCAATGACAGTGGATTTTAATTCATTTATGGGTTGCTTAGACCCACTTTCGTCAAAATGGAACAATACCATGCGTGACATTATGGTCTAGCTAATATAATTGACATTCAGAAAATAATGTCGAAAATATCTTCCCACCCTTAAATTCTTTTGAGTAGTATATCTATATCTATCCATCTATCTATCTATATCTATATATATATATATATATATATATATATATATATATATATATATATATATATATATATATATATCTTTATATATATATATCTATATATATATATAGAGAGAGAGAGAGAGAGAGAGAGAGAGAGAGAGAGAGAGAGAGAGAGAGAGAGAGAGAGAGATAGATATATATATATATAGATATATCTATATCTAGATATAGATATATATATATATATATATATATATATATATATATATATATATATAGATAGATAGATAGATATATATACATAGATATGTATATATATATAAACTAGTTTTTTTTCTCTCTAGGGCTCGATGAATCTTTGTATCGGTTACTGGTGGACTTGAGTACTAGAACACAGGTGAAATTCATCAAGGCTGCAGCAAGCGGTGACGTGAACACTGTCAGAGAACTGGCGAAGTCCAGAGACGTTCAGGTACATGATGTTCACTTTGTCATCTAGCAAGTTTTGTTTGTTGTTTATTTGTGTGCGTGTGTGTGTATGTGTCACATTGTATGTGTGTGTGCGTGTGTGTGTGTGTGTGTGTGTGTGTGTGTAGCAATGTATTAATTTTACTAGTATATTTAGATATAATTATTATATTAATTAATTAATTATATTCAGATAAACAGAGGGCTTTGATACTTTTGTATAGGAAATATGAACAGTAGCATTTTACTAATGCTATATTCAGATACATTTATTATATACTAAAAGGCAAAAGTTATTGTGACACACAAAAGACAAAGATAATTGATGATACGTTTTTACTACCGTGTATGAAACGTTATAAAATGGAAAGAGAAATGTCCGAAGGTATGGAAACGACCAATAGTCCATGAAAAGGGCGCACCTGTCAAATGCAAATGAGCCACATCGTTAGAGGGGGTCCAGAGCGAAGTTCACACAGTCAGTAGCGAGTGTGTCCACCTTGAGCATTGATACAGGCCTGGCACCGTCATCTCATTGAGACCACTAAACAGTGGAGAAAGTTCCTAGGAATGTCATTCCAGATCTGAGGAAGGATCAGCCAGAGTTCCTTCAGTGTTGTTGGAGGATTTGGAACACGTCGCAAGCGTAGCTCCATTTCATCTCAGACATGATCGATTGGTGACAAGTCCTGGGACATGGCAGGCCAGGGTAGCACATCAACATTGTTCTGATTCAAATACTACTGCACAACTCTAGCAATGTGTGGTCTGGCGTTATCGTGTTGTAATGTCATCCCGGGGCCGTTCTGTTGCAAAAACGGTAACACAGTTGTTTGCAAAATTTCATCTCGGTACCTCACAGCATTAAAATTGCCTTCAATCACAACCATCTGGATCCGGCCTGTGGCTGTAATTCCACCCTGTATCATAACGCTACCACCTCCAAAACGATCCCCTTCAAGAACACATGGCATGATGTAACGTTCACCTTGATGTATCTGATAGACACGTGTCCTGCCGTCAGATCTGTGGAGAAGGAAATTGGATTCATCGGTGAATCTGGCTGGGCGACTTGCACGGATGCCGTAGATGCGTAGACGTCGTCGGACTGTCCTCGCTGGTACACCTCTGTTGCCAGGGATGGTACGGGTTGTGAGGGTTGCTGGCTGGAACCTGTTTCGCAGATGCGTGGTTGGATCCATGTGTGTTGGCGAGGGGTTGTCACGGGTGGTCGACCGCCGGTCCCTGACCTGGTTGTTTTGTTGATATCGTTGCCATAAGTGGACGATCCCTATGACTCGCCATCTGTCATTTTCACTGAGGCGTGGCATGATGAAATTGCATCATGCAGTTCACTAATGGTGTTTTTCTGACTTCTGGATTTCTGAAGGCTGCAAAGAGTGACAATGATTTGCGACTGAATATCTGGCCTTTTATGGTGAACACCGAACACCGGACAGGATTTCTCCCGAATATTCCATGGTTCTTGCACAAAGCATGCAATCGCTGCAACAACTGTTTGGTTGCATTTCTTTGAGCTGTTTCATGCACATTTTCTCTGGTTTACATCCATTCACAAATTTATTACTCCAAACAATCCATGTCACAATAACTTTTGCCTTTGAGTATATTAAATGTCATATTCAGATAAACAGAGCGGATTGTTTGCAGTTGGTTTGTAATAAATAAAATACTAAACTAGTTTGCCTGTCACATCATTTTATGAAATTCGTGAACAATGTTGGTATCCGACTCGCTTTCGCTCGTCAGATAACAAAACTGACCAATCATTTAGTATTCTATATATATATATATATATGATACTACATGTAATGTTATCTTCATATAAGCATACAGGGTTGTGTTAATTCAAATAGGAAGTGTGAACAGTAATATAAATAATATACTAATGTTATATTCAGATATAAAACATATAGGGCTGTGATAATTTTGTATAGGAATCGTCAACAGTATTATACTAATATTACATTCAGATGTAATTATTATATTAATGTTATAATCTGATAAACGTAGGGCTGTGATACTTTTGTAGAGGAAGTGTCAACAGTATTATACTAATATCATATTCAGAAAGACGTTAAGGAGCAGGGAATGGCCGCTATACACGTGGCCTGTCTCAAGGGACACCTGGAGGTAGTGGAGACACTGTTTGACTTGTTTGTCGATATTGACCTGCGAGACAATGACGACGATACGCCGTTACATTGTGCAGCATTTGGGTATGTTATATTAATGATACAGTACCACATTGTACAGTAATGATACACTACGTTATACTGAATTATAGTATGTTATATTAATGATACAGTACCACATTGTACAGTAATGATACACTACGTTATACTGAATTATAGTATGTTATATTAATGATACAGTACCACATTGTACAGTAATGATACACTACGTTATACTGAATTATAGTATGTTATATTAATGATACAGTACCACATTGTACAGTAATGATACACTACGTTATACTGAATTATAGTATGTTATATTAATGATACAGTACCACATTGTACAGTAATGATACACTACGTTATATTGAATTATAGTATGTTATATTAATGATACAGTACCACATTGTACAGTAATGATACACTACGTTATACTGAATTATAGTAAGTTATATTAATGATACAGTACCACATTGTACAGTAATGATACACTACGTTATATTGAATTATAGTAAGTTATATTAATGATACAGTACCACATTGTATAGTAATGATACACTACGTTATACTGAATTATAGTAAGTTATATTAATTCTGTATTTTGGTTGTTGTTGGGTTTTTTGACAGGAACCACGTGAGCATTGCGACGATGTTGTTGCAAAACGGCGTGCAGAAAAACTCCAAGAATACACAAATGTTGACGCCATTACATGTTGCTGTACAGAGAAAAAATGTTGACTGTGTTAAACTTCTTATAGAGTCGGGGTGTGATCCAAATACACAGGTACGAGAGAGAGAGAGAGAGAGAGAGAGAGAGAGAGAGAGAGAGAGAGAGAGAGAGAGAGAGAGAGAGAGAGAGAGAGAGAGAGAGAGACAAGAGAGACAGAGATGTACAGAGATAGAAAGATAGAGAAGAGAGAGAGGGAGAAAGAGACAGACAGAGAGACAGACAGACATATATCTATGCATGCATATACACATACTGAGACAGACAAATACATACACTCAAAATGTAGATATATAAACAGATTCACCTACATACCGTATCTGTGTTGAGTGCATCGTTAAATAAAACCTCTCTCTCTCTCTCTCTCTCTCTACATACCGTATCATACCATGTCTTGCAATACCATGATGTGTGTGTATATATGTGTGTGTGTGTGTGCGTGTGTGTGTGTGTCTGTGTGTGTGTATGTGTGTGTGTGTGTGTGTGTGTGTCCAAATTTATACTGATAAATCTTTTTATTTGAATTTATTTATTCTGAAATTAAAACCATTTTATTACATTTTTGCTTGTTAAGACAGTTCTTCAGCAGGAATATATTTTAGTTTTATGTTACCATGGTTTCAGGACAAAGATGGCGACACGCCGCTTCATGACGCAATCAGAGATGGTGACAGTGACGTCATTAAGTGTTTTGAAAGCTGTCGCACACTTAACCTGAAAATCTTCAACACGGACGGATTGAATGCATTCCATGTCGCCTGCTCGGCAATGTCGGGCAAAACTGAGTATGAATTTTTAAACTGATATTTAAGTTTACGACTTTGTATGACTTTAAAACTGATATCAAAGTTTACGACTTTGTATGACTTTAAAACTGATGTCTAAGTTTACGACTTCGTTTGACCTTAAAACTGATATCAAAGTTTACGACTTTGTATGACTTTAAAACTGATGTCTACGTTTACGACTTCGTTTGACCTTAAAACTGATATCAAAGTTTACGACTTTGTATGACCTTAAAACTGATATCAAAGTTTACGACTTTGTATGACTTTAAAAGTGATGTCACAGTTTACGACTTTGTATGACTTTAAAAGTGATATCAAAGTTTACGACTATGTATGACTTTAAAAGTGATGTTTAAGTTTATGACTTTGTATGACTTTAAAACTGATGTCTAAGTTTACGACTTTGTATGACTTTAAAAATGATTTCTAAGTGTACGACTTTGTATGACTTTAAAACTGATGTCTACGTTTACGACTTTGTATGACTTTAAAACTGATGTTTAAATTTACGACTTTGTATGACTTTAAAAGTGATATCAAAGTTTACGACTATGTATGACTTTAAAACTGATGTCTAAGTTTATGACTTTGTATGACTTTCCCCTGCGCGTGCTGTAACCTCACCGTGGTGCAGGGGTGTAACATTCTCTTTGAGAATGGCCAATACAGCACAAATTGAAGTTTAGAGTAAAATTCGGTGTCCGTAAAATTCTGTGATATTTGTATTTGTATTTTTGGCACAGTTCTTTACACTGTTTTTGTTTAAAACCTTGAATTTTTATATTGATGTTGATCATCACTTTATTTATTTGCATTACCATAGTTTGACACCCAATAGCCGATGTATTTTTCGTGCTGGGGTGTCGTTAAACATTCATTCATTCATTCATTGTATGACTTTAAAACTGATGTCTAAGTTTCCGACTTTGTATAACTTTAAAACTGATGTCTAAGTTTACGACTTTGTATGACTATAAACCGGCCTTGGTGGCGTCGTGGTTAGGCCATCGGTCAACAGGCTGGTAGGTACTGGGTTTGGATCCCAGTCGAGGCATGGGATTTTTAATCCAGATAATAAACTGATTTATGATGGTTGTTGGTCCATTTTCCTTTTAGCCAATAAGCAATTTTAATGCAGGATTTTCGATATTTTTATAAACTTGAAACAGTTTCTATTGGACATGAAACTATACGTAATTCCATCTCCTGATATTTCACTACAATTCTGCAAAACATTTTTTGGGGGGGGTCTAGTTTTAACTTTACGTTATTATAACGTTAACCGTCAACCATACTACATAAACAGTTTCTTCCCCAATATAGAAGATAATTACTTTCTAATGCATTCATAGTCGTATGTTTTGTACACAAACGCACACATACACAAACATACACACGGACGCGCGCGCACGCACACACACACACACACACACGCGCGCGCGCGCGCGCGTACGTATGCACAAACAAATGTTACTTGCATATACTGATATAATTTTTTTCTGTTTTGTTTTGTTTCTATGTAGGTTTGTTTCATTCCTAATGACACAGGATCGCGCAATAGCAAACATTCCGACCAGAGTGGGGCAGTTTTACCCAATACACACAGCCGCTTTGAATGGATATACCAATATGGTCGCCACATTAATAAATGATGTATGAACATATTGTAACCTTTCATTTAATTTAATTTGATTTAATTTTATTGTTAATTTTTTTTATAACTTGAATTGTATGACATTTGAAGGGCAGTGTTAACAGTATAGAACGTTTAACCGTAAGACATCATTCATTATTTAAAACTTGAATGTAGCCTACTCGAAAGTATTCCTCAAAAGAAACACAACAAGGCTGGGAAGGGTTCGAGGGTTTATTCTCTCTATCACACCATACGCGTGGTTCTGTAAAAATAATTACAAACGATAAATACACTGGTAGTAATAATAATTAACAACCTCGACTTAATCATAAAAATAAATTACAAATGTCATATTACATAGCAATATATATATATAGCAATATATATATATATATATATATATATATATATATATATATATATCGTTAAAAAGTGTATGGTTTTCTCTACATGACAGGCTTGTTTCAACTCGAAAACGACTACTATATATATATATATATATATATATATATATATATATATATACTCATTTAAACCATTATCACACAATTATGCCAACTTACTGGCATAATACTTTCCTTCAAAAATATACATATACGTTTTGGCGACATTAGTGCCAAAAACAATCATCAAAATAATTACATGCATTTAAGATAATTAAATGCGGTTATAAAAAAAATATATAAAAACAGTAAAGACTTGGCAACATTATTGCCAACGTCACTCGATTACAAAACAAACAACTTCCCCATTTCAAATGCTGTCAATATAAAACAATAACGTTCAGGTTTGTATGACAAACATTAAAATAAAAACCATTACAGAATACAAACCGGAACGTTCGATTGTAAAAAAGAAAATATATATACATAAAATACTCGGTTACAGCGCAGGTGAAACAAGTCACGTACGTTGGTCAAGACGCACGTGAAACACCTTCGCTGCAAGAATTGCATGTAATATAGAAATCGACAATACTACTACTACACACCACTGTCACAAATACACAAAAGTATTTCCGTTCCTCCACTGTCCGTGTGTCTGTGGAAACAGGATGTGACGTCCGATGGTCAGGCGATGTGTCCCATTCTTCAGTGTCCGAGAGTCTCGGGTCCCTACGTCGGCTCCATTGTAGCCTACTCGAAAGTATTCCCCAAAGGAAACACAACAAGGCTGGGAAGGGTTCGAGGGTTTATTCTCTCTATCACAATATCACACCATACGCGTGGTTCTTCGCTGTGGGTGATGAACCGTATAGGATGATAACACTACTACTTGTACCTGGGCTTCATCCTGTAAGTGCCAAAAGGAAGTCTGAAGATAACGAAAGGCTCAGGAAAAGGCAAAGGCAAGTCGTTGTAAGTATGCAACATGTACTGTGACTGTCTACACTCGGCGCTGCACGGACCTAACTCACGATCACGTGACACCAAATACACATAGCCATTGGATAGAACCAACCAATGGCTCGTCCCTAGCCAGTATGGCTGGAAACAACCATAAAAGGCTTTGTCTAATGCACCAATATGATATTCTCAACGCAGATTGAGAATATCCTATAATAAAATAAATAGAATCCTAAAATAAATAGTAATAGTAATAGATAAAATATGTTATTTATATACAAACAGCCAAATATTTATTCCCCGTTACATGAACTGTATGACATTTGAATGGCATTGTTAACTGTACAGAACGTTTAACCATAAAATATTCATTATTTAAAACTTGAACTGTATGACATTTGAAGGGCAATGTTAACTGTATAGAACGTTTAACCATAAGATATCATTCATTATTTGAAACTGGAACTGTATGACATTTGAATGGCAATGCTAACTGTATAGAACGTTTAACCATAAAATATCATTCATTATTTGAAACTTGAACTGTATGACATTTGAAGAACAATGTTAACTGTACAGAACGTTTAACCGTAACGCATCTTTAAGTATTTAAAACTTAACTGTATGACAAGTGCAATGCTAACTGTACAGAATGTTTAACTATAAGACATCAGTCATTATTTAAAACTTGAACTGTATGACATTTGAAGGGCAATGTTAACTGTACAGAACGTTTAACCGTAAGACATTTTAAGGACATCATTCATTATTTAAAACTTGAACTGTATGACATTTACAGGGGTCGGCTGATGTCAACGCTAGAACGGAACGACTCCAAACAGCCCTGCACATGGCGGTGATGTCATGCAACCTACAGATTGTCGAAAATCTTTGGGTAAAAGGTACTCAATACAGCCAGGGTCATACCTGTAGCCTAAAATATCTACGAGGGGGTGGGTGGAGTAACAATAACGAGTCCAGCTAGATACAATAAAAAGTACATTTTAACAAAAAGGATAGGTTTTTTGTATTTTATTGGGGAACAACTGCCCTGCACAACCAAACACCCCCCCCCCCCCCAACACCCACCCCTACTCACTACATCTCTGACAGTAATTTAACAGATATCAGAGCTTATTGGTCCCTTACCTGTCCAACCGCAGCGGACTATGGATTTCATGTCCGTCCGTCTGTCTGTCTCTGTCCATCCGTCTGTCTGTCTGTCCTTCTATCTGTCCCACATATAGTTTTCCGGATGTTGAGCTGACATTTTGTGTGTAGCTTTCATTACGATTTTTGACAGAGTATATAGCTTTATCATGTTCTGTTACAGATCAGCTTCGACTTTCATGGCAAATCACTAACCGTAATTTTTTTTATAGAGTTATGGCCCTTGAACGTAGAAGATATGAACATTTTATACTAAAATGAAATTTTGTATATAGCTTTTATCATGCACTGTTACAGACCGAGTTGAACTTTCATGGCGATTTACCCATTTAATTTTTCACAGTTATCTTCCTTGAATTTAGGAGATACGAACATTTGTTGTGCCCAGTAAGGGATATGTATTGCTTTAGCAGTACTTTCAGAATGCTTTGTTTTTGCTGTACACTGAGTACTGGCTGGAGGTTTCCACAAGTAGATCTAGTGCGCGATGTTTGTTAGTGGTAGAGTGTTACCTGAGGTGCGATGAGTCGCAGGATCGATTTCTCTCAATGGACTCTACCCCCCCCCCCCCCCCCCCATCCCAACCAGTGGGTTACGGCAGGCATATGAAATAAAAAAATATATATTAAAATTTAAAAAAAACAAAAACGAGAAAAACAAAAACCATGAAAAAACCTACAAGTGCACTATATTATAGATGAGTCTTATCAATCTAGATAAAAGGAGCACTTAAAATGAAAAGAATACCGGCCTCGGTGGTTTCGTGGTTTAGTCATTGGACATAAGGCTGGCAGGTACTGGGTCCGCAGCCCGGTACCGGCTCCAACCGAGATCGAGTTTTAACGACTCTTTTGGCACGTGTAGGTGTAACACCGCTACACTGACTTCTCTCTCGGTCACTAACCATTCGGCTCCCACTCAGATCGAGTTTTAGCGACTCATTGGGTACATGTAGGTGTAAGACCACTACACCGTCTTCTCTCTTGGTCACTAACCATTAAAAACTGAGAGAGATAAACACCAAAGCATGTTAGATGACAAAGTGAACATCATGTACCTGAACGTCGCTTGACTCCGCCAGTTCTCTGACAGTGTTCACGTCACCAGTAGCCACAGCCTTGATCATTTTCACATGTGTTCTAGTACTCAAGTCGTTACAAACGCGCTCTGGGTGGGAACCGGTACCGGGAGGTGAACCCAGTACCTTCCAGCCTTATGTCCAATGGCTTAACCACGACACCGGTGATCAAAGCCTAATATGAGGAAACTGTTGTTCCAGGGACAGATGTGAATGCGCAGGATCACAAAGGTAACACACCACTACACGTTGCGATGATGGAAGAGCGGACCGACGCTACGATGGTATGTAATAAATGTTCATGACTTCTTTTCCTATAAAAAGGGTGAAATTTTTGTTTTATGCCATCAGGGTTTGGCTCAGTCGGATGAGTACTCGCTTGGGGTGCTTGCTTTTCATGATCGAACCACCTCGGTAGATCATTCAACTGATTGTTTTTTTTCTCGTTCCAACCAGTGCACTACAACTGGTCAAAGGCTGTGGTATGTGCTTTCCTGCCTGTGGCAAAGTGCAACTAAAAGATCCTTTGCTGCATTAGGAAAAATCCAGCGGGTCTATATGTCAGAATTAACAAAATGTTTGACATCCAGTAGCCGATGATTAATTAATCAAACAAACTTTCCATCACTAATATGCAGTGTACTGCAGGCCCAACCGGCCTCGGTGGCGCAGTGGTTAAGCCATCAGTCTACAGGCTGGTAGGTACAGGGTTCGCAGCCCGGTACCGGCTCCAACCCAGAGCGAGTGCTTAAGGGCTCAGTGGGTAGGTGTAAGGTCACTACACCCTCTTCTCTCTCACTAACCACTAACCAACTAACAACTAACCCACTGTCCTGGACAGACAGCCCAGATAGCTGAAGTGTTTGCCCAGGACAGCGTGCTTGAACCTTAATTGGGTATAAGCACGAAAATAAGTTGAAATGAAATGAAAGATATTATTAGCTGCTACTAGCACACACAGAGGCCACCGTTACGCCTCTAGGGGCAGACAGTTAACTGCTACTGGTTGCACTATACCAATTAATTTCCGGCTGGGTCGAAGTTCGAGGTGTACCGAACTTTTGATAGAGAAGTTAACACCACAAGTCCTGTGATTGGTTATAAATGTGAGTGTGTTGGTTGTAAAAAAAAATAGTTTCATCTGGGCTAAAAATGTATGCAATTTTATTTGATGTAGTACCACCGTGTCATGTAGCCTTGTGCTTGGAACATGTATGGGGTACCTGTAAAAAAAAGTACTAAAATTTTGTGCGAAACTAGGGGTGTTGCAGAAACATCTGGTTATACCGAAAATGAGCCATGAAAGGTACCATTTTCTGCAGTTAATACTTTGAGGTAGGGGTTGTAGTACTGATATTTATGGGTCACAGTTTGGTTGATATATTGCATATAGTGTTTTTAAACACAAACGTTAACATGGTCGCCTATGGGATTTGAATTGGTATAGTCCAACCTATAGCACATATTCAGTGCATAATAAAAAAGATTATGATTTTTGTGATTTAATTAAATTAAACTACACTATTTGATTAATTAGCCGTCACTCGGCCATGCAAGTTCACAATGACCTTGACCTTGACAATACTTACTGTACATAGCTCTGAATGGAGTTTGAACAAAAATTAGCACTGAGGAAAAGTTGGTTTTGGCCTATAATTCATACTATACAGATTTGAATGTTCTTATTTACATGGTGTTTGACTTGCCATATACAACTGCTCTTAAATATGTTAATATATCTAGGCAGTCTGAACTTAGATTTTAATAGCAATTTATTTTTATATTAAAATAACATGTGCCAATATTGGGATAATGTCTTTAACTTCTATAAACATAGTTAATGTTTCATGTGTGTACTTCTGATAGCTTAACTTTTTAAAGACCTTGATTTTTATTGTCCTTTTGGCATATTTATAGGGTGCTAAGTCATATTTTAGACACATTTGTAGTTTTAGGGGAAACATTTTTTTACTTTGAAGAATTTTTTTACCAAAGCCATAATTAAATTTTTTGTCACTATTGTGCCTTCTGTTCTCATTTATACATAACAATAAGCTTGTTAAACATATCTTTAGGTCTCCAGATCAAATCTTTTTTTAAAATAATCACTTAGTTTGCTCCCATGAAGTGTATTTTAAGTGTATACTAGATTTGGAACCAATTTTTCCAGATTTGATTATCTACCTTGGTGTAATTTGATGATTTATTTTATTGTTAATGCTGTATTATCCAATGTTAATAGCTAAATGATATGCTGGATTACAGATTGTAGGAATACATCCAATATACATATTGTATTGATCTGGATTAGAAAATAATGCAATAAAATAGATGTTCGGGTAATTATGTCACTTAAAAACAGGTTTTTTTAGTAATGAATCAAAAATAAATATGCGAAAGCTGCATGATAATTCCAGATATCACAAATTTTTAAAACCTCCAACTACAGTAGGGTATACATAAAATATAGTCAGGAATATTGGTGGCTGCCAATGGTTTTGATGGTCCAATTTGAAAATCTGCATAGCTGATGGATTTGAAATTCCCGCACATGGTAACTTGAAGATGCCCACACTCAGCATACAGGATTTTCTTCCAACAGTGATGTGCAGGACATTAAGTCATTACTTCATACAGATGCAGTCATGTTGGTTTTCCCTTCCTCAGACATTGTATTTTTTTAATACTGATATTTCTTTGATGTGCCTATTGAGGTCTTCATAATCTAGGGGTCAGTCAAGTACATGTGTTTCAATGGAATAAGTTTAAGGAGTTGAGGTACTCTGAATAGCCATGCTGTCTCTACATATATAGCTGAGCACACACACACATCTGACAATAAATATCTTCAGGAGTATTATTTAAAAAAAATTTATTTGTTCAAATATGACATATTGCATTTGTACAAAACTGTACAAAATACATGTGTTTTGTGAGGTGTACATTAAATTAGGTTGCACTGTAGAAACAACAGTTTCAGTGAGGTTGTCAGTTTATGTCAGAAGACACCAGATCCTGGTTGTCATAAAAACACATGATTCACCACCTTTTGAAACATGTATGTTATCAGTATAGGTTGCACTATACCAATTAATTTCCGGCTGGGTCGAAGTTCGAGGTGTACCGAACTTTTGATAGAGAAGTTAACACCACAAGTCCTGTGATTGGTTATAAATGTGAGTGTGTTGGTTGTAAAAAAAAATAGTTTCATCTGGGCTAAAAATGTATGCAATTTTATTTGATGTAGTACCACCGTGTCATGTAGCCTTGTGCTTGGAACATGTATGGGGTACCTGTAAAAAAAAGTACTAAAATTTTGTGCGAAACTAGGGGTGTTGCAGAAACATCTGGTTATACCGAAAATGAGCCATGAAAGGTACCATTTTCTGCAGTTAATACTTTGAGGTAGGGGTTGTAGTACTGATATTTATGGGTCACAGTTTGGTTGATATATTGCATATAGTGTTTTTAAACACAAACGTTAACATGGTCGCCTATGGGATTTGAATTGGTATAGTCCAACCTACTAGCACACACAGAGGCCACCGTTACGCCTCTAGGGGCAGACAGTTAACTGCTACTAGCACACACAGAGGCCACCGTTACGCCTCTAGGGGCAGACAGTTAACTGCTACTAGCACACACAGAGGCCACCGTTACGCCTCTAGGGGCAGACAGTTAACTGCTACTAGCACACACAGAGGCCACCGTTACGCCTCTAGGGGCAGACAGTTAACTGCTACTAGCACACACACAGAGGCCACCGTTACGCCTCTAGGGGCAGACAGTTAACTGCTACTAGCACACACACAGGCCACCGTTACGCCTCTAGGGGCAGACAGTTAACTGCTACTAGCACACACAGAGGCCACCGTTACGCCTCTAGGGGCAGACAGTTAACTGCTACTAGCACACACAGAGGCCACCGTTACGCCTCTAGGGGCAGACAGTTAACTGCTACTAGCACACACAGAGGCCACCGTTACGCCTCTAGGGGCAGACAGTTAACTGCTACTAGCACACACAGAGGCCACCGTTACGCCTCTAGGGGCAGACAGTTAACTGCTACTAGCACACACAGAGGCCACCGTTACGCCTCTAGGGGCAGACAGTTAACTGCTACTAGCACACACAGAGGCCACCGTTACGCCTCTAGGGGCAGACAGTTAACTGCTACTAGCACACACAGAGGCCACCGTTACGCCTCTAGGGGCAGACAGTTAACTGCTACTAGCACACACAGAGGCCACCGTTACGCCTCTAGGGGCAGACAGTTAACTGCTACTAGCACACACAGAGGCCACCGTTACGCCTCTAGGGGCAGACAGTTAACTGCTACTAGCACACACAGAGGCCACCGTTACGCCTCTAGGGGCAGACAGTTAACTGCTACTAGCACACACAGAGGCCACCGTTACGCCTCTAGGGGCAGACAGTTAACTGCTACTAGCACACACAGAGGCCACCGTTACGCCTCTAGGGGCAGACAGTTAACTGCTACTGTTAACAAGAGTTTTCCTTTTAATAGGCAGCACGGATAGACTCAAGTGGAGAAAAGGAAAGGAAAGCAAAGCTTGTTAACGATACACCAGTTGGTGTATTAAAACAAAATTGTGTTTTTGTTTAGGCTTCACTAACCAACTAACAACTAACCCACTGTCCTGGACAGACAGCCCAGATAGCTGAGGTGTGTGCCCAGGACAGCGTGCTTGAACCTTAATTGTATATAAGCACGAAAATAAGTTTAATTGAATGAATTGCAGGCCTGTGGAAACCGAGGGGCCAGGGGAGGGGGAGGTACAGTTGCACCCTCACTTGAAGACAAAATGTATTTGTTTTGTCCTCTAGATGTAAACAGAGATTATTATTTTTAAATCTGACTTGTGTCTACGGGCCTGTGTTTAAGCATTCTTCACCAGAACCGTGCAACCACCTGGCCCAAATCTCTTAACACCTCTTAACAGTAACAAGAAACAAATTAATTGTATTTCTTTGTTAAATACTGGATTTTGATATATGTCGAAGTTCAGAGGGGTGTCACTGCATGGATGTGGTGCACACCTGTGAACTGAAACAAATTCAGTTTAATTCAATTTTATTGAAGATACTACTTTTCATTTTTAAAATTAAATTATACCTATTGCAATTTTATTTTTATTCATTGTCTTTTCTAGGAAGATCCACGTAAAGACGCAGATAATGATACCTATGAAATAAAATGCTTTCTAGTAGAACATGGCGCCAAACTGGATATCAAGAATCACGATGACAAAACACCTCTCGATATGCTACAGAGCAAGGAAGCAAAGGTGTTATTAAAACGGTAATTAATACATTATTTCGTTATTAAATTTCTCCCAGTAATTAATGCTAATTACATTGTTTCGTCGTAACTTCCTCTCAGAAATTAATGCTAATTACATTGTTTCATTGTAAATTCTTCCCATGATATTAAATTCCTACCAGTGAGTAATGCTAATTACATATTTTCGTTGTAAATTCCTCCCATGGTCTTAAATTCCTCCCACTAATTAATGCTAATTTGCATTGTTTCGTTGTAAATTATTCCCATTTTATTAAATTCCTCCCTGTAATTAATGTTAATTACATTGTTTCATCCCGTTTTATTAAATTCCTCCCAGTAATTAATGCTAATTACATTGTTTCATTATACATTTCTCGCATTGTTTTGTTAGATCCAATGATTGTAGATGCCTTGGTGACCGTGGTTAAAGTAATTATAACTTATATATAAATATAATTATATATTCATACATGAAGATTGTGAATCTACCACTGGCATATTCAGTAGCATATCTCTGCCAAAGACTGATTACAAAAGAAGTTATGATACAGCCGTGTAGGTATGCAGCCGTGTCAGGTACTTTGCCTACAAAGGAGAAGTGATCGTGACCATGCTATATGGTTCAAAAGCAGTCTTTAAGAGGACTTTATAGTTAACGCCAAGTATAGGGGCCAAAAACCTTCCTACACGGCTACATGCTCATACACTGTCATACAGAGGTGCATAGACTAATATTTCAAGCAGGGACTGTATTTTTCCGAAATATACTGCTCAGTTTATTTAGAGGGCGAAGTTTGCAAGTTTAATCATTTACAACCATTGTAAAAACTGGTTTTGTTTGTCAATGAAAAGAAAGAAAGAAATGTTTGTTTAATGACGCACTCAGCACATTTTATTCACGGTTATATGGCGTCAGACATATGGTCAAGGACCACACAGATTTGAGAGGAAACCCGCTGTCGCCACTACATGGGCTACTCTTTCCGATTAGCAGCAAGGGATCTTTTATTTGCGCTTCCCACAGGCAGGATAGCACAAACCATGGCCTTTGTTGAACCAGTTATGGATCACTGGTCGGTGCAAGTGGTTTACACCTACCCATTGAGCCTCGCGGAGCACTCACTCAGGGTTTGGAGTCGGTATCTGGATTAAAAATCCCATGCCTCGACTGGGATCCGAACCCAGTACCTACCAGCCTGTAGACCGATGGCCTAACCACGACGCTACCGAGGCCGGTTGTTTGTCAATGACGGCAGAAGTCATAATTATCTACGTCTGTAAAGACTGTATTATAAACATTCTAACTTGTTTTATTACAATTATTATTATTATTATTTTAATATGTGTGTATGCGTGTGTCTGTGCACTGGCGTACGAAGCGGGGTGGGGGGCAATAGGTGTCCCCCACGTTTCAGATATTTTGCTTTATATTTGCTTTATAATAGTGTAAAAGTGTGTAAAGATAAAAGTGTGCCCCCCACTTTTTGGCACCTTCCTACGCTCGTGTTTATTCCTAATTTATGATATTGACGATACCGAAACACATGAGGGTAATAATTTCTTTATTATATAATCGCAAACTTAATACCACGTATTTTTATAAACTGCTTCTATGCAACTGCAATTCCAGTCAGCCCTTAATCAATATTCAAATGACGTATGAATAGGAACGACGTATGAATGGGAACGACGTATGATATCCTTTCATAAAAATAAACTTTTTTATTATTATTTTTTTATGCCAGTGCCCCCTTTCCTTTGAATTCCATTCCATTTCTTCCCGATCTGGCAATTCCTCCTGTCTTTCAACTTATTTTGCTGTCCACCTCCACATCCTAGTCCTTGTCTCTCCAACCGCGACAGGTGCCTGTCCCGTGTGGCTATCTGTGCCACACACCTGCCATTCCGCACCAGCTTTTAGCTGTGGGCTTAGTCTGACTACTTTGGGGAGTGTTCAGTAATTACTTCTGGCATTATTAAGAGGCACTTGTAACCACCTACTATGCACCCCTACTACCAGCGGTCGTTAGTTAGTGCCGTGGGTCAGACCAGCTTTATTAGCAGCAGAGGACAAGGATGCCAGGTGGGTGCAAGGAAATACACAGAGACTGCACCCGTGGAGGAAGTTTAGACAGGTAGGCTATGGTGTGGACAGCTCAGAAGACAAAGTCGGAGGAAACTGAACGATAGGGTCGAAACAGATTGAAATTGTGGGAGAAATTGAAAAGTGTTTTATATTAAGATAATGAGAATGATAGTCAGAGGGTGATAGAAGAGAAAGATGAATGAATGAGTGAGCCAGCTTTGACGAAATTTGAATCACTGATTGCCCAGCAGCTTATCCACTAGACCACGGAGCTCACTCATAAAAATAAACTAGTGCATGATGTTGTTGGGTTATTGGGGGTTTTGGGGTTTTTTTTGGTTGTTGGTTTTTTTTGTGGGGTTTTTTTTTTTTTGGGGGGGGGGGGGGGGGGTCATAACGCTGGACAACTTTCAATGTAAAATTGTTACTAACATGTTTTTATGTGACGACTGTTGGTGCATACGTCAATTCTGGAATGTCGTCGTAGTACGTTTGCTTAAATGTCAATAAACGTATCGCCGTGACCTTGATTGATTTACAAAGACCTGACCTGACATTTAATAACTGGTCCCTTCAGTTTCTTCAGATTGCCCACCAGCATCTCTTTTTGTTAGCATCTTCCTACTTCTATGTTTCTGTACCACAGGATTGCCAAGACACGTCGACAGTCCTCAGAGGCGGTGCAGTGTGAGCGACTTCCGGCCTACTGGGACGCCATGACGGATGATAACGAGGTGAAAGTTGTCTCCCTGCCCGAACATTCGGAGGAATTCAAAATGGTGGAGAAAAACATGAAACTGTCGCTGACGAACCCCACGATTGTCAGTATAAAGCGAATACAGAACGTTTCCATGTGGCGCCAGTATGCACTGTAAGTTGTAAGAAAGAAAATAACGTATCCTAGTGGTAAAATGCTCGCTTGATGAGCGGTCGGTCTGGGATCGATCCCCGTCGGTGGGCCCATTGGGTTATTTCTCGTTCCAGCCAGTGCACCACGACTTGTTAAATCAAAGGCCGTGGTATATGCTATCCTGTCGGTGGGATGGTGCATGTAAAAGATCCCTTGCTACTAATGGAAAAATGTAACGGGTTTCCTCTCTAAGACTATATGTCAAAATTACCAAATGTGTGACATCCAACAGCCGATGATTGATTAACCAATATGCTCTAGTGGTGTCGTTAAACAAAACAAACTTTTAACTCTACGATGCAGAGTCGAACGGGCATTTGGCAAATTATATACGGTTGATTCCATGAATCTCTTTCTTAGTATCTAGTGCCTTCTTTTTCAAACAAGAAACAGTTTTATATGGAAATACCATACAATGATTAAAAATACCAATCATCTTTAGACTGGCGATCGATGTTCCAGTTGTAATTGTTTGAAATAATTTGTGATCATATTCTATATTATTATTTACGTGTAATTTTCCATTTTCATTTTTTATTTCTTTACTAGCCGCAAAGAAAACATGGAAAGGGAGTACGGAACTGGTTTAGCCAACGAAATGACTCTCTTCCACGGAACCACTGAAGATGCAGCAACAAAGATTCCATACCAGAATATCGACTTCCGGTTAGCTGGGTCCCGAGTCGGCGCCATTTTCGGGCGCGGGGCATATTTTGCCGTTGATGCCAAAATGTCAGATACATACGCGAAACCCAGTCAGAACAATCACAAGTTCATGTTCCTGGCGAAGGTGCTGCTGGGAAAGTATAAGAAAGGAAGTGGTGACATGCAGAAGCCGCCGATTGTTGATTCGTCGAATGCACTCAAGCATGCGGATTCAACTGTCGACAACGAAGAAGGTCCCCGAATATTTGTTCTGTATAGTGAGACGCAGATTTACCCTGAACATCAAATCGAGTACAAATAATATTACCATACTAGCAGGAACAGAAAATATCATTTGCTTGTGCTTATATATCCAGTGAAGGTTCAGGCACGTCTATCCTATGTACTTCGCCAACAACGGTTATGTCTGGGACATGATTGCGTAATCGTTAGAGACAGGGGAGGGGTGGGGCAACTGCCCCCCCCCCCCCCCCCACGTCCCCACGGCTGGAGCAAATCCTCAAATTCTGGCAAAAACGATAGAGATATTTGGACAAATTGAGCTTGTCTAAAACTTTTTCACCGTGTAGTTCCATCATGCTACCCACAATATTAATTGTAATCTATGTTAAAATGTGTAATGATTGGTTTGCAACCCTATATAACATTTTGGAAGCATTATTAATATGAATAAATATCGTCATTCATTTCATTTTATGTCAACTTATTTTCGCGCTTATATCCAAATAAGGTTCAAACACGCTGTCCTGGGCACACACCTCAGCTATCTGTCCAGGGCAGTGAGTTAGCTGTTAGTGAGAGAGAAGAGGGTGTAGTGGTCTTACACCTACCCATTGAGCTGTTAAAACTCGCTCTGAGTGAGAGCCGGTGTAAACGGAATGCAAGTCCGTAGGAACAGTGGTCTGCCCGGACTTAATCTCCTAGGAATGCAGGTCCTAGGTCTAATATACCTAGGAATGCAAGTCCTAGGACTTACGTTCCTTTGGAATACTGGTCTGACTGCCAGGATATGAAGTCCGGGCCGGACTTGCATTCCTGGACAATCAAAATTTAAGTCCGGTCGTACTCATAAAAATTAAATTATAAATGTAAACAAAACGAAAACTTAATTAACTTAGGATATTAGCGCCTCTCTTTATTTAAATATTTTCTATTTATTCCAATATTTTCCATTTATATAATTTGCAAGAGTCTGTACACATTTTGTTGACCTTATTACATGAGCAGAACCAAGGTCTTTATTCATTGCGTATTGTTCCAACTAATAAAACTCAAAAACATTTACCATAATTCGAAGCATATTAGTACTCGCAAATAAGTATAACTTGCCCATATGATATACCAAAACAATTATCTGTTAGACATTATATATTGGTATTTGATAATAATAATAATAATAATAATAATAATAATAATAATAATAATAATAATTTAACTATAAAAATGTGATATTTGCGTTATATACATTATCTTGTTATTATATAATTTTAAGTTTGTGCCTTTCTGTCAGTAATGTTGCAGGCGCGTGTACATAGGGTCTAACATATTACCGGGGGAGTGACGTGACACCCCACCCCACCCCCACCCCCACCCCGCGAGAACGCTTATGATGTTCCTAACGGCCAGGTATTATAATAGAGACCCTTTCCCCAACTCATAGCTTATGCTTTTTATGTCGAAACTGCCATAAGGCAGTCAGTGATAATTAATTTCAAGTGTTTTGATGCTATTTTTAATTGTTCATCAATAAAAAATCAAATTTTCATGCTTATTATTCCTGATATTTTATAGTGTAGTAACTGGTCATTATAGTACTAGTTATAAGTATTAACTACTAGAACTAAGTACAGTTTTTAAATCAGACTCTAGCCTCTATGATATCTTAGTGCCAACAAACCATACCATCGATAAACAAATATTTTAAATGGTTTTCATTAATGTTTATCAATTAATAGCAATATCAATGACTAAGAGTGGGTTTTAGCAGCTCAATGGGCTACTAGACCGACTAAAACAAAACAGTAATCATAGAACAATTATCATACTGTTAATAATATGCACACACAATTTACAAAGATCCTTTTAAACAGACTAACTACTCATGACACTTTTACACCTGACCGTTTTGGTCGCAATAGGCATTCAGACTCCCTTGTTGGGAGAAGCGGTTGGGGAGGCATGCTGATCATTATTGCCGGAATGAAATGAAAATGTCCAAATCTGGAACACAACGTAGGCCTATATTTATATTCGCATTACTACCAAGACGCTAAATAGGATTCCAAACAAATTAGTCTGCATTTTTACATGGATTACAACTAATATTGTGAGTAAAATTATGGAAATGCATGGTGAAGATTTTAGGTCAGCTCATTTTGCCCGAACGTGTTCATTAATCTCCCCCCCCCCAAACCCCCCCCCCCCCCCCCCCCACACACACACACACATACACTGGCGGAGTGACGTGACACCCCACCCCACCCCACCCCCACCCCCCGAGAACGCTTATGATGTTCCTAACGGCCAGGTATTATAATAGAGACCCTTTCCCCAACTCATAGCTTATGCTTTTTATGTCGAAACTGCCATAAGGCAGTCAGTGATAATTAATTTCAAGTGTTTTGATGCTATTTTTAATTGTTCATCAATAAAAAATCAAATTTTCATGCTTATTATTCCTGATATTTTATAGTGTAGTAACTGGTCATTATAGTACTAGTTATAAGTATTAACTACTAGAACTAAGTACAGTTTTTAAAGTTTTATTTCAGGGATTTTCAGGAATCATATATATGTAATAAGCAAACTATTGGAAATAAATTCCAGAGGACTAGGAATACTAGGATTGAAAGTCCTGTGGATTAGGAGTACCAGGAATAAAAGTCCCACGGACTTACATTCCTCGAAATGAACGTTCCACAGACTTAAATTCCTAGGGATACAGGTCCCACAGACTAGGATTCCGAGGAATGGAAGTCCGATCGGACAAAGATTAAGAAAATCACAATTAATCAGATTGTGACTTACCGTCAAAATATAAACTTACAAAACATATTATTAAAAATTATGTCGGTGCATATAGAAATTGTCTTTTGTTGTTCACTAAATGTTAGTTTTTTAAAAATAATTTTGGGCTACATATTGAGGGGGGGGGGGGGGGGGGTATATTTCATCGTGTTGGACACATGGACATATAGCGTACTTTATATCTGTAGTTGCTTTATATACTTTTGAAAAAAAGCAAGATATTCATCCTACTTCAATATTGTAACAATGTAAGACGATTACAAAAATTCACTTACGTGTCTGATCCACAAGTCCATGACGTAAAAAAAAATTAACTTGATATTCAAACTTAAAAATATTTTTTGACAAGGAGATTTGAACCCACAATAATCTTAAGGGACTCGTACACTTATCCATCACACTACGAGGGAAGGCTGCCAGAGCCTCACTTTGTTTTCTCGTGTCTTTCTGGCAGCTCGTGCAAATTGTAGAGTATAATAAACGGACATCTAATTTGCCGGACTAGTATTTCTGTAGAAGGAATTTAAGTCCGGTAGGAATACAAGTCCTAGGATAAAAACAACTTTAAAATAAACCAGGAATGAAAGTCCGGGTAGGACTATGGTTCCTAAGCTATGGAGGTCCGATAGGACTACTGTTCCTAGGAACCGAGGTCCTACGGACCTGCGTTCCTTTTACATCGGTACCGCGCTGCGAACCCTGTACCTACCAGCCTTATGTCCGATGACTTAACCACGACACCACTGAGGCCGGTTATCGTCATTTGGTTTCGCCCATTTTCGTTTATTTTGGGCAAAAATCAGCCTGCCGCCCCTACAAAAATGGAATTGGTATTGTCTTTGCGGCCATTTAATATCTATTTCTAACGCAATAGTAATAATATACGCATGTCTTAATTATTAACTACTTCGTCTGCATTCAAACAACTGTTAATGAAGCATTGGATTTGATTTTCTGTTTGTTTGTTTTGTTTAACGACACCATTAGAGCACATCGATTAATTAATCATCAGCTATTGGATGTCAAACATTTGGTAATTCTGACATATAGTCTAAGAGAGAAAACCCGCTACATTTTTCCATTAGCAGATAGGGATCTTTTATATGCAATTTGCCACAGACAGGAAAGCACATACCACATCCTTTGACAAGTTGTGGTGCACTGGTTAGAACGACTGAAAAAACCCAATCAGTTGAATGGATCCACCGAGTTGGTTCGATCCTGTGACGCAAGCACCTCAGGCGAGCCCTCAACCGACTGAGCTAAATCCCGCGTTAGTTTGTTCTGGTCAATACCACTGTCTGTCTGCCCTGAAGATGTCCGTCACATAGGCTGGTAGGTACAGGGTTCGTGTCCCGGTACCGGCTCCAACCCAGAGCGAGTTTTAACGACTCGGTGGGTAGGAAGGAGGGAAGGAAGGAAATGTTTTATTTAACGACGCACTCAACACATTTTATTTACGGTTATATGGCGTCAAACATATGGTTAAGGATCACACAGATAAAGAAAGAGGAAAACCCGCTGTCGCCACTTCATGGGCTACACTATCCCACAGACAGGGTGGTACATACCACGGCCTGTGATATACCAGTCGTGGTGCACTTGCTGGAACGAGAAATAGCCCAATGGGCCCACCGACGAGGACCGATCCCAGATCGACCGCACAGCGAGCGAGCGCTGTATCACTGGGCTACGTCCTCCTCCCCCCCCCCCCCCCCGTCACATAGGAGTAGTAAAAGTAAAGTTTGTTTTGTTTAACTACACCACATTGATGTCAAACATAATGGTGATTTCGACATCTTAGAGAGGAAACCTGCTATATTTTTCCATTAGTAGCAAGGGATATTTTATATATATCATCCCATAGACAGTATAGCACATACCACAGCCTTTGATATACCAGTTGCGGTGCACTAACAGGAAAAATAGCCCAATGGGCCCACTGACGGGGATTGATTCCAAACTGACCGCGCATCAAGCGAGTGCTTTACCACTGAGTTACGTCCTGCCTTTAAAATCAGAAAATGCCTGCGACTCAGAGGTCAGGTCAGGTCATAGGGTTTTACATGCACATTCAGAGCAAGCTGTTGTAGCGCACGCCTGTCATGGACACAGGTGCCGGCTCCTCTGTCCAGGACAGGAAAGGTGCAGTGCCACATTTGTATATTGAGTTGATTGAGGGGTGGATGGGGGGGGTGGGGGGATTTGAAGCCCAAAATGTCTACACCCTCTTCTAACCAGTATCAACAGCCCAGATAGCTGAGGTGTGTGCCCAAGAAAACTGCGATGGATATAAACGGGTTGTGATGCCCAAAATGTTCCAACTGCCCAAGATGTCCCGATTCTAAAAACGTATATACCAAGTTGACCCAAACTGTCCCCAACTGCTGAATAGTGTTATCACAGAGCTTCCAACGCCGTTACCGGCAACTGCTCCACTACTCAGTTCCCCGGCAACAGAATCAGAAACCCACAACGGGTGTAACAATATTTCTCCAAATATCCCAACCTATACATATAGATCTCCCTGTATCGGGTAGTTTTCTACCCGAGTGGCTGTCTCTAGGGGCATTCAGGGAACAAGACAAGTTTAGTTTCAAATATGTATTATACAATACCAGGTAAGGGTTACAGCACTTACACGGCCTGTTACAACCGGTGCCCCCCCCCCCCCCCCCCCTCCACCTCTAGGCTGAGCACAACACGTAAACGTAATCACTTGGTAATTAGGGATATAGTTACCCCTCACAGTTAAAACAGTAACCAACCTTAGAATAATTAATTATTATCCAATATTCAAAGGACCTACAATTTACCAGGTCATGAGACTAGGATTACCATTTATAGATATAACTATTCGTAACTTCTGGGTAAGAGACGCCTACAGTTTACTTTAGTCGTTCTGACTTCGATTACCTGCTGCCCCTGCGTGTGCTGTAACCTCACCGTGGTGCAGGGGTGCAACATTCTCTTTGAGAATGGCCAATACAGCACAAAATTGAAGTTTTGAGTAAAATTCAGTATCCGTAAAATTCTGTGATATTTGTGTTTTTGTACAGTTCTTTACACTGTTTTTGTTTAAGTCTTGAATTTTTATATTGATGTTGATCATCACTTTATTTATTTGCATTACCATAGTTTGACACCCAATAGCCGATGTATTTTTCGTGCTGGGGTGTCGTTAAACATTCATTCATTCATTCATTCATTCGATTACCTGCTGTCCATCCCACACTAAGCATAACAAGAATATACATAATTATAATACTTGAATGCACCACAAAATACCTTTTCAGTCACCACAGAGCAGTAAAACATAGTTACCTATTTCAACTGGATTAATATAGTTCGCCTAGCTGACAGCATTTCCACCTCCTCTCTGTACGTGGTTGCCACCCAACCCCTATATAGAAATGACTCCCAGCTTATATCCCCTCTTTTCCTTTTGTAGCTTTGGTAGTTGTCATTTAATTTTTTATTGACGAGTGGCAAAATAATGGCCACACTAATTCTCTAAAACTACCAACAATACCGATACCATCTAACTAATAGGGGTAACCTTCTTGGGTTAATTACTCCATGCTCTGTCTTTCGGTCATTAAAGTGCTACTCCAGTTGTTTCAGACCCCGGTCAAAAGTTAATGAGAAGACGGCTGTCTCCCTCGCGAGTGTGATGAGGCAGAAAAATAACTATATATACGTATGTATGTATGTATGTATGTATTTATGTAGTTACGTTAAATAAAAAGTTTGTTTGTTTAACAACACTACTAGAGTACTCTGATGTATTAATCATCGGCTACTGCATATCAAACGTTTGGTAATTTTTACAAATGATCTTAGAGAGGAAACCCACTACATGTTTCCATTAGTAGCAAAAGATCTTTTACACGCTCACAATACAACACGATACATAAAACGTTTGTATCTTCACATTGGTCAAGGGTAAATGTTACCCGGAAAAACACAAACATACAAGAACTAGTTATACCTACAACAGAGATGAAACAGGATGATAACATTATCATAGTTACAAGGCTAACCACCGGTTAAAATATAAATGCAATATGATCAAACCGCAAACACGCATGCACGCACGCACACATACGCACACACAAACCCCAGCACACACAGCGCACACACTGCACACACACACACACGTGAGTGTTTATATATATATATATATTATTATTATTATTATTATTATTATTATTATAAGACTATAAGACACACATGTATATACAAAAAGAAGTGGACCTTTGATATATATATATATATATATATATATATATATATATATATATAGAGAGAGAGAGAGAGAGAGAGAGAGAGAGAGAGAGAGAGAGAGATATATATATATATATATATATAGCTATATATATATAGAGAGAGAGAGAGAGAGAGAGACAGAGAGATAGAGAGAGAGAGAGATAGACAATATATAGGGAGAGAGAGAGGGGGAGAGAGAGAGAGAGAGGGAGAGAGAGAGAGGGGGAGAGAGAGAGATACAGAGGGAGGAGAGATATGAGAGAGAGAGAGAGAGAGAGAGATAGAGAAAGAGAGATAGAGGAGGGAGATAGAGAGATATGAGAGAGAGAGGCGAGAGACAGAGAGAGGGAGAGAGAGAGAGAGAGAGAGAGAGAGAGAGGAGACAGAGAGGAGAGAGCGAGAGAGAGTAGAACATACCCAGACAGAGAGACAGACAAGACAGAGAGAGAGAGAGAGAGTAGAGGGAGAGAGAGAGAGGAGCGAGAGAGACCGGAGAGGAAGGAAAGAGAGAGAGACAGAGTTAGTAAGATAGACAGAAAGACAGAGAGAGAGAGAGAGACAGAGAGAGAGAGATACAGACAGAAGATAGAGAGAGAGAGAGACAGATAAGAGAGAGAGAGAGAGAGAGAGTAGGAGAGAGAGAGAGAGAGAGAGAGAGAGATTATAAGACAGACCAAGAGTAGAGAGAGAGAGAGATACAGAGATAGAGACAGGACAGACAGACAGAGATAGAGAGAGAGACAGAGAGAGAGATACAGAGAGAGAGAGAGAGAGAGAGAGAGAGGAGACAGAGAGAGAGATACAGACAGAGCGAGAGATGGAGACCGGAAGACGATGAGAGAGAGAGAGAGAGAGAGAGAGAGAGAGAGAGAGAGAGAGAGAGAGAGAGAGAGAGAGAGAGAGAGAGAGAGTGATTGATTGATTGATTGATTGATATTATTTAGATATTGTTATTAATTATTATAGTAAGCACACCAAAATTAACTCTATTTAGGAGTCGGTACCGGGGTGCAAACCCAATACATACCAAAGTAATTTAAAAATCAAGCACATAATATAAATGGCTTTTAAGTAAGATGGCTTGTCTATCACCGAGACCGGTAATATTTTGCTTTTAAAATCCTTCGATTAACCTTTTGGAGTTTTTCCCTTTCCAACCAGTGTCCCACGACTGACACACTAAATATTGTGGTAGGTAATATCATACGATGTTTGTCTCTTTGAAGAAAAAAAACAGTTATTTGAATTAATTATTGTCAGATTGATCTAGGGATAATAAAAAAAAAAATTGTTTTTCATAATAACAAACAACAAAAGTAGAAAAGAATGACAAAAAAGCCATCCATGTATTCAAATAATACATTTTCAAATGGGGTCAATATACAGTTTTGATATTGCTTTAAAGGGACAGATCCTAGTTTTTAAACACTAATGCATATTTTTCACTATTAGAGCCGTTTTTTAGTCTATTTTTAAGGGTAGTTCAACGTCAAAGAAAAATATGCCTTAGGTTTTAAAAACTAGGTTTGTTCCTTTAAAGGGACTATCCTGAGTTTGTAGCCATTTTAAACCGTTTTCGGCAAATAAAATATTTTCACATTATTAAAATTATGGGATGACTATGTTATATTTAACAATTTCGGGATGTTAATGCTGATTTTATAGTCTCAAATTGAGATTTACGGGCGCTACTATCCTTTAAAACAAATGTATGCGTCAAATACGTGTGGCCGATGCGGGCACGACACAAGACTACTCCATTCTTCCTATACCGCTTGTATGAGGACTGCCACTCTTCCAGGACTGACTTGGCAAAATGAAACTCGTTCGCTCCCATTCATCTTGCCAAGTTGAAAAGACATATTGGTTAATGTAATACTTAAAGGCATACTGTCACGGATTTAAGGACCTTATTTCTCTAAAAATTGATAATAACTAAACATTACATTAATTGTTGGAAACTAAATCTAGCTATTGCATCACCTTAACTGAACCATGATGGAGTGAAATCCATATCAACTCTCTCAGCAAGTTTAGTTTTTTAAATATGGACCATTGCCACAATTCAATTATTTTTTACAAAATATAATTAATAGATGGAATATGGTGGTTATGAAGATGGTTGAATAAAGTACATTTAGGGACAAATCAAATTATTTTTGTTCAGGCAATACTTTGTTATACCATTAAATAGGTCAGTGGTCTGTGACAATATGCCTTTAAAATCACTGTCACGTGGCAAATTCAAAACAGACTTGGCGAAAAAATATGCCTTTTCACTGCCGTTAATGCCAACATGTCTGGGTACCCAACAAAATATAACACATTGGGAAAAGGTAAAAAAGATTCACTTTAAAAAACAAAACAAAAACAAAACAAAAACAAAAATACCTAGATATCTTGTTTTATTTATTGTTTTTATCTTAGGAAAGTTTATTTTCTTAATTTCTCTTTCTCTTCTTTTTCTTGATCATAGGCGTACGGGCTCCCATTCTTGTAGAGGGGAAGGCTGGGGGGGTTTTGGTATTAAACGAAAATACCCGAATCTGGATAACAACATTTATTCATATTAGTATTACTACCAAACAGCTAAATAGTGTTGCAAACGAATCACTACTCATGTTTACATGAATTACAACTAAAGTTGAGGGTAGAATGATGGAAATACATTGTAAAAAGGTCTCAGGTTAGCAATTTTTTTCCCGAATTTGAGGTTTTGCTCTAGTCCGAACGGACATAGAAAGTGTGGTTCCTTCTAAGTATTGACTTAGACCTAATGTGCGTCGTGCACTAGTTTTGTCCCCGACTCGTAAGCTTATGTTCTTGATGTTTTTTATATCGTGGAATCGAATGAATGAATGAATGTTTAACGACACCCCAGCACAAAAATATACATCGGCTATTGGATGTCAAAAAAGGTAAGTACATGTATAATGGAATTATATAATTATGTAAAACCAAGGGCTTCTAGAATTTTTACAAAATCCACTATCCATTGAATCAGTGATTAAAAAAATTATCTAACCACGATTAGAATTTGACTAGCCCTAATTTACTTAATACAATTTGACTAATTTAGTAATAATCAGATATGTTACCTAGAGAGGGAGATATCGATTGAAAACACTAAGATTGGAGGTGGGATTGGGGGCAGCATATTCATATTTACCAAATGCAGCATTTGACAACTTTTTTTCACTAGCCGTCGGGCATGGCAAAAGTAGTTATTTACTAGCCCAACATTGAATATCACTAGCCATGGAAGTGGGACTACCATAATCAAGAAGCCCTGGTTTAAACGATTGTAAAGAGCTGTGGGGGGAAATATAATACAATATAAATATCAAGGTAAGTATATTTTAAAACTTTGTATTCAAATCAAAGTGTTTTAAAAACTTTAAAATTAATTCTGGATAGAATTTAAAAGATTCCAAAAGATTTCTGTTGTCAAATTCGTGGAATCGTCAACGAGAACTTCCCGAAAGGGAGTTCCGAATGACCTCAAAATACGGACATGGACGAAGTATTCCGAATGTGAAAAGACGACCTAGTTATCTCCCCTTGGAATGCATTTCCTCTTGAGTTTCCTGTTTTCTTGTTTATTTTTATTGTGGTTTTTAGAAATTGATTGCTAAGTAAAGGTGTATTCCTTAGATGAAATCGGGTTGTGTGGTTTGTATTACTTTGTTTGACATTTAACTTAAAATTAGCATGGTTTAATATCCTTCTTATTTCATTGGTTTTCAGTGGGATGTTACTTTAATAGTGATCTAAAAAAAAAACTCCACAGACCACTGCTGTGATACTATGTCTATAGTTCACCAACGTAAACATCTACGGTCCGTTTTTTTTAACATTTTGACATTTATAACATTACAATAATACATATCGTGCCGGAGATGTTTATCTTGTCTTGATGAACTATTGAACTAACTGTAGCGTTTTAAATGCACTTTCCTTTTTGCAGTTTTCTTCTGCCATTGACATTGTCACGATTGTGTGAGTAAAACTGAGTTGATTATTTCCAAGTACGGCTCAAGCACGCTGTCCTGGGCACACATCTCAGCTATCTGGGCTGTTTGTCCAGGACAGTGCGGAAGTGGTTAGTGAGATGTGGTTGAGCCGTTAATCTCTGGGAAGTGGGCCCGTGCTTATAAAACTTTTAGAGTCCAGACTCCATCCCTCGACTGGGATCTGAACCCAGTACCTACCAGCCTGTAGACCGATGACCTAACCACAATGCCACCAAGGCCGGTTAATCTCTAATGATGTCACACACTTACAATTTGTATGGCGTTGTCACGACATTAGTGTCTTGACCCTAAAAAAATTTAAGCACCAGGCCTGGTCATTAGTGCCACATTAACTATTTATTATCTTTTTTATTTTTGTATACATGAAAACTAACTACAACCTAACCCCTGCCATGGAGAAGTAAAAACGCCACTGCATGTTACTGCCTTGGACTATATGTTTTTTAAAATTTCAACGGCATGTTTTTTTTCCTATGTACATTTTCTTAATTGCAGAAGTTGCAACCCCAAAATTGTTACATCAATTCCAGCATCAAAACTTGAGGAAGAGTTAATATTTTCCCACACAATCAGTTATGGATTTTTATAAAAGATCATCACATCGATAGAGCTAAACCGATCAATTTTCGATTATATATATATATATATATATATATATTATATTTTGATTGATCACTGGAACATCACTACTGATAAGTATGAAATATTGTGCCCTGCACTCCACAAACAAATTAATTTCTGAAAAATAAGCAGGGCTTCTCGAATTTTTATAAAATCCACTAGCCACAATAAAAAATTCACTAGCCCTACTTTACTTTTAAGTTATTACAGTTTTACTAAATAATAATAATAATCAGATGTCACATAAAGAGATAGATGGAGCTTAAAATCACTAACATTGATGGTTTGGGGTGGGGACAAGATATTCATATTTACAAAACAGACTTAGCTGCAACATTTGACAAAAAAAATTCACTAGCCGTTGGGCATGGCAATAGTAGTTATTTACTAACCTAACATGAATATCACTAGCCATGGGAGTGGGGCTACCATAAACTCGAAGCCCTGATAAGTTGTTTTTGTGTTGCAGATGGCAAAATGCATGAACTGTTTGCTGAAGTGCTCACTCGTAAAGATCTGTCGAAGGCAGGGGACTTGTTCTCTCTCGAAGACGTCGCTATAGAGAAGGATCTATCAGACGTGGTCGAGAAAATCTGCCAGATTGTCGACACTGCAGACTACGAGATAAACGACAATGACCAAAGTGTGGTGGAGATTTGTATCACTAGGTTAACCACCGCTATCAGGTAATTTGATTAAACATTAATGACGGCAGTAGAGATTGGTGGAGATTTGTATCACTAGGTTAACCACCGCTATCAGGTAATTTGATTAAACGTTAATGACGGCACTAGAGGTTGGTGGAGATTTGTATCACTAGGTTAACCACCGCTATCAGGTAATTTGTTTAAACATTAATGACGGCAGTAGAGGTTGGTGGAGATTTGTATCACTAGGTTAACCACCGCTATCAGGTAATTTGATTAAACATTAATGACGGCAGTAGAGGTTGGTGGAGATTTGTATCACTAGGTTAACCACCGGTATCAGGTAATTTGATTAAACATTAATGACGGCAGTAGAGGTTGGAGGAGATTTGTATCACTAGGTTAACCACCGGTATCAGGTAATTTGATTAAACATTAATGACGGCAGTAGAGGTTGGTGGAGATTTATATCACTAGGTTAACCACCGGTATCAGGTAATTTGATTAAACATTAATGATTGCACTAGAGGTTGGTGGAGATTTGTATCACTAGGTTAACCACCGCTATCAGGTAATTTGTTTAAACATTAATGACGGCAGTAGAGGTTGGTGGAGATTTATATCACTAGGTTAACCACCGGTATCAGGTAATTTGATTAAACATTAATGACGGCAGTAGAGGTTGGTGGAGATTTATATCACTAGGTTAACCACCGGTATCAGGTAATTTGATTAAACATTAATGATTGCACTAGAGGTTGGTGGAGATTTGTATCACTAGGTTAACCACCGCTATCAGGTAATTTGATTAGGAAGAAGGAAAATAGAAAGGACTTCTTCTTTTTTATGACACACTCAACATATTGTAATTACGGTTATGTGATGTTGGCCATACGGTTCTGTAGCATGCAGATTGTCACAGAGGAAGCCCACTGCCCGTCCATGGATTACTCTCTTGGATTGGGAGCAAGGGATCTTTTATATGCATCATCCCCCTGGAAGATTTGTATAATTGATTAACCATTCCAATAAAGTAACACAGGATTACATCCATGGCTTAATTCCTTTTTTTTAGTTTATTTTAAAACATAGCTATTTTAAAACATAGCTATTTTAAAACACAGCTATTTTAAAACACAGCTACTTTAAAACACAGCTATTTTAAAACATAGCTACTTTAAAACACAGCTATTTTAAAACATAGCTATTTTAAAACACAGCTACTTTAAAACATAGCTATTTTAAAACACAGCTACACGTATGATAAAAAAAAAAAAAATGAATAATTACTTTCTTTCTTGATGTATCTGTTTCTTTCCATCAGTAAAACCTTTCAGAAAAATTGTAGTTTTATCCAAATTATAAAATAAATTGTAAATAGTCGGTTATATTTTTGACAAAATATCAATTATTACATGTCTTTCGTTACGTTAAAGGGACATTCCTGAGTTTGCTGCCATTTTTAAGATGTTATCGACTAATAGAGACTTTTTAACGATTGTAATTACTTATCAAATATATTTTTCTGCATAAAATATTAGTGGCTGTATATTAAACGTGTTTCTGATCGTTCTAATATTTGTACTAGGTTAAATTTTATTTTATTTCCTACAGTATATTTTTGTGTACGTACGAAATTATTTGAAGTCAAAATCCAGTTAGGGCTTCTTACAAATATTAAGACGACCAGAAACACATTGAATATACAGACACTGATATTCTAAACAAGAAAGTATATTTAATATGTAAGTTTAATCGTAAAAATGTTTTATTAGTCGGAAGCATCTTACAATGCAGCAAACTCAGGAATGTCCCTTTAAAGGTTAAATTTGCCAGTTTGCAATTGGTGAATTTAGTGCCAAAACTGTATGTACATGTAATCCTGTTAATTAAGATTTTTGTTTGTTTGTGTTGCCAGGGAGACGAACAGTGTTGAGAAACATGCATCGGCGCTTGTTGGATTACTGGAGGTTTGTCAGAGACACAATCTTACCCAGTCGAAGAAAGATGAGGATCCACCCCATGTCAAGATCGCCTCCGACATCATGAGTTGTCTTTTCATGGTGCGTCTAGTTCTGTCAGTATCTCCTCCGATATCATGAGTTGTCTTTTCATGGTGCGTCTAGTTCTGTCAGTATCTCCTCTGATATCATGAGTTGTCTTTTCATGGTGCGTCTAGTTCTGTCAGTATCTCCTCCGATATCATGAGTTGTCTTTTCATGGTGCATCTAGTTCTGTCAGTATCATATCATGAGTTGTCTTTTCATGGTGCATCTAGTTCTGTCAGTATCATATCATGAGTTGTCTTTTCATGGTGCGTCTAGTTCTGTCAGTATCTCCTCTGATATCATGAGTTGTCTTTTCATGGTGCGTCTAGTTCTGTCAGTATCTCCTCCGATATCATGAGTTGTCTTTTCATGGTGCATCTAGTTCTGTCAGTATCATATCATGAGTTGTCTTTTCATGGTGCATCTAGTTCTGTCAGTATCATATCATGAGTTGTCTTTTCATGGTGCGTCTAGTTCTATCAGTATCTCCTCCGATATCATGAGTTGTCTTTTCATGGTGCATCTAGTTCTGTCAGTATCTCCTCCGATATCATGAGTTGTCTTTTCATGGTGCGTCAAGTTCTGTCAGTATCTCCTCCGATATCATGAGTTGTCTTTTCATGGTGCGTCAAGTTCTGTCAGTATCTCCTCCGATATCATGAGTTGTCTTTTCATGGTGCGTCTAGTTCTGTCAGTATCTCCTCCGATATCATGAGTTGTCTTTTCATGGTGCGTCTAGTTCTGTCAGTATCTCCTCCGACATCATGAGTTGTCTTTTCATGGTGCGTCTAGTTCTGTCAGCATCTCCTCCGACATCATGAGTTGTCTTTTCATGGTGCGTCTAGTTCTGTCAGTATCTCCTCCGATATCATGAGTTGTCAGGGCAGGACGTAGCCCAGTTGTAAAGCGCTCGCTTGATGCGCGGTCGGTTTAGGGTCAATCCCCGTCGGTGGACCCATTGGGCTATTTCTTGTTCTAGCCTGTGCAACACGACTGGTATATCAAAGGCCGTGGTATGTGCTATCCTGTCTATGGGATGGTGCATATAAAAGATCCCTTGCTACTAATGAAATAATTTAGCGGGTTTCCTTTCTAAGACTATATATCAAAATTACCAAATGTTTGACATCCAATAGCCGATGATTGATAAATCAGTGTGCTCTAATGGTGTTGTTAAACAAAACAAACTTTCATGGGTTGTCTTTTCGTGGTGCTTTTAGTTCTGTCATTATCACCTTCGTCTTTTCATAGTGCGTTTCTTTTTTATGTCAGTATCGCCTCCGATACAATAGGATTGTCTTTTTATAGTGTTACAGAAGGGAAAGTAATGAAGTAGCTATTGTTTCTCCCCCACTCCCCCCTGACCTCATTAATTTTTGTGTTTATATTCAATTAGTTCAAGCCCACTCTCCTGGGTATAGCCCTGCATTTATTAGAAACCGTGGGTATCATATTTCCCAATTCACAAGTTGTGTAGAGCGTTCGTTGGGCAAAATAACCTGTGAACACAACTTATGAACTGGGGTTGGATTTTCCGTCTCGATCTTCAAAATGCATGGGGAAAAATGGGGGAACAAAGACAAATCATTTGTGCAATTATGAGTTGGAGGTGTGTGTGTGTATGTTTGTGACACTGGAGTTACTGCAGATTGCCTATCAATTGCCTGATCAGCAAATGAACGCAGCATTACTGCCACTATTGTAATAAAGTTACAATAAGGGGGAGGTAATGAAGTTGGCTATTTCTGCTAGAGTGAACCACATTTTAATTGCATTTTACAGTATTATAATGCATTTAGTTATTCCTGCTGCAGTAACAGTATAACAAGGGGGAGGTAATGCAGTTAGCCATTTCTGCTGCGGTGAAATTTAACTTTTAATTAATTTAATTAAAGTATTATAACAAGGGGGAGATCATGAAGTTAGCCATTCCCGCTGCCGTGAAGTTTCTTAATGTTTAAGTCTTTCATTTCATAGTACTACAACAATGGGGAGGCAATGCAGTTAGCCATTTTTGCTGCGGTGAAGTTTCTTAACGTTTAATTATTTCATTTCATAGTACTACAACAAGGGGGAGGTAATGAAGTTGGCCATTCCCGCTGCAGTGAAGTTTCTCAACAGTGATAACGCGGACCTCAGCCGCAACGTCTCCAGCTACCTCTCACTTGCCGCCATCGACAACGCAGACTTTCTCGTCATACATATCCCACTACTTGTTACAAGTATACTCAAAGGTGAGTGTCTTCTCCGTTTTACCTGGGGCGTGATATGACTTAGTTATAGTGGGCTGATTTATTGCAACAGTCCCTCTTGGTCAGGGCTAGTTCTTGCAGTCGCCAGATTCGCCAGTTGAGAATTTTAAACACCGCTGGCGAATTTTATTTTAATTTGGTGAAATTGTCTACAATCTCAGAGCTAGCCTTGTTAGTGGACATAGTTGGCCATTTCCTGTTCCAACCATTGTTCCTTGACTGGTGTATAAATGGTTGTGGTATGTGCTGTTGTGTTTGTTGGAAGGCAGGGCTAGCTCTGGGTGACTTCAACATTTCAACAAATGATCTGTTAAACTTCAAAAATGTCAGAAACCCAGTTATTTTCTGATAAAATGTCAATTTTTAAACAACATTATTTCGTCAAATTTTTTTCTTCTTTTTTTTTAAGTTCACAATTGGCAGATTTGGTGACTGCCAAAGCTAGCCCTAGAAAGTGCATACAAAAGACTCTGTGCTTCAAGTTGGTAATATTCTGAATTATAACTAAAAGATATACGCTAGATGTGACAAATTGTCTTTTTTATAAACATTAATGAATCATTCCTTTCCTTTCTTTTCTCATTGCCAGGCAACTACCTGCTGAGCCAGGTGATGCCACAGATCTATGTACAGAACACGGACCCTGTCGACAGCGAGGTTGACAACTTCGTCAGTCTGCTCACCAAGTGTGACGTCACCGAGAGGATCTGCTTCATACAGCTCTTGGGGTGTGTCGCCAAGAGAAAACCAACAGTAAGTAGTCTCTCTCAGTCATTCATTCATTCATTCACGTGTGTCGCCAAGAGAAAACCGACAGTAAGTAGTCTGTCTCATTCATTCATTCATTCATTCATTCATGTGTGTCACCAAGAGAAAACCAACAGTAATTAGTCTCTCTCAGGCATTCGTTCATTCATTCATTCATTCATTCATGTGTGTCGCCAAGAGAAAACCAACAGTAAGTAATCTCTCATTCATTCATTCATTCATTCATGTGTGTCACCAAGAGAAAACCAACAGTAAGTAGTCTCTCTCAGTCATTCGTTCATTCATTCATTCATGTGTGTCACCAAGAGAAAACCAACTAGTCTCTCTCAGTCATTCATTCATTCATTCATTCATGTGTGTCGCCAAGAGAAAACCAACAGTAAGTAGTGTCTTTCATTCATTCATTCATTCAATTATTCAATCATTTATTCATTCATGTGTGTCGCCAACAGTAAGTAGTGTCATTTAGTCATTCTTTCATTCATTCATTCATTCATTCATGTGTGTCACCAAGAAAAAGCCAACAGTAAGTAGTGTCATTTAGTCATTCTTTCATTCTTTCATTCATTCATTCATTCATGTGTGTCGCCAAGAGCAAACCAACAGTAAGTAGTGTCTTTCATTCATTCATTCATTCATTCATGTGTGTCGTCAAGAGAAAACCAACAGTAAGTAGTGTCATTCATTCATGTGTGTCGCCAAGAAAAAACCAACAGTAAGTAGTGTCATTTAGTCATTCATTCATTCATTCATTCATGTGTATTGCCAGGAGAAAACCAACAGTAAGTAGTGTCATTTAGTCATTCATTCATTCATTCATTCATTCATTCATTCATTCATGTGTGTCACCAAGAGAAAGCCAAAAGTAAGTAGTGTCATTTAGTCATCCATTCATTCATTCATTCATTCATGTGTGTCACCAAGAGAAAGCCAACAGTAAGTAGTGTCATTTAGTCATTCTTTCATTCATTCATTCATTCATGTGTGTCACCAAGAGAAAGCCAACAGTAAGTAGTGTCATTTAGTCATTCTTTCATTCATTCATTCATTCATGTGTGTCACCAAGAGAAAGCCAACAGTAAGTAGTGTCATTTAGTCATTCTTTCATTCATTCATTCATTCATTCATTCATGTGTGTCACCAAGAGAAAGCCAACAGTAAGTAGTGTCATTTAGTCATTCTTTCATTCATTCATTCATTCATTCATGTGTGTCACCAAGAGAAAGCCAACAGTAAGTAGTGTCATTTAGTCATTCTTTCATTCATTCATTCATTCATGTGTGTCACCAAGAGAAAGCCAACAGTAAGTAGTGTCATTTAGTCATTCATTCATTCATTCATTCATTCATGTGTGTCACCAAGAGAAAGCCAACAGTAAGTAGTGTCATTTAGTCATTCTTTCATTCATTCATTCATTCATTCATGTGTGTCACCAAGAAAAAGCCAACAGTAAGTAGTGTCATTTAGTCATTCTTTCATTCATTCATTCATTCAATCATTCATGTGTGTCACCAAGAGAAAGCCAAAAGTTAGTCTCATTCATTTATTCAGGGGGTGGAATTTAGCCCAATGGTAAAACTATTTCTTGTTCCAGCCGGTGCTACACACCTGGTGTAACGAAGGCTGTGATGTGTACTATCCTGTCTGTAAGTGTGCTGAATATAAAAGATCCCATGCTTCTAATGGGAAACAGTAGCCCATTGCGTGGTGGCAGAGGGTTTCCTCCATCATTATTTCCTTAGGTGCTTGCAATCGCAGGATCGAACCACCTCTGTGGATCCATTCAACCTATTGGGCTTTTTCTCGTTCCAAACAGTGCACTACAACTGGTCAAAGGTCATGGTATGTGATTTCCTGTCTGTGGGAAAGTGAATATAAAAGATCCCTTGTTGCTAATAAAACAATGTTGCGGGTTTCCTCTGATGACGACACGTCAGAATTACCAAATGTTTGACATCCAATAGCTGATGATTAATTAATCACTGTGCTCTAGTGGTGTTGTTAAACAAAACAAACTTCTTCTTTTTTTGTGGTCCTAAATCTTGTGTCTGATGCCATATAACCGTACTTAAAATGTGTTGAGTATATTGTTAAATAAAACATTTCATTCATTTATTCTTATTTATTTTCGTGCTTGTCAGGGCTTCTAGAATTTTTATCAAATCCACTAGCCATGGAATCAGTGATTTAAAAAATGTACTAGCCATGATTAAAAATTCACTAGCCCTACTTTTCTTAATACAATTTTACTAAATACTAGTAATAATCAGATATGTCACCTAAAGAGGGAGATAGAGCTTAAAAGTACTAACATTGGAGGGGTTGGGGTGGGACAGGATGTTATTTACAAAATAGACAACCAGAACATTTGACCAATTTTTTTCACTAGCCGTCGGGCATTTCAATAGTAGTTATTTACTAGCCCAACATTGAAAATCACTAGCCATGAGAGTGGGGCTACCATAATCTTTAAGCCCTGCTTGTATATCAGTCCTGGATATACATGTATGTCACTTGCCATATAGTTGATCTGTCCAGGACAAAAAAAAATGGGGGCGAGGTAGATTTTAGTTCTTTTCAGTGGTTATATCCTATTAGGTGTTACCTGTAACTGTGTTGCACATGACTCTTTATGGACGTGAATGCTGTTTTTACTGAAATAAGTTGATTTCTTTTCTTTCCCTTTTTTTATATTTTAGATTCTTGAACCTCACATTCCAGTGTTATCTCAGTATTTACAAAGCTCCATGTTTGGACCTCTTGTTCTGTCGATCTTTGTCAACATGGCGACGGCCAATCCAGCAGCGTTTGTTGACCACCTGGACCCAATCAAGAAAACCGTGGAAACACAGCCCATGTTGATGCCATTGGTGGCTCAGATAGTTGGTGCTGTCGGAACAGTCAACAAGGTGCGAATTATTTTAACATCCTTGCTACCTGTTGGTTTTTTATGTGAGTTTCCTACCCTGGTATATACCACCAAATCAAATCCTATAGACAGCATATTGCTTCTAGAGCTATTCCTCAAGTTACTTTAAAATTTATTGAAAACCTGTTATATGTAATATATCACGGTCATGCTGACCGCCTGTCCTTTATATTCACCCTGGTTGGGGACAGGTCTTACTGTAACAGGGTTTCTGTGAGAAAAAAAAATAAAAAATCATATAGACAACAATAGTAACATATATGTGGCTAAAACTCCTACATGCAGTGTTTCAGACAACATAAATATACAGATATAAATACTATCACCCCTCACCCTTAAAGTAAATAAAAAAATTGGGCATTAAGCTGCTCATTTTAGGGATAACAGGTAGCATCTATGACTACCCTAGTTCCGCACAAAATTTGAGTACTTTTTTTACAGGTACCCCATACACAGTGGTACCAGACATAATGGTATTAAATGAAATAAAATTGCATACATGTTTTTTGCAAATATGAAACTAATTTTGTTTGCAACAAAAATTCATACTTTTATCACCAATGATAGGACTTATGGTATTAACTGCTCTATCAAAAGTTTGACCCAGCCGGATGTTATTTAGTTTAGTACTACCTATAATTTACTGACTTAAATTACATATTGAATATGTGTGCATTGTCAGTGCCTACCGGCCTCGGTCGCGTCATGGTTAGGCCATCAGTCTACAGGCTGGTAGGTACTGGGTTCGGATCCCAGTTGAGGCATGGGATTTTTAATCCAGACACCGACTCCAAACCCTGAGTGAGAGCTCCACAAGGCTCAATGGGTAGGTGTAAAACCACTTGCACCAACCAGTGATCCATAACTGGTTCAACAAAGGCCATGGTTTGTGCTATCCTGCCTGTGGGAAGTGCAAATAAAAGATCCCTTGCTGCTAATCGGAAAGAGTAGCCCATGTAATGGCGACAGCGGGTTTCCTCTCAAAATCTGTGTGGTCCTTAACCATATGTCTGACGCCATATAACCGTAAATAAAATGTGTTGAGTGTGTCGTTAAATAAAACATTTCTTTCTTTCTTTCTTGTCAGTGCCCACACATGTGTTTTCCATTGTCCTATCATTTGTAATAGCCCAAACTTTGTTTAACTTGCCTATCTGGGGCAGGACATAGCTCAGTGGTAAAGCGCTCGCCTGATGTGAAGTCAAGTCTTGGATTCATCCCCGTCAGTGGGCCCATTGGGCTATTTCTCGTTCCAGCCAGTGCACCATGACTGGTATATCAAAGGCTGTGTTGTAGTATGTGCTATCCTGTCTGTGGGATGGTGCATATTAAAAATCCCTTGCTGCTGTTGGAAAAATGTGATGGGTTTCCTCTCTAAGACTATATGTTAAAATTACCAAATGTTTGACATCCAATAGCCAGTGATTAATAAATTAATGTGCTTTAGTGGTGGTGTTAAACAAAACAAACTTTTTGATTCCCTAACTTAGACTGTGGGAAGCCATTTAAGATATTACTATAATGATACAATATAAATTAACATGCTACGGGGAGGTAAAAATTACTCTTTTTGAACTAGTCTCGGGGTAGTGATGCAGAGTTCGAGATTATTGGTATCCTGATATCCCAGGAATACCAGAATTTAATTTTGGATACCAGTAAGAACCCAGTATCCTGCCAGGATACCATATAATGTTGTGTTTTTTAATCCTGAGTGTTTATTTTTCATTGAAACAATGGTATTTTCGAGCTTGTACCCAGACCAATTCTACACCATAATAATATCTCTCCCAACTTGTACCCAGTCTAATGCTACACTGGAGCAATAGCGGCATAGCAAAAGACTGTGAACCGCTAAGTGGCTATTGTTTTTGTTGGGATGTTTCCTTCCAGTCTAAGGGTTCCTTAATTAGGCCTAGTAATTCCAAAGTCAATAAAAACATTAAAAAGGCAAGTAGCCATTATAAAATGTTTTCAACCAATACAGCCTTTTTTTATTTTTTATAAAATTAAAATTGGCTTGCTTGCTGTATTTGAATGTCAGGTAACCATATCTAAAAGTGGGATACTAAATTCTCAGGTGGGATACCAGATTTTGAAATGTTAGTATCCAACTGGGATACCCCCAAATTTTTAATCTCTAACATTGGAGATGGGGAGCAAGAGTGACAGTTCCCCTTAAACGGTGAGGTCTGGGGTTTTTTTAAAGCCACATATCCTAGTGTTTGGACAGTGTGAAATATTTTCATATTTTAGAGCTTTTTTTTTACTATTTAGTTTTATCGTTCTTTAATATTATAGTTTTTGAGCTATAGTCGTAGTCATGACATTTTAGTCCCTTTATTGTGTATTATCTAATTTTTTATTTCTTTAAGGGTCAGGATTTAACTCAGTGGGTTGAGTGCTCGCTTCAGGTGCTTGCGTCACAGGATCGAATCACCTCGGTGGATCCATTCAACTGATTGGGCTTTTTCTCGTTCAAACCAATGCACCACAACTGGTCAAAGGCTGTGGTATGTGCTTTCCTGTCTGTGGGAAAGTGCATATAAAAGATCCCTTACTGCATTAGGAAAAATGTAGCGGGTTTCCTCTGATGACTACGAGTCAGAATTACCAAATGTTTGACATCCAATAGCCGATGATTAACTAATCAATGTGTTCTAGTGATGTCGTTAAACAAAACTAACTTTAATTGTTTCAGACTGAAGCTAAGAATTCCATGGACTATCTGGTGTCTCAGCTGAGCTGCAAAGAGCAGACAACTCTGCCGTTGATTCTCAGTGAGATTCGTGCCCTTGGTTTGACGAACAACGTTTTGCTGCTGGAGAGATTCGAGGAGATCATCAAACTGTCGAGTAGCGGGTCGAGTGCCGTGCGCCTCATCATCCAACAGATCAAAGAAGACCTCCACAAATAGTACGTCACTTTTAACATCTTGCATGTCTAACAACAGCTAAACTTATACATGTATGACCTTGTCTGCGAAAAAAAAGTGTACAGGGTGTATACCACCAAATGAAATCCCATAGACGACAACAGGGCTTTAGATTGCACCAAAGCTGAGACCATTGAAAGGGTGGGCCCAGAATAAGCATGCCCAAATTAAACAAGCCCAAATGAAGTATAAATAAGCAAACCTCAAAGCATTTCACCTCAAAATTAATGGAATGTTAAGCTGTGATTAGATTAAAATTACTTGAAATGCATTTATGAATATGTACAACTGTGTACCAGCTGTTAGTAACGTTGTTGCACTAAACAGACCTTGGTGTACCCAGAACAGACAAAAAGCCTGTTATGCTCAAATTAGTGTGATCTGAAGCCATAATTGTTTTTGATAGCCAGTACTCATAAGAGTACAGTGTCCAACTATTTTAACTCAAAGGTATATGTGATGACTGGAATCTCACATGTATATGTAAATTATGATTAGAGTTGCCACCATTTTAAAAAAATTGTTTTGTTTTGTTTAACGACACCACTAGAGCACATTGATTTATTAATCATCGGCTATTGGATGTCAAACATTTGGTTATATTTAGTGTTCGAGAGGAAACCCGCTAAATTTTTCCATTAGTAGCAAGGGAACTTTTATATGCACCATTCCACAGACAGGATCGCATGTCGTGGTACACTGGCTGGAATTAGAAATAGACCAATGGGCTCACCAACGGGGATCGATCCCAAACCGACCTCGCATTAAGCGAGTGCTTTACCACTGGGCTATGTCTCACCCATGTGTTCAAAAGAGTCCATATGTAAAGAGGTTTACAATATATTATATTGAGCAGTTAAAGGGACATTCCTGAGTTTGCTGCATTGTAAGATGTTTCCGACTAATAAAATGTTTCTACAATTAAACTTACATATTAAATATATTTTCTTGTTTAGAATATCGGTGTCTGTATGTTCAATGTGTTTCTGGTCGTCTTAATATTTGTAAGAAGCCCAAACTGGATTTCGTATGTACGAAAAAATCATTTTTTAGGAAATAAAATGAAATTTAACCTAGTACAAATATTAGAATGATTAGGAACATGTTTAATATACAGCCACTAATATTTTATGCAGAAAGATATATTTGACATGTAATTGCAATCGTTAAAAAGTCTCTGTTAGTCGATAACATCTTAAAAATTGCAGCAAACTCAGGAATGTCCCTTTAAAATATAGTGAAACTCCTCTAAATCAGACGCCCATGACACCAAATAAGAAGTCCACTTTTAACACGATTTGAGTGTGCAATTGCACATGATATTTAATCAACGTTTTCTTTGAATGAAATCATTTTACATCTGTTGCCTTTTTTCGCAGACATGGTCACATATACCCATATATCCTGACGTTAAAAAGAAACTACAACAAGAAATATTTATTTAATTTCCTTTATAATTTGAATAATTTAAATAAAATGCTGGTTAAATATGTTTCTGCTTTTATGGAATGAAATTTTGTTCCCAACATACCAAAACACCACTCTCATGAATATATGTTTTAAACATCCAGCATATTGTAGTTTTTCTTCAGTAGTCTTTCGGAGTATTCAGGCATCGAAATAAGCATTGTGTCTGGTAACCCATTTACAGGTTACCTCAAAATATAGTCTGGTAACCTATAGGTTACCACAACAATTTGAAAGTTAGAATTGAATTCCTGTTACTACTACGTGGTCGTTCTAAAATTGTAATGGTGTGCACGAACATCGGTACGAGAAATGAAATCTGGAAGTAAATTTATCTAGTGGGCACTGCTTAAACGCGGATTGCCGAAATTGCTTGCAATTGCACAAGGGCGCACGAACATCGGTGCAATTTCATACAAAAAAAATGAAATGCGGATGTAAATTCATCTAGTGGACGCTGCTTAAACGCGGAGTGACTTGTGCACGAACATCGATGCAATTCCTGATGAGAAAATGAAATGCAGAAGTCCGGAATGCATTGCCTGGTTTACGTTTGGAAATGAAACTACCGTTACGTTGAAATATTTATTCTTACATGTGGTAACCTCCCGGTAACCTGAACGACTGTCCTCAACTTATTTCGATGCCTGAGTATTGGTATAGTTTCATTTGGATGTCTGTATATTTAAAACCAAACTTACAAATACCCTTCCTTCCTACCAACGAAAACAGCTCATTGTATTCAAGCCAATCTAATTAAAATTAGCTCCACTATTACATGTGGATCTAAAGACAGCCAGTTGGAGCTCATGTCCACCAATCAAAACCTTACTTGCAGAATCCTGCCAGTGATTTAAAGCTAACAACACTGCGTAGTCCCCAATGTCCAGGTAACATTTCGTCTGTAAATAATAATTTAAATATTGACCAATCACACTTCGCCTTTTATAACGTTATTTGGGAGCATACAAATTCTAAAAATATCGGGCGAGTCTATGTTAGTGGCCGCAGTACAGCGAATCATACCAATACGTATGGGGTGGGTTATCAGTCTTCAATTTTACATTACAAATTATTTATTTTATAAAATAAAACATGTTTTAAGGCATTCATAATTCACACGAAACATGTCGTATACCCTCAGGATAATTCGGAATGTTTTCAAATTATTTTTAAATCACTGGCAGGATTCTGCAAGTAAGGTTTTGATTGGTGGACATGAGCTCCAACTGGCTGTCTTTAGATCCACATGTAATAGTGGAGCTAATTTTAATTAGATTGTATTCAAGCTACATTAATTGCTATAGATCTCTCATTTTCACTCTGTGTTAACAGAATACGTAGGACTTGAACATAAGAATTTGTTACCAATTGCAATTTTGTATGATTTTTGCCATAGCTAAAATGCTCACCTGTGGCAATTTTCAGCCTACTAGGTACGGCAGTTTTAAACCAGTAACTTTTGTAACAAATAAATACAAAATTAAAAACAAAAAATTATCTCTAATGGCAGTAATTTATATATATATATATATATATATATATATATATATATATATATATATATATATATATCAGGGCTCACCCTGGATCAAAAATATCTGTAGCCACAATATTAGCCAAATGGAATTTTTATTAGCCATATTGAAAATGCTTTAGCCAAATTTGTTTTACGCAGTACTGTATAGAGTATTTATATATGAATAAGAAAATGTATCTTTTTCAGCTAATTGTGTACAAACTGGAATAAATAGGAATAACAAAACCTAAATGGGGGTAGGGGCAGTTAATATATTACTTCGATTTTTTTCAGCGGGAGTGGGGTGCTTCTAAGGCTTATGACATTAAATTAACAAACATACAGAAATATGGGGGTGGGTGGTTGTTTTTTCTTTCTTCCTTTTTTCCCAAATAAAAATATGAGAGCTTTTTTTATATAGAGCTCATTATTTTTTTAAATAGCAATCTTTATGTTAATTTGAATTATTATTTTTTTTTTTTTTTATTTTTTTTAAGTGACCCATCAATTCCCCACCCCAAACAATTTCATAATTTGTGCCATGTTGTTGCTGTTGATTTCAGCGTCGTGTTAAATGCTTGTGATTTCTGCTTGCAAAATACCTCGGCTAAGAATACCGACTTCACAGTATACTCCATTTTTTTTTTTTTTTTAAAACGAAAAAAAAAAAAACGTTTAATAAAATTAAAATGTACGGTCTTTTTAAAATCCAGCTAACTTATTAAATGTCACCTCACAGTCTTACAAATTTATAGCTAAAATTATCTAACAAATATGATTATTGTAAACTACTTTTATTCAGTGTACATTTAACTGCAATTTGTATAAATAGTATTTAAAATACTGAATGTTCATTTCCCGCGATAGCGATCTGCATGCGTGCTCTCGACCATGGGTACGAAATTAACAATGACAAAGGAATAAACAAAAACTGCAGTTAGGTATTCATTGATGCGAACAACTATGTTTTTTTCTACAAATTTACATCAAGATTTTCTTTTGCGTAATCGTATTGTTTAATGTCCGCAACAATATCTCTTGACACGCGGGTGTCGGCTGACTCTGAAGCGTGACGTATATTCGCACCCAGAGCTGTCCTCAGTTCAGCCAAGGAACGTTCTTCCTAACGTTCGCGAACTATTTGATTGGTATTCGTCATGTCCATTTTGGTTTAACATGAAGCGCACAAACCAGCCTAGCGAACGTTTTGTTTTCGCTCGGTCTGGCTGAACTCTGCACTTGATATAGCCTACACGTCTTTCAGCCCTGAACTGGCATGTGTATTACAATTGACACGCTTTGTCGGGCTGTTTTTATTACTTTGGTTCAAAGATTTTACAAAGTAAAAATAACAAGTTACAGATCTTCCAGACATTGCTGTCATACATGTTGAATGCATGCCGTTAAAATTAATAACCGTGATTATTAAAATAAGCAAACATTATAAGGCCTACGCTGATTTTACATGACACCATTTTTTTGTTACCGGTCGCGAGATCGCCATTACGCTAATTGAATATTTGGTATTATTATTATGTTTGAGGTGTCGGATAGATTATGTAACCGTTTGTTCACATCAGAAGACAAAAAATGGCTTAGCCAAAATTTTAGCCACTTGCAAATTTTATTAGCCATTTTTTGTAAAAATTAGCCAATGGCTAATTTGGCTACCGACAGCGCGAGCCCTGTATATATATATATATATATATATATATATATATATATATATATATATATATGGAAAAGAAACTGCCATCGGTAAAACCTGTAATCTTTAGCAGTTTATGTCGTAACTATGGTGATTGCTGTCGGTGCTATTGGTATATATCGAGCCCTGAGCATATGATGACCAAATAAGTGATATGTTGTCAACAGCACGATAAGGAAGGAAATGTTTTATTTAACGATGCACTCAACATATTTTATTTACGGTTATACGGCATCAGATATATGGTTAAGGACCACACAAATATTGAGAGAGAAAACCCGCTGTTGCCACTTCATGGGTTACTCTTTCCGATTAACAGCAAGGGATCTTTTATATGCATCATCCCACAGACAGGTTAGTACATACCACAGCCTTTGTTACACCAGTTATGGAGCACTGGCTGGAAAGAGACATAACCCAATGGGTCCACCGAAGGGGATCGATCCTAGACCGACCATGCATTAAGCGAACGCTTTACCACTGGGCTATATCCCGCCCCTCAACAGCAGGATAAAGCATGGCACGTGACGTAACATGGCTCTTATGTAACTTGGACAATACAAACCTGTGAAAGTGTCCTACTTCTCGGTTTATCACTTATTTAGTGTTCTAAAGCAATGACAGTGACACTTGCATCTGTCATCAAGTTAGTTTATTAGCCAGATTTATTAAAATACTAGCTATGTTTGTATTTTGCATTAGTAAGTAATATATGGGATATAAAAGGGTCGTAAAATGGGGAGTATTATTAAAACTTCAGCTGTATGTTATAAAGCGATGACAATGGGGCTTGTATTGAAAGCAAAAACAAATGTGGATTTAATTTATTAGTCCCCTACCAGTCCAACTGGATGTTACTATATAGATTTCATCTCATTCCTTCTGTCCGACAGTATGTCTGTCTGTCCCACATGTAGTTATCCAGACATTTTTCTCCACAATGAAATTTGGTGTACAGCTTTATCAGGTACCTTTACAGATTAAGTTTGACTTTCATGGTAATTCACCCATGTTTGACAGAGTTATGGCCCTTGAACTTAAGAGATACAAAAATGTGTTGGGCCCCGTAGGGGACATGTATTGCTTTAGCAGTACTCGCAGAATGCTTGTTAAAATTATTGTTGTTTATGTTTTGCATTAGTAAACACTGTTAGAATGGGGAGGCGAGATAGCAGCTTTATTAAAATTGTACTTATGTTTGTGTTTTGCTTAGGTAAACATGTTATAAGATGAATCTGCCACTTGTAATACTGAACCCAAGTCTTAAGTTGACACATAGGTAGCTGTGATGTTTTTTTAGAATGAAGGGTTTTTCCTTATTTATTTTTACATGTTAGAAAGGGTAACGGAATTTTTTGAAGTATGTTTTTTGTTTTGTTTATATTAAACATTGTATATACACTCTGAAAAGGAGCACTTATGACATTGACATCTGATTTTGACTTCCATATAATGATTGTTACGATGGTGTTGTTTACCTTTTAAATACTATATATACTACCAAACAAAGCAACAGTTGATTGTTTATTGTAAAATGTTATTTTGGGTACAACTATTTTCTAAACCACAAGTCAGCATCTAACTTATTCAGTTGAGATATCAAATTAAATATTATTACTGTATATTCTGTGTCATTTTTGACATTTTATTAAAAACATTTTGTACTTAGAACACATTGACTTACTTATTATTATAGATGTTATTCTGTTGTTTGTTTTGACTCCTTTTGTCAATTTTTATTCAGTATTTTTCCGCATGTATTATATACAGTATTTATTAACTAACGATTATTTTATAAATATGTACAGTGTTCGAGATTAACGGTATCCCGAATCCACGATATCCTGGGGATACCAGAATTTAATTTTGGATACCAGACTTCAAAAACCCAGTATCCCACCGGGATACCATATAATTTTGTTTTTTGGGGGGGGGGTTTATTTCCTGCATTTTTATTTTTCGCTAAACAATGAAAGTCGTCATTTCCTGGTGAAGTTAAGTAACAGTATTTTCGAGCTCGTACCCAGTCTAATGCTATGCCATAACAATATCTCCACCAACTCATACCCAGTCTAACACTACACTGGAGCAATAGCGGTGTAGCAATAGACTGGGAACCGCTAAGTCGCTGTTTTTTTTTTGGATGTTTCCTCCCTTCAAATTTTATTTGAGATATTGATTCCACATCATCAGAAAATTGATACAGGTAGGTTTATCATTAATAATGTTAGAATCACTTATAAATTACTGCTAAATATTAATTTTTGTTAGTATTATTCAAAAATAGATTCCGTTTCATTGCAAATTTCAAGAATTCTGCGACTGCGGCGTTGTAATAGACTGGGAACGAGAATAGTGTCGTCCAAGCTTGTTATGATGTTATTTATGAATTTCATTTAAGTGGAATACTAAATTCTCAGGTTGGATACAAAATTTTGAAATGTTAGTATCCAACTGGGATACTGCCCCCAATTTTTAATCTCGAACACTGAATGTACATGTGTTATACATGAGTTCCATCGTGCCATAGTCTGGAATTTACATGTATTTATATACGCATGTCAGCGAAGGTGTTCATTTAGTCATTGTTTTTATTTATTAAAGGCACTGTCCCCAGTTTATAGCCATTGTAATATGTTTCTGATTAACAGAGTCATTTTGGCAACTATTATTGAATATTAAATACATTTTCTTGTTTAGAATACCAGTGTACACAAGTACATGTATGTGTATCCAGTGTGTTTGTGCTAATCAGGGGTCAAATAAAAAAAATGGGGGGGCACAGCAAGTGTTGCCTTTGGTTTAATAATAAAAATTAGGGTACCAATGCAAGTCAGAGGGGCATGAAGGTAACTTATTTTCTATCAAGTTTTTCACACAAAAATTACTTCACCATATAGCCTTATTGGACTCTTGCCTATGCAGTTTGTTTGCAATTTGTGCAATATTTTCAATTGTTAAAAAATAAAATGTAATCCGATTGTCGGAGGGTGGGTATGTGCATGTGGTCGAGTCATGCTCTAGTGGTGGATCGGGGGGGGGGGGGGGGGGGGGGTTATGGGGGGGTCCAGGGCATCCAGACCCCCCCCCCTTTTTGAAAACCACCTATAACCTTTAAGGGGAAACGTGATTATATTAACTGTTCTAAATGCTTAAAGAATTTTAAAATATCACATTTGGACCCCCCCCTCTTTCAGATTTGGACACCCCCCCCCCCCCTTTTCAGAAATTCTGCATCCGTGCCTGTGCTCCCCAGGGAAATGTATTGAAAAAAACAAATTGCTTTGAGCAGGGAAGGGGGGGTTCAACTTCCCGGACTCCCCCCTCCCCCCAACACACACATACACACACGCATGTAGGCCTGATGATAATATGATTGAAAGTTCATGTAAATAGGAATAATCATAGGTTTATTAACATGAATTGGGCATCTAATTCTATATATGGTCGTGTATGTTGATGTGTGTGTTGTTATTGCGCATTTGTACTCACTGGACAGTAGCTTGAATGTCTTCTGGTCCTAGCCCGCAGTCACGGCCAACACACGCTCTGCAATTCCACAGCTAATAACTATGTAAATTTAGTCAAGCACTCAAACAAGCCCTAAGTGAACTATTTGATTAGTTGTTGACATGGCCATTTGGTTTAATGTAAAGTGCATACACCAGTCTAGTAGATGTTTTTCTGCTCAGTCTGGCTGAACGCAGCCTAAAAATGTTTGACGGCTTCGCACATTTGGCTGCTGCATAACTGAATTTTGGCATGTGCATGCATGTGAGATTCGGTAGTTGCAGTATATCAGAAGTATAATTTAATTGTAATTTTGGTATAATCTGACGTTAAATTTTCATTTGGGGTAATTGCACTTTCATCTGAGTTGGGATTAATTTCATTAAGGGTTTGGGTAATATGTTGGATTATTTCAATCAAGTTAATACAAGAAGACTATAAAGGCAGTACATAATAAACATAAAGCATATACTGACTTGCCCCATGTTCACCCAGCGAACGTTTCACTAACGTTCACGAACTATTTGATTGGTTCCCAACGTGGTCATTTGGTTTACCATGAAGCACATAACATCTAGCAGATGTTGGGGTTGTTTTTGCTCATTCTGGTTGAACTCAGCCCTGGCCTTATTCCACATGTTCACACATACTGCCACATCCATGATGCAGTATCTTGCAATGTAGCCTCCTTTGTTGTTGGTGATGGAAGTTGTAACGCAAATACATTTTAAAAGAAAACTTCCAAGAAATATGGCTGTTTCTACCTGTACACTTTTTATTTGATATCAGTAAAACAATGCTATGGGACAAGGAAGGAAGGAAAGAAATGTTTTACTTAACGACACGCTCAACACATTTTATTTACGGTTGTATGGCATCAGACATATGGTTAAGGACCACACCTATATTGAGAGAGGAAATCCGCTGTTGCCTCATCATGGGCTACTCTTTTCAATTAGCAGCAAGGGATCTTTTATATGCACCATCCCACAGACAGGATAACTCTTACGACGGCCTTTGATTTACCAGTCGTGATGCAATGGCTGGAGCGAGAAATAGCCCAATGGGCCCTCTGACGGGGATCGATCCTAGACCGACTGCGCATCAAACGAACACTTTACCACTGGACTACATCCCGCCCCTCTATGGGACAAGGAAGGATACATAGGGCCTATAGCCTACAACATGAAATGAACAGTGGCAAACCAGGTAATTGGGCACCATGGCATTTTTATTGCCGTCAGTGCCGTAAATGTTTTGGGGCGTAACGTTAAGTAAGGAGGGTAACTGTGGCAATTGCCATCGGTGCCGTGGTGAAATTCGAACCCTGGCTAATATTTGTGGCAGTCGTTTTTCTTTTTACTTTCTAAGTTGAAAAAAATAAACAAATGTATATAGTGAAACCCCTCTAAACCGGACAACCTTGTGACCAATAAAAATATCTGGTTTACAGAGGGTCCAGTTTAGAGAGGTTTTACTGTAATATATACAATTTTTGGAAGGTAACATCTGGTTTGGGCTACTACATGTACAAAGATTAGAATGACAACAAACATCTTGTTTATACAGACAGTGATATTCTAAACAAGAAAATATCTGGTTTACAGAGGGTCCAGTTTAGAGAGGTTTTACTGTAATATATACAATTTTTGGAAGGTAACATCTGGTTTGGGCTACTACAGGTACAAAGATTAGAATGACAACAAACATCTTGTTTATACAGACAGTGATATTCTAAACAAGAAAATATCTGGTTTACAGAGGGTCCAGTTTAGAGAGGTTTTACTGTAATATATACAATTTTGGAAGGTAACATCTGGTTTGGGCTACTACATGTACAAAGATTAGAATGACAACAAACATCTTGTTTATACAGACAGTGATATTCTAAACAAGAAAATATCTGGTTTACAGAGGGTCCAGTTTAGAGAGGTTTTACTGTAATATATACAATTTTTGGAAGGTAACATCTGGTTTGGGCTACTACATGTACAAAGATTAGAATGACAACAAGCATCTTGTTTATACAGACAGTGATATTCTAAACAAGAAAATATCTGGTTTACAGAGGGTCCAGTTTAGAGAGGTTTTACTGTAATATATACAATTTTTGGAAGGTAACATCTGGTTTGGGCTACTACATGTACAAAGATTAGAATGACAACAGACATCTTGTTTATACAGACAGTGATATTCTAAACAAGAAAATATCTGGTTTACAGAGGGTCCAGTTTAGAGAGGTTTTACTGTAATATATACAATTTTTGGAAGGTAACATATGGTTTGGGCTACTACATGTACAAAGATTAGAATGACAACAGACATCTTGTTTATACAGACTGATATTCTAAACAAGAAAATATCTGGTTTACAGAGGGTCCAGTTTAGAGAGGTTTTACTGTAATATATACAATTTTTGGAAGGTAACATCTGGTTTGGGCTACTACATGTACAAAGATTAGAATGACAACAGACATCTTGTTTATACAGACAGTGATATTCTAAACAAGAAAATATCTGGTTTACAGAGGGTCCAGTTTAGAGAGGTTTTACTGTAATATATACAATTTTTGGAAGGTAACATCTGGTTTGGGCTACTACATGTACAAAGATTAGAATGACAACAGACATCTTGTTTATACAGACAGTGATATTCTAAACAAGAAAATATCTGGTTTACAGAGGGTCCAGTTTAGAGAGGTTTTACTGTAATATATACAATTTTTGGAAGGTAACATATGGTTTGGGCTACTACATGTACAAAGATTAGAATGACAACAGACATCTTGTTTATACAGACAGTGATATTCTAAACAAGAAAATATCTGGTTTACAGAGGGTCCAGTTTAGAGAGGTTTTACTGTAATATATACAATTTTTGGAAGGTAACATCTGGTTTGGGCTACTACATGTACAAAGATTAGAATGACAACAGACATCTTGTTTATACAGACAGTGATATTCTAAACAAGAAAATATCTGGTTTACAGAGGGTCCAGTTTAGAGAGGTTTTACTGTAATATATACAATTTTTGGAAGGTAACATCTGGGCTACTACATGTACAAAGATTAGAATGACAACAGACATCTTGTTTATACAGACAGTGATATTCTAAACAAGAAAATATCTGGTTTACAGAGGGTCCAGTTTAGAGAGGTTTTACTGTAATATATACAATTTTTGGAAGGTAACATCTGGGCTACTACATGTACAAAGATTAGAATGACAACAGACATCTTGTTTATACAGACAGTGATATTCTAAACAAGAAAATATCTGGTTTACAGAGGGTCCAGTTTAGAGAGGTTTTACTGTAATATATACAATTTTTGGAAGGTAACATCTGGTTTGGGCTACTACAGGTACAAAGATTAGAATGACAACAGACATCTTGTTTATACAGACAGTGATATTCTAAACAAGAAAATATCTGGTTTACAGAGGGTCCAGTTTAGAGAGGTTTTACTGTAATATATACAATTTTTGGAAGGTAACATCTGGTTTGGGCTACTACATGTACAAAGATTAGAATGACAACAGACATCTTGTTTATACAGACAGTGATATTCTAAACAAGAAAATATCTGGTTTACAGAGGGTCCAGTTTAGAGAGGTTTTACTGTAATATATACAATTTTTGGAAGGTAACATCTGGTTTGGGCTACTACAGGTACAAAGATTAGAATGACAACAGACATCTTGTTTATACAGACAGTGATATTCTAAACAAGAAAATATCTGGTTTACAGAGGGTCCAGTTTAGAGAGGTTTTACTGTAATATATACAATTTTTGGAAGGTAACATCTGGGCTACTACATGTACAAAGATTAGAATGACAACAGACATCTTTTATACAGACAGTGATATTCTAAACAAGAAAATATCTGGTTTACAGAGGGTCCAGTTTAGAGAGGTTTTACTGTAATATATACAATTTTTGGAAGGTAACATCTGGTTTGGGCTACTACATGTACAAAGATTAGAATGACAACAGACATCTTGTTTATACAGACAGTGATATTCTAAACAAGAAAATATCTGGTTTACAGAGGGTCCAGTTTAGAGAGGTTTTACTGTAATATATACAATTTTTGGAAGGTAACATCTGGGCTACTACATGTACAAAGATTAGAATGACAACAGACATCTTGTTTATACAGACAGTGATATTCTAAACAAGAAAATATCTGGTTTACAGAGGGTCCAGTTTAGAGAGGTTTTACTGTAATATATACAATTTTTGGAAGGTAACATCTGGGCTACTACATGTACAAAGATTAGAATGACAACAGACATCTTGTTTATACAGACAGTGATATTCTAAACAAGAAAATATCTGGTTTACAGAGGGTCCAGTTTAGAGAGGTTTTACTGTAATATATACAATTTTTGGAAGGTAACATCTGGTTTGGGCTACTACATGTACAAAGATTAGAATGACAACAGACATCTTGTTTATACAGACAGTGATATTCTAAACAAGAAAATATCTGGTTTACAGAGGGTCCAGTTTAGAGAGGTTTTACTGTAATATATACAATTTTTGGAAGGTAACATCTGGTTTGGGCTACTACATGTACAAAGATTAGAATGACAACAGACATCTTGTTTATACAGACAGTGATATTCTAAACAAGAAAATATCTGGTTTACAGAGGGTCCAGTTTAGAGAGGTTTTACTGTAATATATACAATTTTTGGAAGGTAACATATGGTTTGGGCTACTACATGTACAAAGATTAGAATGACAACAGACATCTTGTTTATACAGACAGTGATATTCTAAACAAGAAAATATCTGGTTTACAGAGGGTCCAGTTTAGAGAGGTTTTACTGTAATATATACAATTTTTGGAAGGTAACATCTGGTTTGGGCTACTACATGTACAAAGATTAGAATGACAACAGACATCTTGTTTATACAGACAGTGATATTCTAAACAAGAAAATATCTGGTTTACAGAGGGTCCAGTTTAGAGAGGTTTTACTGTAATATATACAATTTTTGGAAGGTAACATCTGGTTTGGGCTACTACATGTACAAAGATTAGAATGACAACAGACATCTTGTTTATACAGACAGTGATATTCTAAACAAGAAAATATCTGGTTTACAGAGGGTCCAGTTTAGAGAGGTTTTACTGTAATATATACAATTTTTGGAAGGTAACATCTGGTTTGGGCTACTACATGTACAAAGATTAGAATGACAACAGACATCTTGTTTATACAGACAGTGATATTCTAAACAAGAAAATATCTGGTTTACAGAGGGTCCAGTTTAGAGAGGTTTTACTGTAATATATACAATTTTTGGAAGGTAACATCTGGTTTGGGCTACTACATGTACAAAGATTAGAATGACAACAAACATCTTGTTTATACAGACAGTGATATTCTAAACAAGAAAATATCTTTAATATGTAATTTTAAAGATCTGTATGTCATACACATGTTACAGTGACAGCAAACTCGGGATAGTGCATATACGTTGTATTTTAACAACTCAAAAAAGTGTTTATTGTACTTGGGCATGTACCTTTACATGTGACTTAATTTACATGTGACTTTACATGTGACTTAATTTACATGTGACTTTACATGTGACTTAATTTACATGTGACTTTACATGTGACTTAATTTACATGTGACTTTACATGTGACTTAATTTACATGTGACTTTACATGTGACTTAATTTACATGTGACTTTTTATATGTGTTTTAACAGGGCTAGCTCTGCCACTCGCCAAATTCACCAATTGTGAATTTTAAAAACAGTTAGAAAATTGTATTTTACTGTAGTGTGAAAAAAAAATGGTGTAATAACTGATATTTTGTTGAAAAATACATTGTAGCTATCAGGAGTGGGAATTCTCCTCAGATTTGTGGTTTTCCTCTCAAGGAACATTGTGTTTCCTCGCATCTTAAACATCCTTTCCGCTGGGGGGGGGGGGGGGGGGGGGGGGGGGGGAATCGGTCATGTAAACTTCTGGGCCCAGATTTTCAAAGCTATCTTAGCACTATGATATCGTAAAACTGTCCTAAATGATGACGTTACACATCAGATTATGTTGTGACGCAATTATTAATCTAAATGCTGCCGCGTTTCTTACTTGGTTTCATTTGCAAAGGTTGCAAGTAAACTTTAGCCGGGGTCGCGATGCAGCGTGGGATATCTGCCCCCAGACCCCTCTAGATTTCCTCTTCTTTTTTTTGACAGTTCACCAATTCCCACCCCGAGCTATAGATTTTGCTTTTTTGGTTAGAAACTCGGCAAAATGTTCTGATGATCCAGAGCTAGTCGTGTAATTATAGTGCTCACTTTTGAATTACATTGAATGCTGTTGTTTTGTTTTCACTCTGTGGATTTAGAGGTTTTATTGTTTGCTAGAATAAATAAAAAAATAATATCGTAGTTGCTATCTTTTGTTGTCTATTATTCATTGTGATAAACATGTTATTTACTTACTAATATACTTCACTAATGCTGAGATTGTTTCACATCAATATTAAATCTGACAAGTTGGATAAACATCATTATACCAAGGCCCATATATTTGGGGGTGGGGTGGGTGAGGGGGGTGGAGTGGGGGATCAAACCATCACACACATACCTCCTACAAATGAATTTTTTTAAATATTTTTTTCTGGGGGATCATGATCCAACCCTTCCTCCCTCCCCCCCCCCCCCCCCAAAAAATAAATAAATTGCTTGCCATTATAGACCCACTCAACACAATTTCCGATAAATGTGCCTGTTACATGTACCTGTAAATTAGTGGTGTTTTCCCACAATTGTACTGATAACACATTTAAAAACACTATTTTTTTCAAACAAAACAATGACCTTCCAGTCATTCCTCCCATACAGTACTTTGGAGTTACTTCCTTGAATAGGTCAGTGTGTTGTTAGGACTATGTGCTAATTATCTCCCTTAACATGATAGTTTCATTGTTTTGGTTTTAAACGTTTCTAGAATGGAGGAAAGGGAAACAAATTGTGTTCCGGTTTTTTTTTTTCTGAGGGTAAATTTTTAAATTATTTTTTAATTAATTAATTTTAAAATAATAATAATTATTTATTTATTTACATAATTATTTTTAAAAAATCTTTTTTGTATCTTTTAAAAACAAACCTTTTTTAAGGTAAAGAATGTTTGTTACCCCTCTTGGTTACTTTGTACATACATTTAGATGCAAAAATAATTATTTAAAGTGGTGAGAAGAAACATATTTGTGCCACATAGGTTACATGTATATTATATTTGTTTTAAAGCAGTAACTGTTGCAATAGATCTGCTTGGTGCACTCTCTCACAAAAGGGACCGCATACACCCTTTGAAGCTTAATGCGCTACAACAGCTTGTTCTGAATGTGCACATAAATCCCTATGACCTATGACCTTTGAAGCACCAGTTGTGGAGCGCTGCTTGAAAGAAGTATGCTAAGGATGACCATCCTAATCCTATGACCTCTGACATCCTTTACCACCCAGTTAAATACTGCTTGTCTTACATCTTTCGGATTTGTTTTGGCAAATGTTGATTTTAGCACTCCCAGAAAACTGACCGGCGTCGTGGTTAGGCCATCGGTCTACAGGCTGGTAGGTACTGGGTTCGGATCCCAGTCGAGGCATGGGATTTTTAATCCAGATACCGACTCCAAACCCTGAGTGAGTGTTCCACAAGGCTCAATGGGTAGGTGTAAACCACTTGCATCAACCAGTGGTCCATAACTGGTTCAACAAAGGCCATGGTTTGTGCTATCCTGCCTGTGGGAAGTGCAAATAAAAGATCCCTTGCTGCTAATCGGAAAGAGTAGTCAGTGTAGTGGCGACAGCGGGTTTCCTCTCAAAATCTGTGTGGTCCTTAACCATACGTCTGACGCCATATAACCACAAATAAAATGTGTTGAGTGCGTCGTTACATAAAACATTTCTTTCTTTCTTTCCCAGAAAACTGTTTCAATCCTTATTATGTGATGGAAAAAAGCTTGCAACATTGCCAACAAGCTCATAATTTTAAAGATCTTTTAAAAGTTTTCTGGATTTCATGTCCTGTGTCAGATTTCATCTCTGTTCTGTTCTAACAGAAACAAGATATGTTGTGTCTTGAAAATGAAGTGTAGACAATCACAAGATTTGTTATAGGGAAAAGGAAGTGGAAAAAAACGAAGACATTAATTAGGTGATATAGGGTGAATAGAAAAGATTGTGACCTGGTTGCTGAATTTTGTTTCAAAGCCTGTTTTAAAGCCTGTAGCTGAATACAACTTTATGAAGGCTCACAAAACATGCTTATTCTTGCTTTACCTATAAATTTTGGGCAAATACATAACTGTATATCATTAAAGGGACATTCCTGATTTTGCTGCAATTTTTAAGAATATATGTGACTTTTTAACGACTGTAATTACATATCAGATATATTTTTATGCATAAAATATTAGTGTCTCTATATTAAACATGTTTCTGATCGTTCTAATATTTGTACTATAGGTTAAATTTCATTTTATTTCCTAAAAAAAAAATTGTTCGTACGTATGAAATCATTTGAAGACAAAATCCAGTGTTGGCTTCTTAAAAATATTAAGACAACCAGAAACACATTGAATATACAGACATTGATATTCTAAACAAGAAAATATGAAGACCAGAGTGCAAGAAGTACTTAAGTCACATAATAACAAACCGGGTCAAAAGTTTAATATTTAATATGTAAGTTTAATCGTAGAAATATTGTATTAGTTTGAAACATCTTACAATGCAGCATACTCAGGAATGTCCCTTTAAATATATTTGCCAAATTCATCTTTTATTCATATTTGGTGAACAACAGTTTAAATACTGCTTACATATACAGGATACCATTATATGTCATATCCCATAACAGCTGATCTTCATTTCATGCTGTCAATTGATCTAAAATCAAAATAGATGTTGTGGAAAGCACCATCATTAATGTCTAATCTAGATCAGGGCCCCGTTCCACGGAGCGATCTCAGCCCTAAGATCAACTTAAGTGCATAGGGTAGCTATGCACTTAAGGTAATCTTAGGGCTAAGATCGCTTCGTGGAACGGGGCCCAGGGCCTCAAGTTATAAAAGTCTTGACTTTGGTCAAGTCATTGTTTTACATCTGTTGAGTATTTTCAATTCAGTTTGACTCTGAAACCATGTAAGTCAGAGGGAACAGTCCCTCAGATATTCTATTTCTTCTTTGTTTTTCAGTGCCGGGGACCGAGAGATGAAATCTGTGTCGAGCCAGACAGAGGGAACGATCACCGTGATCACCGTCGGCAACCCACCGAACGCCACCCATCCCAGTGGGACTGTGTCCGTGAAGACAACCATGTTGCCATCTGCTGGCACTTCCAGTCAGCAGAGTCTGTCGAAATCGTCAAGGTGAGTGCCATAACCATTATTATATCACTACCGGTCCAACCGGGTGGAACTATAGGTTTCATCTCCCACCGTCTGCTGGCATGTTGAGTCAGCAGAGTCTGTCGAAATCGTCACGATGAGTGCCACAGCCATTATTACTCCCCTACCAGTCAAACCGAATGGAACTGTAGGTTTCATCTCCTGTCCCACATATAGTTTTACGGATGTTGTTTCCACAGTGCCTTGAGATATTGAACTGAAACAGGGATTATGGTAGCCCCACTCCCATGACTAATGATATTCATGATGGGCTAGTAAATAGCTATTATAGCAATGCCCGACGGCTAGTGAAATCTTTTGGTCAAATGTTGCAGCTAAGTCTATTGTGTAAATATGAATATCTCTCTATTTAGGTGACTGATTATTACCATTATTTAGTAAATTTTATTAACTTAGTGAAGTAGGGCTAGTGAATTTTTAATCGTGGCTAGTAAAGTTTTAAAGTTACTGATCTCATGCCTTGTGGCTTTTATCAAAATTCTAGAAGCCATGGCTTAAAAAAATATGTTTAGCTTTATCATGTACTGTTAGAGATTAAATTTGACTTTCATGGCGTTTGACAGAGTTAGAGCCCTTAAACTTTAGATGATAAGAAATAATGTGCTTTCCTAGATTTTATTTTTGCAGTGCCTCAAAATATTGAGCTCAAATTTGGTGTATAGCTTTATCATTTTCTGTTACAAATCAATTATAACTTTCATGAGGATTTACCCATTTTTTCACATACATGTAGTTATGGCCCTTGAATTTAGGAGATAAGAAAATTTGTTGGACCTAGTAGGGGACATTTATTGCTTTAACAGTATTCTCAGAATGCAAAATGGTAGTGAGTTTAAATATCCTATTTATTATCCATAAACATTTTAATTTATATCCTTGATCGCGTTTGGTTGACATTCCGGTACTGTTGTAATGTGCCAATGGACCAAGATGTTTTTAACATTATAAAAAATAAATATCATTTTAATTGATTCAAATATAGTGAATACATAAGCATTTAAATGCTTGAATTTTGCCTTTCAAATTCTGTTTGAGCCTTTTTTCAACTTTCCTAAATGATATGCCACCATTAGTAGATGTCCATACATGTACTTCCAATTGAGTTAGAGGGGAGGGACATAGCCCAGTGGTAAAGCGCTCGCTCGATGCTCGATCGGTCTGGGATCGATCGCCGTCGGTGGGTCCAGCCAGTGCACCCCGACTGGTATATCAGAGGCTGTGGTATGTACTACCCTATCTGTGGGATGGTGCGTATAAAACATCCCTTGCTGCTAATCGAAAAGAGTAGCCCATGAAGTGGCAACAGCGGGTTTCCTCTCTCAATATCTGTGTGGTCTTTAACTATATTGTCTGATGCCATATACATGTAACCGTAAATAAAATGTGTTGAGTGCATCGTTAAATAAAACATTTCTTTCTTTTCTTTCTTTCTGTTTGAGCCGTTTTTCAACTTTCCTAAATGATATCCCACCATCAGTAGATGTCCATACATGTACTTCCAATTGGGTTAGGTTTTATGTACTGTTGTTGGTTTTGTTTTTTATGGTGGGTTGGTGGTATCTATTGTTGACCGTTTGTGTGTTTCTGTGTTACAGAGCTAGTAGTCTGACAGCGGGTCTACCGTCAGACCGAGCCAGCAGTCCCGCCTCTACGTTGGTGTCGGAGAAACTGTCGGTAAACAGCGGGTTTGCTCACCTCGGCAGTACACACTTGGTAAGATACTGAAATCCACTCTTGGTAAGATACTGAAATCCATTCTTGGTAAGATACTGAAATCCACTCTTGGTAAGATACTGAAAATCCACTCTTGGTAAGATACTGGAATCCACTCTGGTAAGATACTAAAATCCACTCTTGGTAAGATACTGAAATCTACTCTTGGTAAGATACTGAAATCTACTCTTGGTAAAACTGTCAGATCTACATTTGATGTAATATTGTACTCCATACTGAGTAAAACTTTAGAATTCATGCTTGGTAAGCCTTTAGAATCCACATCTGGTAAAGCCTTTAGAATCTAAGACAGTCAAATACACAAGTACATATGTATTTGGTAATATTGTTGAATCCAGAGTTTGTAAGACTTTAAAATCCACACTTGATAATACTTTAGAATCCACAGTTTGTAAGACTTTAAAATCCACACTTGATAATACTTTAGAATCCACAGTTTGTAAGACTGTAAATCCACACTTGATAACACTTTAAAATCCACACTTGCTAACACTGTACAATCCAGTTTGTAAGACTTTAATATCCACACTTGATAACACTTTAGAATCCACAGTTTGTAAGACTTTAAAATCCACACTTGATAACACTTTAGAATCCACAGTTTGTAAGACTTTAAAATCCACACTTGATAACACTTTAGAATCCACAGTTTGTAAGACTTTAAAATCCACACTTGATAACACTTTAGAATCCACAGTTTGTAAGACTTTAAAATCCACACTTGATAACACTTTAGAATCCACAGTTTGTAAGACTGTAAATCCACACTTGATAACACTTTAAAATCCACACTTGCTAACACTGTACAATCCACAGTTTGTAAGACTTTAATATCCACACTTGATAACACTTTAGAATCCACAGTTTGTAAGACTTTAAAATCCACACTTGATAACACTTTAGAATCCACAGTTTGTAAGACTTTAAAATCCACACTTGATAGTACTTCAGAATCCACAATTTGTAAGACTTTAAAATCCACACTTGATAATACTTTAGAATCCACAGTTTGTAAGACTGTAAATCCACACTTGATAACACTTTAAAATCCACACTTGATAATACTTTAGAATCCACAGTTTGTAAGACTTTAAAATCCACAGTTTGTAAGACTTTAAAATCCACACTTGATATTACTTTAGAATCCACAGTTTGTAAGACTGTAAATCCACACTTGATAACACTTTAAAATCCACACTTGCTAACACTGTACAATCCACAGTTTGTAAGACTTTAATATCCACACTTGATAACACTTTAGAATCCACAGTTTGTAAGACTTTAAAATCCACACTTGATAACACTTTAGAATCCACAGTTTGTAAGACTTTAAAATCCACACTTGATAGTACTTCAGAATCCACAGTTTGTAAGACTTTAAAATCCACAGTTTGTAAGACTTTAAAATCCACACTTGATATTACTTTAGAATCCACAGTTTGTAAGACTGTAAATCCACACTTGATAACACTTTAAAATCCACACTTGCTAACACTGTACAATCCACAGTTTGTAAGACTTTAATATCCACACTTGATAACACTTTAGAATCCACAGTTTGTAAGACTTTAAAATCCACACTTGATAACACTTTAGAATCCACAGTTTGTAAGACTTTAAAATCCACACTTGATAACACTTTAGAATCCACAGTTTGTAAGACTTTAAAATCCACACTTGATAGTACTTCAGAATCCACAATTTGTAAGACTTTAAAATCCACACTTGATAATACTTTAGAATCCACAGTTTGTAAGACTGTAAATCCACACTTGATAACACTTTAAAATCCACACTTGCTAACACTGTACAATCCACAGTTTGTAAGACTTTAATATCCACACTTGATAACACTTTAGAATCCACAGTTTGTAAGACTTTAAAATCCACACTTGATAACACTTTAGAATCCACAGTTTGTAAGACTTTAATATCCACACTTGATAACACTTTAGAATCCACAGTTTGTAAGACTTTAAAATCCACACTTGATAATACTTTAGAATCCACAGTTTGTAAGACTTTAAAATCCACACTTGATAATACTTCAGAATCCACAGTTTGTAAGACTTTAAAATCCACACTTGATAATACTTCAGAATCCACAATTTGTAAGACTTTTAAAATCCACACTGTTTAAGACATTCAAACTAAAACAATAATTGGTTGACTATGTTGCCTAATGCTTGATACTTTCCCTGTTATACAAAGACGTGGCATACATTAAAACTCTAAACTCTACCAAGGACTGTCAGCATGTTCGTAGCAATAGCTGAAATATTGTAAGATTTTGGTAAAATATTCACAATCAGTGTTTCTGCCAGAAAGAATTTTTGAGAGTGACGCTATGGAATTGAATGCAACCACAGTCAACAAGGGGTTTGGGGGCCTCCCCCAGAAAGAAACTGGGTTAAGTTTAGGGTTACAGTTAAGAAAAGCATATAGCAATGATAAGAATAATTAATTTTGTCAAAAGGTTAATTTAAAATAATAAAATCTGCCAAAAATGTGGGTATGATGCCATACCTTGTTTTACCCTCTGGCAGAAACCCTGACAATTAAAAAACAATTTTGAGATATTACAGTTTACAAAGTGATTAATTAATATTAATTGTTAGTAGCAACAACCAATCAGAAATGGTATATTGCAAATTTTTTACATTGCTTATCAATGATGATTGTTTGTTAGTAGTATCATCAGCCAATCAAAAATGGCAAATTACTGACCAATGATTGTTTGTCTTTTTTAGCATGAACCAGTCAAAAATGGCATACTACTATTACTGACCAATGATAATTGTTTGTTAGTATCATTAGCCAATCAAAAATGTCAAATTACTGACCAATGATATTTGTTTTTGAACATGCATCAATCAAAGACAGTGTGCCACACGTCTATGAGATTACTGACCAATGATAACGTTTTATTTTTTAGCATGAACCAATCAGAGATGGTGTGCAGCACTTCTATGAGAGACATCTATCCAGTGTAAAAGACTACATTGCTAGTCTGAACATCCGACTGCCATTACCTGCAAAATGCTGTGTTGTCAGTGAGTAGATTAAAGTTTGTTGCATTGTAAGATGTTTTCGACTAATAAAATATTTCTACGATTAAACTTACATATTACATGTGTAAACATATTTTCTTGTTTAGAATATCAGTGTCTGTATATTCAATGCATTTTTGGTCATCTTAATATTTGTAAGAAGCCCAAATTGGGGGTTTTCTTCAAATAATTTCGTACGTACGAAAAAATATTTTTTAGGAAATAAAATGAAAATTAACGTAGTACAAATATTAGAACAATCAGAAACACGTTTAATATACCGCCACTTAAATTCTACACAAGAAAATATATTTAATATGTAAGTTTAATCGTAGAAACATTTTATTAGTTGATAACATCTTAAAAATGGCAGCAAATGCAGGAATGTCCCTTTAAACAATAATTAAATGTCCATTATATTGATTACAATTTAAAGCCATCCCATTGGTCAAGCCATACCAATGTGAGTTCACTGATGAACATAAAAATTTACATTGTCCCTTTATATTGCTGCTTTGTATTATTGAGCGTTATTGTTCTAGAACCAAAAAATAATTTAAAGAAAAACCCCCAAAACATGATCTTGTTTGCCTTTTTTTTAAATAAGTGACTTTAAAGTATGTTTCAAATTTAATTATAAGGATTGTCTGTTACATTTCTTTTTTGGTTCATACACTGACGAACCTAAAAGAAAAAATCAACTATTTGTAACTGTATTGTTTTTTGTTTAGCACATTGCACTAATAATATATTAAAAATGTAGACTCTGCCAAGGGCTGTCAACATGTTCATAGCAATAGCTGAAATATTGTAAGATTTTGGTAAAATATTGACAATCAGTATTTCTGCCAGAAAGAAATGTTTGGGTATGACACTGTGGAATTGAATGCAACCACAGTCAATGGGGGGGGGGGGGGGTATGGGGGGCTCCCGAAGAAAGAAAATGGGTTATGTTTAGGGTTAAGGTTAAAGCATACAGTAATGATAAGAGTAATTAATCTTGTCCAAAGGTTAACTTTAAAAAATTAAATCTGCCAAAAATGTGGGTATGATGCCATACACGTTTTACACTTTGGCAGAAACCCTGACAATTAAATAACAATTTTGAGGTATTACAGTTTACCGCTTCTTTCTTTGTTATGTTTTTACTCGTAATGACAAACAGAGAACGGGGTCCACTATGTGGTTTCGATCCCCTGACCAAAGCATCTCAGGCCGGCACACTACCGACAGCTATAATATATTCCCCCCTTTTCAATAACAAATACTGTACAAACGTTTTTACAGGGCTATGTACCTTTAATTTTGAGCTGACAGTTGTTTTTGTTGTTTTAGACGGCCGACACAAGAACTTCATGCGACTGTTCTTCCAGTGCAGTTGTCAGACCGACGCTTGTCTCTACAGCAGCAGCTACTTCACCGTTAACACCAAACTGCCCAAAACCTGGATCTATCTCATGTTTCTCTCCGTGCAGGTATACAGTTGTTTTGTTCTTTAGCCTGACCTCTGACGTCAGTGCATTCCCCAGACCTGTCAACCTTTAGTCAAGAGAAAGCAGGAGGTGTGTGTTGAAAAAGCAGGAGATTTTGTCAAAAAACAGGAGATTTTTTAACTTCACACAATTTAACCTAAAATCGCATGGTTGTTGTAAACATTATTACAATAAGTTATATGAATACTACATAATGTCATATATACTTGTTAACCTTAGATCTTGGCTTTTAAAAAAATAAAAATAAAAATTTAAAAAAAAGAAAAAAAGTGTGTATATATTTCTTTTTAAAGTTTAAATATTATTATGATTAATAAATATTTTTACAAAAAATCTCTTTTAATCAAAAATGTTAAGAACATTAACAAGAAATTAAAAAATTTAATTAGTACATTTACGGCATTACACTTACAGGTTATGTTACATCATCATTCGTGGTTTGTGTACCTAAGACAAATTTATATAAATCTTATAAATTAATATTCAGTTTTTACTATAATGAGGAACAGTAGCGTGGTACTTATTTAAAATCATTATAATGATGCAATAAACATTGCATTTCCATTAATCATAAGTAAAACCTCATTACGGACATTGTGTGAAATATACCAGAATTATACCCATTTCCGTGGATAACTTTATATCAAACACAACATTTATTAATTGTCAAAAAAAATTATATTCAAGTGTACCCTTATTACCAACATTTTACTGCACAAACACACAAAATTAACTGACACAACAGGGCCGTACCCTGACCAAAATCCATGGGGGGGCACTAAATTTTATAAATAATTTTTAACATACTATAAAGATTAAACATTTCTATGCTATTACTGGAGATATAAAAAAAAAAAAGGACAAGATTCTCAGTGGGGGGCAGCTGCCCCGGAGGGTACGGCCCTGCACAAGTATGTTTATATAGCTAATTGATATTTTCTTTGTCTTGCTGTGACATGTGATTTTAACATGCATCGTGTGTATTGCTGTCAACTCTGGGCACTTCAGATCCGTCATAGTTACTTCCCTTATGTTATTTTGGCAAAAGGGGATTGATTTTTTTTTTATTCTTACAAAAATGTCATTTAACAGGAGAAATTGTCTCCTGCACAGGTTGTCAGGAGATTTGATCAAATACCAGGAGACTCCTGCCGAATCCAGGAGGGTTGACAGGTCTGGCATTCCCACCCCACCCCACCCACCTCTCCAGGTCTTGTAGAGTGGTCCAAAATTAACATTGTTGTGAATTTCAATAGATAAGAAGTGAGGTTAACCAGTCTGGAAAATAGGAAACAATAATCGATAAATTTTTACAAGAATCTGTTTTTCATGTAGAAACTATGACATTAAAATGTAAAATATTTATATTGCTTAAATAATATAGAGAGATATAAATTGTTAAAAAATATTTATTTCTTGATTTCTGATAAAGCAATTTATATGAAAACAAGGCTAGCTCTGGGCAATGAGAAATCTTTGCCAAATTATTTGATTAAACTTCAAAAATTGGGGAAACAATTATTTTCTAATAAAATATCAGTTACTCCTATTACATGAAAGTATTTCACCAAATTAAAATAAATTTTACTATTTGTTTTCAAAATCTCTGTTGGTAAATTTAGCTAGTACCAAAACTAGCCCTGGAATAATAATTTTAAAACTTTGACTTGAAACCAAAAGAAAATCAAATTTAACACTTGATATTATATGGAGATTATTATACGAGCTTGTGTGTCATACTGATTTTACAAAACGAGTGTCAGGATTTTTGTACTGCCTGAGGGAGCATGGGTAATACATGAATCCTGACACGAGTTTCGTAAAATCGGCATGACACACACACGAGTGTAATAATGTTTTATTATCCATATTATTATTGTTATTTTTTATGAATAACAGGGACCATCTCAAAATGTTTCAACCACAACTAGAAGGAGACGACGAAATGACATCATATTCCACATGCAAAATCTGAGTTAGGACTGGACAAAACAATATCATGTTATGACATCACTTCCCAAAATTACGACATCACACTTGTTATTACTCGTGTGCTTCATATGATTATTATTAACTCAGTTATGTTAAACCATATGGATATAATAACACTTGTTATTACATGTGTGCTTCGTATGATTATTATTAACTCGGTTATGTTAAACCATATGGATATAATAACACTTGTTATTACACGTGTGCTTCGTATGATTATTATTAACCCGGTTATGTTAAACCATATGGATATAATAACACTTGTTATTACACGTGTGCTTCGTATGATTATTATTAACTCGGTTATGTTAAACCATATGGATATAATAACACTTGTTATTACACGTGTGCTTTGTATGATTATTATTAACTCGGTTATGTTGAACCATATGGATATAATAACACTTGTTATTACACGTGTGCTTCGTATGATTATTATTAACCCGGTTATGTTAAACCATATGGATATAATAACACTTGTTATTACACGTGTGCTTCGTATGATTATTATTAACCCGGTTATGTTAAACCATATGGATATAATAACACTTGTTATTACACGTGTGCTTCGTATGATTATTATTAACTCGGTTATGTTAAACCATATGGATATAATAACACTTGTTATTACACGTGTGCTTTGTATGATTATTATTAACTCGGTTATGTTGAACCATATGGATATAATAACACTTGTTATTACACGTGTGTATTGTATTATTATTATTAACTCGGTTATGTTAAACCATATGGATATAATAACACTTGTTATTACACGTGTGCTTCGTATGATTATTATTAACTCGGTTATGTTGAACCATATGGATATAATAACACTTGTTATTACACGTGTGCTTTGTATGATTATTATTAACTCGGTTATGTTGAACCATATGGATATAATAACACTTGTTATTACACGTGTGCATTGTATTATTATTATTAACTCGGTTATGTTAAACCATATGGATATAATAACACTTGTTATTACACGTGTGCTTTGTATGATTATTATTAACTCGGTTATGTTGAACCATATGGATATAATAACACTTGTTATTACACGTGTGCATTGTATTATTATTATTAACTCGGTTATGTTAAACCATATGGATATAATAACACTTGTTATTACACGTGTGCGTTGTATTATTATTATTAACTCGGTTATGTTAAACCATATGGATATAATAACACTTGTTATTACACGTGTGCTTTGTATGATTATTATTAACTCGGTTATGTTGAACCATATGGATATAATAACACTTGTTATTACACGTGTGCATTGTATTATTATTATTAACTCGGTTATGTTAAACCATGTGGATATAATAACACTTGTTATTACATGTGTGCTTTGTATGATTATTATTAACTTGGTTATGTTGAACCATATGGATATAATAACACTTTTTATTACATGTGTGCTTTGTATGATTATTATTAACTTGGTTATGTTGAACCATATGGATATAATAACACTTGTTATTACACGTGTGCTTCATATGATTATTATTAACTCGGTTATGTTGAACCATATGGATATAATAACACTTGTTATTACACGTGTGCTTCGTATGATTATTATTAACTCGGTTATGTTAAACCATATGGATATAATAACACTTGTTATTACACATGTGCTTCGTATGATTATTATTAACTCGGTTATGTTGAACCATATGGATATAATAACACTTGTTATTACACGTGTGCTTCGTATGATTATTATTAACTCGGTTATGTTAAACCATGTGGATAATAACATACATTATTGTAGGCTCAGTCCACCTGTGCCCTGAGTCAGCAGGATTCCAATGTCAGTTGTCTAAAGGCATGCTGGGATGCGTTGCATTATGACCGTGGAAATAGCAGCTTTCTTACCCTTGTCACGTCACTCTTCCCAACAGCAAAGGTTGGTGGTGATTTGTTTGTTTAATATCAAAACTTGTACGTAATTATGTGAAAGTATATATACAGTAAAACCCTTTAAAACTGAACCCTCAGTAAGCCAGGGCCCATATTTTCAAAGCCATCTTAACGTTACGAAATCGTAAAACCATCGTAGGTTGTGATGTCACTACAGCATGCGCCATAGTGACATCATAGCTTATGATGGTTTTATGATTTCGTATGGTTAAAATTGCTTTGAAAAAATGTGGGCCCACAATTCCCACAAAACCAGATTTTCTTTATATTCTTTCCTGACCTCTGACCTTGTGCATTTTCCCCTTTTCCACCTTACGGTCCAAACATTCAACACCCAAATGGCTACGAAATCGTAAAACCATCATAGGTTGTGACGTTACTATGGCATGTACTGTAGTGACATCATAGCTTACAATGGTTTTACGATTTCGTAGGCTAAGATTGCTTTAAAAATATGGGCCCAGAATTCCCACAATAGTCCCTTTTTAAACAGAACAGAACCCGTCTAAACTCTAAAGCCCTAAAAACCAGATGTTTTTTATATGACCACATGGGTGTCTGATTGAGATGAGTTTCACCATATATATTATTATATTTTCCAATAACTGTTAGTAACTTCCAGACATTGCTAATAGAGTTGGCACTGTTTCTGCCACAAATTATTTTTTGGGTATGGCGCTATGGAATTGAATGCAACCACAGTCAACAGTGGGTATGGGAGGCCACCCCATGAATGAAAATGGGCTAAGTTTAAGGTTACGGTTAAGAAAATCATACAGTAATGATAAGAGTAATTAATTTTGTCAAACGGTTAACTAAAAAAACAAATCTGCAAAACATTTTGGGTATGGTGCCATACCCATTATACCCTCTGATAGAAACCCTGGTTGGCTATGGTTGTTTGTTTGTTTGGCCTCCCTGTATATTCAACCCTTAAAATTCAGATCATCACAATTTAGTGCCGTTAAAGGAACAGACTCTAGTTTTTAAACACTACAGTATATATTTCACTATTAGAGCTGTTTATGATCACTGAAATCAGACATTACTTATATTTTATTGTTTAGATTATTCATTTCCGTAGAATCGAAGTGTTTCTGGTCATCCTGTTGTTTCTAATGTCACAAAATGCATTTTTCATATTTTTAAAAACGCACATGTGTCTTAGAAGTAGCGTTTATTGATTCAAGTTCTGGTCTATTTTTAAGGATATTTTCCGGTTTTAACATCACAGACTCTTGTTCCACTCTGTTTTAACTTTATCCAAGTGTGTTACAGGTTTCTAGATTAACTAAACTTAGTGTCCATTTTTACAAGTTGAAACTACATGTAGGGTCTGCTCCTTTAATAGTAAATACTCAATAATGATAAAAATACTGTTGTAGATCAATTTTCTAACAGCTTTTTGCTACGGCACTGTTGATTGCTGTTGTTAATTTCAAGGATGGAAGCTTTACATTTTGAACAAAATTAGAAAGGTATGAAGTATTAAATTTCGAAAGTATATGAGCAAATTGTTTTAGCTCTGTAAGAGGAGATCTCTTTCCTGGACTACTTTCTGAATTTGTCAATACTGTATACTGGTACATTGTATGGGTTTTGTTGTGGGGGGGTGAGAGTGGGGGAGGGTTAAGGGTTTTTTTGAAAGGAGTGTTAAGACCAGAATGCAGTGCTTCAAGAACACCTGAAATGTTATTAGAAAACAAAACAAAAAACCTTGTGCACAAACATATTCATGTTTTGTGGCGTTTTGTTTTTCAGGACCAAGATACAATGCTCCAAGAACTTCATTCCGTGAGATACTTTGATATCTTTGAATTCAGTGCTACACAGAAAAGCTGGGTGTGTTTTGTGTGTAATCACCCGGAGAAACTCTCACCTCTTCTACAGGATGGACTGCCAAACATTGCAGTACGTATTTTTTATTATTATTATTGTTGTTTAATCCCACTGACTCCTTTATTTTCTCTCCTTTGACATCCATCTAATTTCTTCCTGATCTGGCAGCTCCTCTTATATTTCAACTTCTTCAGCTGTCCCCCTCCACATCCCAGTCCTTGTCTCTCCAACATGACAGACGCTTGTCTCTTGTGCTTATCCATGCCACACACCTACCATATCCCATCAGCTTTAAGCTGTGGGCTTTGTCTGACCACTTCTGAGAATGTTCAGTAGTTACTTCTGGCATTGTTAAGAGGCACTTGTAACCACCTACTACGCTCCCCTACTACAGGTGGTCGTTAGTGCCGTGGGTCAGACCAGATTTATTAGTGGCAGAGGACGAAGATGCCAGGTGGTTGTATATTATGATAACCCAGGCGTTAGTGTTGCAAGGATGTATGAACCAAATTAGTGCAGTGATTATTTATTTACAATCAGAATGTGGATGAACATAAAAAGATAAGCCATCATATTTATGTAATTTGTATTTTAAAAATGATCCTACATGTGTATTCATATACTTGCCGTTGCATTAACCAACTAGACAGAAAAGAACAAACTTTAATCTTCCGTCTTTGCACTGGACATTGTGGCCTAAAGAAGCACCTAAAAAGGATAGGACTTGCAGAGGTTGTCAATGTGAATGTGGTGCTGAAGAGCAAACACCAGAACACATTCTACAAACCTGCCCGCACCTACAAGAAATTTGACAGAAAGTTTGGACGGAAGACACGTCCCTCAGCACCAAACTCTGGGGACCTGTTGACGACTTCCGGAAGATGGCAAACATCATCACCACATCCGGATTACTGATATGATGGCCGTAAAAAGATTGAATGCAGAAGAAGAAGAAGAAGAAGATATACTTACCTTTGACACCCAATTGCTGATATATATATTTGTACATTCATTCATCCATTTTGTAGCATTCAAAGTGTGATTGCTGTATCATAAAAATGTATTCATTTGACTAGAAATCTTCGGGTTTTATTAAAAGATAGTGAAAGAATTAAAAGACACAAATCTAGATAAATTGGTAACCTAGGTAAGGTGTGCACCAATACCGGGCTCGAACTTAACGACGACACTAACACCAATTACTGTTGTTGAGATATAAATTGCTATAGGTCGAGAGCAGCACTAATGGCACTTTTCTGCCACTGGTTAAAAATGTCTGCCATCGGTAAAGCTTCTCAACGATGGCAAACTGTATATACCTGGCTAATATTTAACACATACTTACCTTTGACACCCAATTGCTGATATATATTTGTACATTCATTCATCCATGACTGTGTAAATGCTGACCTAAATATAATGCATTAACCAAAAACATGTTACGCAGATTTAAAACTTGCTTGAGCAAGAATCGAACAAACTGATTGGTCCCGCAATTTTTCGAGACCTGTGATTATATTATCTAGTTAGACATGAGTGAATTTGTTTTATTTCCAGGGTCAACTGAAGGAGAAGAAAGGCAAGTGGAAGTTTCTCAAACGCTGGAAGACGCGATACTTCACTCTGTCGGGCGGTTCCATCACGTACAGCAAGAGTAACCTGGTCAGTCGTATAGTGATGTTCTAACATACAGATTTATCCAGGATTTTTCACCATGGTCCCATGTCTTATGTGATTGGCAAAATGAGCCCTAGTAAATCATACTTGGAATATTTTTTAAGGACACTGAATGATGCAGTACACCACTGTTGAATTAATTTATTACAACAGAAATAATTAAATACATTTTTTACACCATGTCTTATTTATGAAAACACATACTTGTTAACACATGTACGTGTGTTAACAATTTCAAGACATACGACTGGCTGCTCCTAGGTGATGACCAGGTCACTAATGCCATACGTCCAATAAAAAACCAGCACGATGGAAATTGATTAGACTGTGACATATAGTTAATCTGACAATCATATGTCTGAAAGTCAGCTACAAGTGCAATGGCTGTAAATAACTTTTAGTCGAAAAAATATATTAAAATTTGCTTATATCATGGTTTTTGAGGATATATAAGAAATAGAATAATACATTCGTGTCCGTTAGATACCATTTATCTCACAACTCGTTGTTTAAATATGTATCAAACTTGCTTTCACTCATTAAATACAGTTTATAACAACTCGTGAGATAAATGGTATCTATCTATATATATTGGGAATTTTTAGCGTAGAAATTGGGAATTTTAAGTTCAGACCTACAAAACGCCTGGATAAATTCCTCTAATGATCCATTTTAAATGTAAATTGAATGATTGAGCTCTACCAATGTCATGATTGATTATTAAAATCCCAACTCTGTCATTGTGAGAAGTATTGATTTCAATTGTTCCTATAGTTTAAATGAAGAAACTGATAAAGAATCTGCTAGGGATTTTCTTTCTTCTTATTTTCATAGAGTCATAAAGAAAACAGTTATTGAATAGGTATTAAAGGAAAAATTTGCGATTTGTAAAGTTTATCCAAGTGAACAGGTCTATAATTCATATCCTTCTTAAGTTCATTTTATTCTAATCAATTGTATATTGGAAAGTTAACAGGTTGCTGCAGACTGATAACAAAAATATCGTCCATGTTTTTTTCATTCAGTTCAAAGAGATGTTACCAGTGAGTCAGATTCAGAGTATAAAAGCTGTCAAGAAGGGAATCCGAGACATTCCAAAAGCGTTTGAGATCTTCACAGCCGACCAGACGTACGTGTTTAAGGCCAAGAGTAACCAGAACGTTGAGCAGTGGGTCCAGTGTCTACACATCGCCGTGGCGCGCTCCAAGAACGGGAACGACGCTGCCGCGAAACCCAGCACCGTGGTTCTAAACAGACCGCGGTCTGCCATCATGAGTGACACGAAACTGTGATCAGTACTGGTGGTTTACACAGATGGGGTGGCAGTGATACGGAATTAATTATTACTCGTGTGGTTAAAAATATCTTGGGAAATGTCAAAGTGATACGTCCTGCTAGAACGTAAAGTGGGATGTAACACCTCGAAGGAAATGTTTTATTTAACGACGCACTCAACACATTTTATTTATGGTTATATGGCGTCGGACATATGGTTAAGAACCACAACGATATTGAGGGAGGATACCCGCTGTCGCCACTTTTTGAGCTACTCTTTTCAATTAGCAACAAGGGATCATTTATATGCACCATCCCACAGACAAGGTAGTACATACCACGGCCTTTGATGTACCATTCATGGTGCACTGGCTGGAGCAAGAAATAGCCCAATGGGCTCACCGACGGGGATCGATCCCAAACCGACCACGCATCAAGCAAGTGCTGTACCACTGGGCTATGTCTTGACATCACACGATGACGTTATAGTATTGGTGCACTATGACCTCAGCAGAACGGAGGTCAAATGAGTTCAGTGACTCAATTAAAATCGATTATGGGTAATAAATAGGATATTATTCGTGCTACCATTTCGACATCTTCATAAATCAAGGCTAATATTCGTTCCTCGTATTCAGCCTTGATACATGTCGTCAAGAAATCGTGCCACAAAATACTTAAATTTCATTGGATGCGATAAGATCTGATTGCAACGAATCGCAACGCTCCTTATAGATTCCCTTGTTATGTAAACTCCATGTTGGCGGGCGAACACTGATATTGCTTTCAAGATTGTCACATGTTACCGATGCTGTGATTGGTCAGCGATGTCATCGTGTAAGGGACATAATCGGTGTTACAAATTTTCTTCCAATAGAGGGCGCTAGTAGTGGATATCAGTAATCTTGACTACATGTATCAAGGCTGAATACGAGGAACGAATATTAGCCTTGATTTATGAAGATGCCATTTCGAGTGACAATTGAAAATTATTTGACTTGGGCCACAAATGTGATATGAAATGGAAGCTTATTTAATATCGGGTAACACCATTTTTGTAATAGGTTTTTTTTAATAAGCCCATTATGAGAGATGCAAACCTGTGATTATCTTAGGAAAAGGAAAAGAAAGGAATATTTGTTTACAGACACCTCAGCACATGTTTTAGCTATGTCTATTGGGTGTGTAACATATGGTTATTTATTACTCAGGTGGTTCAAATATCTGGGTACAAATCAAAGTTATATGTCCCACTAGAACGTCAAGTGGGACTTAACACCTCGATATCACATGGTGATGCCTCGATATCACATGGTGATGCCTCGATATGTCACATGGTGATGCCTCGATATGTCACATGGTGATGCCTCGATGTCACATGGTGATGCCTCGATATCACATGGTGATGCCTCGATATCACATGGTGATGCCTCGATATGTCACATGGTGATGCCTCGATATGTCACATGGTGATGCCTCGATGTCACATGGTGATGCCTCGATATCACATGGTGATGCCTCGATATGTCACATGGTGATGCCTCGATATGTCACATGGTGATGCCTCGATATGTCACATGGTGATGCCTCGATATGTCACATGGTGATGCCTCGATATGTCACATGGTGATGCCTCGATATGTCACATGGTGATGCCTCGATATGTCACATGGTGATGCCTCAATATATCACATGGTGATGCCTCGATATCACATGGTGATGCCTCGATATCACATGGTGATGCCTTGATATGTCACATGGTGATGCCTCGATATGTCACATGGTGATGCCTCGATGTCACATGGTGATGCCTCGATATCACATGTCACATGAGGATGTCATCAGTTGGTGCACTACAACCTTAAGGAACATCAACCAAATGCTGTTACAACATACCGATAAAGCAGTGAGAGATCTTTTATATGTACTTTCCCATAGACAGGACTGTACATACCTTAGACTATTCCTTCGGATAAAGCCGTAAGAGATCTTTTATATGTACTTTCCCATAGACGGAAAGTACACACCACAACCTTTAATAAACCGCAGTGTTTTCTACAAATGTTTGAGAAAATCACTATCTTGTAACAGAAGCTTTGGCTAGTGGCCCTATGTCTTATAGTAATACATTTGACAACTACCATCTAGTCCAGACCTAAAATTCACCAGCTGGGACTGAGGGCTAGTTGATTTGTCAAACACTGAATAAACCATCCATGGAGCACTGGTTAAGAGAGGGACAGAATGACATATCTACCGGGGGTGGGGGGGACTATCCAGTCACCTGGTTTTGGATGTTGCACCCCCATTCCAGAGTACACTGACGTGCATTATATACACAATTTCCATAATGGTACCCTTTTTTTTCTACTTTAAAAAAAAGAAAACGTTTATTAACCCCAGAAACACATATGGTACCTTACAGTCGTGCTAATACAAACAAAATCTGAATACATATGCTACATTACAACAGTATAATTAAACATGGACACATAAAATAATTATGTAATATATGGGGTCAACAGTGAAGTGATGTTTGTGGGAGCAGGTGTGCATTCCCCCAGCACCTTCCCGTTGAATTTGCACCTGATGGCAATGGGGATAGGTGAAAATCAGTCGGTACCAACCACTAGTGAAATAAATTAAAACATTGCAATGATCAACATTAAAATGAATTGCTGAAGATCTGTGACGAAGTCTGATCTTAACAACGGTACCGATGGCAATTGCCGTCGTTGAGATATAAATTGCAGTACATGTAGGTAAAGAGCATCACCAGCGGCACAAAAGCTCTTCAACAATAGCAAAATGTATACACCTGGTGTACATTATCTGCCAGTATTTAACATTTGTATGTTTGAAATATGTCTACACACAGCAAAATAACCTTTTAGTCATGTTTATTTGCTGCAAATGGCACTTTTTAAAAACTGCCATAGGCAGACTCAAAATTGCCATCGGTAAGTTGTTTCACCGATGGCAAATCTGTTAAAAATTGCCGTGGGAATGAATGAATGAATGTTTTAACGACACCCCAGCACGAAAAATACATCGGCTATTGGGTGTCAAACTATGGTAATAAATTGCCGTGGGAGACAAATTCTTAACTCCGAGTCCTGCTGTGATCCAAAAAAAAAAATATATATATTAATAATTGGGGCATCTTCACCATTTCTGGGAATTCCAGCAATCCCCTATAATAATTTTCGTGTCCATGTTTAACTGAATATTTCTCGATGAGGCCTTAACATTAAAAGGAATTAGTTGGTGCTCAGTTATTGGTATACATGACATGGTGCTGTAATGTTTGTAGTTATCAATGTTTGACTCATTAGCTGCAGGTAGAGTCATCAATATTTTCATCAATGTACAAACCGTTCACTGGTGTATGCTTTTAAAACAGAAATGTTCACATCATTATCTCATACAAAATCAACATTTCTTTTATGTATGATTTTTTGAAGGTGAGGGGGTAGTAAATAAAAGTACAGTGATATTTATCTTAACGACACTACCAATCTATCGTGGGTTTCTTATTAATCATCGGCTATTGGATGTCCAACATTTCGTAATTCTGATGTAGCTTCGGAAAAACTCGTTGCATTCTTCTTTTAGCAGCAAGGAATCTTTATTATACACTTTCCCACAAACAGGACAACATACACCACAGTCTTTGATATGCCAGTATATCAGAATGGTGTCGTTAAACAAAACAAACTTATTTCTTCTTTTTTTAATACTATATACACATGTATCATATATCATAACAGTATCATCGTCATCTTCATTGACAGAAAGTTTTACAGGGTTGTGTTAAAAATCTGATCTCAGTTCAGAATTTGTTTTTTTTTAAATGTTTTTAAATCTTCAAGCATTGAGGACCTTAGGGGAAAGTAAATAGAGCAGCTGTTATGGGTTCCATACTTTAGGGAGCTACATGATTTCGAAAAATGTTTTAATGTACGAAGAAGCTAATGCAAATTTGTTTTTATAACTGTTTTGTCTTTTCAATTCTTACCCAAAGCCTTAAATCTATAACGGGCCTGATGTCTTTATCCCCAAATGGAAGAACCTGTTCATTCATTTCAACTTATTTTCGTGTTTATATCCAATTAAGGTTCAAGCACGCTGTCCTGGGCACACACCTCAACTATCTGGGTTGTCTGTCCAGGACAGTGGGTTAGTGGTTAGTGAGAGAGAAGCGGGTGTAGTTGTCTTACACCTACCTTGAGTGATTAAAAAACTCGCTCTGGGTGGGAGCCAGTACCAGGCTGCGAACCATATACCTACCAGCCTTATGTCCGATGACTTAACCACGATGACACCGAGGTCGGTGGAAGAACCTAAAGGCAGTTCTTCTATAGAACCTAAGTATGACAGTTACATTAATGGTGTTGTCGTCTTTCACAAACACTTCAAACCAGTGTCACTGTAGTATTTAAGTATGGTTTGATTGTAGTATATCATGTTGTACTTGTAAAGGGGCATTCTCATTATGCGATCAGTTGCACTGACTTGTCGCATTGCGATCAAATCATACTATGAGAACACCTAAATCGGAACGACTTTAGACTTATATAGGGGTATAGCCAGAAAAATGACTTATATAGGGGTATAGCCAGAAAAGAGAAGAGGATATTTTATAGAATAATTACAGACAGCCTCGACCTTTTCCTGGATTTTTTTGCATTACGCACGTGCGTAATGGGCGCTACGCCTTTGTTATACGTTTTGAATTTTGTACTGCTTACAAATTGCATGCGATAGGTCAGTGCAACAACTCGCATAATGAGAAAGCCGCTTTAATACTGACATGTATGTCGTATCGGAATTAACACTTGCTTGTAATTTTGTTCATCATAATTATACATGTATTGACCTTACCTTAATTATAGAATACCAGATGAGACCGTGGTTAAATGGGGAACAAAAATACAACAAAACAATGTCTGTGTGTCACATGATGTTTTTCGGTCTACCAATTAAATATAAATTAATATACATAAGAATGAGTTTATTTTCAAGACGCGATACATGTATATTCAGTTATATCATTTTGAGAATAACAAAATATAGGTTTAACATCAATGAGCATAGTTCGTGTTTTCAGGGCTGTAGCTTGGATTTTTTTATTGGGGGTGGGGGACAGATGAATTCTTTGAACAAACAAGCATGGAAGGTGCAAGACATTAGGGGGTCTGGTGGCATGCCCCCCAGGAAATTTTGAAATCTAAAGGCTCTGAAATACCATTTTGCAGCCATTTCAGGAAGGTTACATACAATGTACTTAAAATGTCAATATCAATAATCAGTAAAAATTGGAGGAGCAACTGCCCCCTACTTGCTACCCCGTTAACTACGGTCCTGGTTTTGATGAAATTAATTAAATTAAATGTAATTAAATTGATGAATAAATTATTGTTTTGTCAATATGTTGTAATTTTCAGTTGCTTTATCAGGTCAGCCATTTTGAAAAACCCAACTAATTGTCCTTCACCCCAAGCCGTTTGTCCTTGACAAGTGGACAAACATTCACATAGATCCCTGTAATACATTTAATATATTAAAAAAAAATATATATATATATATATTATTATTAAAAAAAAAAATTAATAATAATTTATTTTTACCTGTTATGACAATCATGTGTGAAAATTGAGCGTAGAAGAGTCAACATATGTGTGTTGTGTTTTTTTCATATACATTTCACAGGTTGTTGTAAACTATATTACATGTATGAAAATTTAGTGTAGAAGAGAGCATGTGTGTGGTGGGGCTTTTCATATACATTTCACAGGTTGTTGTAAACTATATTACATGTATGAAAATTTAGTGTAGAAGAGTCAACATATGTGTGATGTTTTTGATATATACATTTCACAGGTTGTTGTAAACTATATTACACAGACAAGCATAAATCAGATGTTAGTGAAGTTACATGTATGTTATTTCAAATGTCATTTATTACATTTAAATTGGTAAATGATTTTATAGGATACGGATGTGAGATAGTGTCTTTTAAAGTGTGTTGTGAATTTAGTAAATGAAGCAATATACAGTGTCCAGGTGAGATTGTCTGTTTATAAAACTGTTTTTATGTTTTGCGTTGGTAAACAATGCTATAAGATAAGGCCATAAAATAGCATTTATTAATTGTTTGTGATCTGCATTAGGAAAACACGGCTATAGGATGTAAAGGAGAGATTGTATCTTTAAAACTGTTTTTATTATCATTGTACTTTTTTATGTTTTACGATTGAGAGGTAAAATTGCATCTTCAAATTGTGAGTAAATTTTAGTAATTAGTATTGTATGAGGTGGGGGGAAATTGCATCTTCAAAACTGTATATTAATTTAATGATGCTATAGAATGATGTGCATTACATCTTTTAAACATTTTTTATTTTAATTTAATAATGCTATAAGATGGGGAAATGCATTACATCTTTAAACTTTTTCTATTTTAATTTGATAATGTTATAGGATGGTGTGCGTTACATCTTTTAAACATTTTTTATTTTAATTTAATAATGCTATAAGATGGGGAAATGTATTGCACCTTTAAATGTTTTGTATTTTAATTTAATAATGCTATAGGATGGGGAAATGCAGGGTACATCTTTAAACTTTTTGTATTTTAATTTGATAATGTTATAGGATGGTGTGCGTTAAATCTTTTAAACATTTATTTTTTTAAATTTAATAATGCTATAAGATGGGGAAATACATTACATCTTTAAACGTTTTGTATTTTAATTTAATAGAATGGTATGGTGAGATTGCATCTTTGAAATTCTATGTATTGCATTAGTACCGTACATGATGTAGTATAGTGAGTGGAAATTCTATGTATTGCATTAGTACTGTACGTGATGTAGTATAGTGAGTGGAAATTCTATGTATTGCATTAGTACCGTACATGATGTAGTATAGTGAGTGGAAATTCTATGTATTGCATTAGTACTGTACGTGATGTAGTATAGTGAGTGGAAATTCTATGTATTGCATTAGTACCGTACATGATGTAGTATAGTGAGTGGAAATTCTATGTATTGCATTAATACCGTACGTGATGTAGTATAGTGAGTGGAAATTATTTCATTATTAAAACTGTATTGCATTAATAAATCATGATAATTATGAAATGGGAAGGTAAATTATATCTTTAAAACTGTTTTTGTATATGACAGTCATTTAGTAAATGATGCTGTATGATAAAATGTCAAAAGTATATTTTTTAAACTTTCAACAGGCTTGTAGGAACAATGTCTGGAGTGGAGGGTGCGGGTGTAGTGCACAGCCTTTAGTGGAAGCGAGGGGGGGGGTGCACAAGCTAGATTTTTATCTTTATTTATATGAAGCAGGACAAAACAATATGTTTTTAACCTCAAGTAGGGGTGGAGTGGGGTGGGGTGGGGTGGGGTGGGGTGGAGTGGGGTGGAGTGGGGAGGGGTGGGGTGGGGTGGAGTGGGGAGGGGTGGAGTGGGGTGGGGAGGGGTGGGGTGGGGGGCTCAGGCTCTCTGTTCCTCTGCGTTTCTGTGGGTTTGGTTAACTGTGTATTACATGTAATAACGCAATAATGGAATTATTATACAAATGTAGGAGGTGACATTATATCTTTAAATACTGGGTTGTTCAATACTATGCGGAGATCCAGCCTATCTTTAAACATTTCCATATCCTTATACCAGTTTTACAACCAACTTTTCATATACATGAACAATTGTACACTATTTTGTGATATATAAGAAATGTTTATTTACCATATCATGCGATATATCAAAATATATTCTACACTGATCAGGTTGTTATATGTGTATATATTGTGTATTATCGGTGTACATGTATAATATTATAAGGTTTATTATCTACAAAAATGTATGTATACAGTTGTGGTTGTATATTTTTATTATTAACTATAAAATACAGAATATATTATTTACTGCCTATTTCACATACAGACACATAGACCCATAAACACATGTATACATACATACATATATGCGTGCATACAATGATATACAGTCAAACCTGTTTAAACTGGATCATGTCGAGGACCTAATATTTATCAGATTTAGAAACAATCCGCTGTTTAGAGGGTCACATTAAAAAAATTAGAAAATTCGATACCATGAAACTTGGCCAGTTTTGACAGTATTCCAGTTTGTTCAGGGTCTGGTTAAGATAGGTTACACTGTACAGACAGACAGACAGACAGACACACACACACAGTCTCACACACACACATAGACATGTACACATATACATTGGCAGATCCAGAGGGGTTCACAGGGGTCCCTACACCCATTTTAATGACTTTAAAAAAAAAAAAAAAAATTCATCACCTACAATATACAACACTAAATTGCCCTAACTAAACTAAATTACTATTATATTATATCATAATTGCCGCCATTATATTGTACGTATATAGGAGAGGGCCTACTAAGATGGCAAACTTGTACCCAATCCTTTTGTTGTTTATGCAGTAAAATGTTTTTAATCAATTTTTAAACCCCCCCAACTAAACAGTACCTTTATTTCTCAATTTTCTGGAGAGTATGCCCCTGAACCTCACCACAGATCACTCCCTTTGGAAGATTGGCATATTTGCCTTCGACAAACTCACATTGCCCTTTTTAGTATTTTGAGATACCCATTTTTACTATATCCTGGATCTGCTCTTGCATATACATATAATTATGTAAACATTTCAATTTATAAATGATTTGTTTTGTAATGTACAGAAAACTTATATTGATGTATGTGACGACAGTAAACTGACATGAGAATGTTTAGGTGTATGTATTAAAATAACTGTTACCTTCAGTTGCAGTACCCAGTGACGATTGTCAGTTTGTGTCGCATTACATTAATAAAATGTTTTTGTTTTGCACTTTGCTTCTTTTTATTAATACTCGCTGTGATGCAAACGATACGTACATTTCATTATGTACGGTTATTGTTTGTTGACATAGTTATAGATTTATATTAATACTCGCTGTGATGCAAACGATATGTACATTTCATTATGTACGGTTATTGTTTGTTGACATAGTTATAGATTTATATTAATACTCGCTGTGATGCAAACGATATGTACATTTCATTATGTACGGTTATTGTTTGTTGACATAGTTATAGATTTATATTAATACTCGCTGTGATGCAAACGATACGTACATTTCATTATGTACGGTTATTGTTTGTTGACATAGTTATAGATTTATATTAATACTCGCTGTGATGCAAACGATATGTACATTTCATTATGTACGGTTATTGTTTGTTGACATAGTTATAGATTTATATTAATACTCGCTGTGATGCAAACGATATGTACATTTCATTATGTACGGTTATTGTTTGTTGACATAGTTATAGATTTATATTAATACTCGCTGTGATGCAAACGATATGTACATTTCATTATGTACGGTTATTGTTTGTTGACATAGTTATAGATTTATATTAATACTCGCTGTGATGCAAACGATATGTACATTTCATTATGTACGGTTATTGTTTGTTGACATAGTTATAGATTTATATTAATACTCGCTGTGATGCAAACGATATGTACATTTCATTATGTACGGTTATTGTTTGTTGACATAGTTATAGATTTATATTAATACTCGCTGTGATGCAAACGATACGTACATTTCATTATGTACGGTTATTGTTTGTTGACATAGTTATAGATTTATATTAATACTCGCTGTGATGCAAACGATACGTACATTTCATTATGTACGGTTATTGTTTGTTGACATAGTTATAGATTTATATTAATACTCGCTGTGATGCAAACGATATGTACATTTCATTATGTACGGTTATTGTTTGTTGACATAGTTATAGATTTATATTAATACTCGCTGTGATGCAAACGATATGTACATTTCATTATGTACGGTTATTGTTTGTTGACATAGTTATAGATTTATATTAATACTCGCTGTGATGCAAACGATACGTACATTTCATTATGTACGGTTATTGTTTGTTGACATAGTTATAGATTTATATTAATACTCGCTGTGATGCAAACGATACGTACATTTCATTATGTACGGTTATTGTTTGTTGACATAGTTATAGATTTATATTAATACTCGCTGTGATGCAAACGATATGTACATTTCATTATGTACGGTTATTGTTTGTTGACATAGTTATAGATTTATATTAATACTCGCTGTGATGCAAACGATATGTACATTTCATTATGTACGGTTATTGTTTGTTGACATAGTTATAGATTTATATTAATACTCGCTGTGATGCAAACGATATGTACATTTCATTATGTACGGTTATTGTTTGTTGACATAGTTATAGATTTATATTAATACTCGCTGTGATGCAAACGATATGTACATTTCATTATGTACAGTTATTGTTTGTTGACATAGTTATAGATTTATATTAATACTCGCTGTGATGCAAACGATATGTACATTTCATTATGTACGGTTATTGTTTGTTGACATAGTTATAGATTTATATTAATTTGAAATTTGAAGTTCGGGGCAGGACATAGCCCACTGGTAAAACACTAGTGGCGGGCCCATTGGACTTTCTCATCCTAGCCAGTGCACCACGACTGGTATATCAAAGGCCGTGATACGTGCTATCCTGTCTGTGGGACAGCGCATATAAAAGATCCATTGCTACTAATGAAAAAATGTAGCGGGTTTAAATGAATGAATGAATGAATGAATGTTTAACGACACCCCAGCACGAAAAATACATCGGCCATTGGGTGTCAAACTATGGTAATGCAAATAAATAAAGTGATGATCAACATCAATATAAAAATTCAAGACTTAAACAAAAACAGTGTAAAGAACTGTGCAAAAACACAAATATCACAGAATTTTATGGATACTGAATTTTACTCAAAACTTCAATTTTGTGCTGTATTCTCAAAGAGAATGTTACACCCCTGCACCACGGTGAGGTTACAGCACACGCAGGGGTGTAGCAGGTTTAAGACTAAGTCAAAATTACCTAATGTTTGACATCCAATAGCCGATGATTAATAAATTAATGTGCTCTAAACGATACCATTAGAGCACAATGATTAATTAATCATGGGCTATTGGATGTCAAACATTTGGTATTTCTGACTCGTCATCATAGGAAATCCGCTACATTTTTCTTAATGCAGCAAGACAGGAAAGCACATACCACAGCCTTTGACCAATTGTGGTGCACTGGTTGGAACGAGACAAAAACCCAATCAGCTGAATGGATCTATCGAGGTGGTTCAATCCTGCGAAGCAAGCACCTCAAACGAGCACTCTACCGACCGAACTAAATCCCACCCTCAAACATAAAATAGATCCACCTAGTCTTTTTCACACAGGTAGTTATAAATTTATATCAATTTGAAACGGATTGAAGTCCTTGAAACAGTTTAGCTGTTCATACTATTCTTAAAACGATGCAAAAACATTTCAACCAAAATAATATACCAGAAGTGCGGTGTTTTTTTCTTTTTTCTATCAGTAGTGTACATTAAAAACTTGTTTCATATCGAGACAAAACATTTCAACCAAAATAATATACCAGAAGTGCGGTGTTTTTTTCTTTTTTCTATCAGTAGTGTACATTAAAAACTTGTTTCATATCGAGACAAAACATTTCAACCAAAATAATATACCAGAAGTGCGGTGTTTTTTTCTTTTTTCTATCAGTAGTGTACATTAAAAACTGTTGTTTCATATCGAGACAAAACATTTCAACCAAAATAATATACCAGAAGTGCGGTGTTTTTTTCTTTTTTCTATCAGTAGTGTACATTAAAAACTGTTGTTTCATATCGAGACAAAACATTTCAAACAAATATTTACCTTGCCCTGACTGACTGTTATGAAATTTTTTGAATCGTGAAATGTGCATAGCCTCAGCGGAAGGAAGAAAGGAATGTTTTATTTAACAACACACTTAACACATTTTATTTACGGTTATATGGCATCAGAGACCACACAGATATTGAGAGAGGAAATCCGCTGTCACCGCTTCACTTCTTTTTTTATTAGCAGCAAAGGTTCTTTTATATGCAACATCTGACAGACAGGAAAGCACATATACCACAGCCTCTGACCAGTCATGGTGCACTGGTTGGAATGAGAAATGGCCCAATGGGCCCACCGATGGGGATCGATCCCAGACAGACCGTGCATTGAGCAAACGTTTTACCACTGGGCTATGTCCCGTCCCAAATATAGAGAGAGGAAACCCACTGTCGCCACTTCATGGGCTACTTGTTTCGATTAGCAGCAAGGGATCTTTTATATGCACCATCCCACAGACAGGATAGAACATACCACAGCCTTTGTTACACCAATTGTGCAGCACTGGCTGGAAGCCTCAGCGGATGCAAAACAGTTCCTAACACACTTTATCTATTTTCACTGACAAAGGCTTTCCCATAATGAACAAATAACAGACAATGAATATAAAATATATTTTATTTATTTACAATTCAGTTTAAAAAAAATATTAAAAACAATGGATTAACACACATTTGATAAACAAGCAACAATTTTTAATAATATTTCTCCTAGAGAGAAAATAATATATAAATAGCAGTGCATGAGCTTTCAAAATATTCTTAATATAATCTTTTATTAGACACACATATATATTTTTTTAGTCAAACAGTTGAAAATGTAATACTTCGGGCAAATATATTCTGCAAGACTGATGCTTAATGAAAAAAGGAGTGTTTAACACCACACTTTAAAATATATCCTATTTATAGCTACATCATGTATACATTTGTTTAAAAACTTTGTTTTCCTTCTTGTTTTTTCTATATACAATTTTAAATACAAAAAAAAAATAGCTGAGAGATTAAAAATGTGTTTAGAAAATAATCTTATTACCGGTAAAAGATAACAACTTTCTGATATGACTGTCTTATAAATGAATTCAGAACATACACTGATGGAACAAAATAATGGAAGACATACATAGTAGCAACAAATACCGACGGCAACGGGCCATAGGATTTCAAATTTCACAGGAAACACTTTTTCGGTTCCGTGCCTTGGGATCATGGGATTAACCCATTGGAAACTGTTTTTAAAAAATTATTATATATTATTTTCATTGAACAGTCGTACTCTATATAATAATCATGGAAAACAAAATTTGGGTTACGTGATATTACTGACATGGTACCGGAAACGATCATTTCCATGAAATCCAAGGGTCTGCTGCAACCAAAATCCTCGTCCACAGGAAGGAAGGAAATGTTTTATTTAACGACGCACTCAACACATTTTATTGACGGTTATATGGTTAAGGACCACACAGATATTGAGAGAGGAAATCCGCTGTCGCCACTTCATAGGCTACTCTTTTTTCTATTTGCAGCAAGGGATCTTTTATATGCACTATCCCATAGACAGGATAGCACATACCATGACCTTTGATATACCAGTTGTGAAAACTTGTAAGAAGCCTTGATCTTGAAATATGTATGGGGTACCTGTTAAACCAAGTACATTGTACCAGTACTACAATTTTGTGCGAAACTAAAGAGTGTTGTAAAAACATTTGATTATCCTGAAAATTATCTACTTTCTTCAGTTAATACTTTGATGGAGGGGTTGTGGTACTGATATTTAATGTTCATAATTTGGTTGATATAATGCATACAGTATTTTTAGCCACAATTGTTAACATTGTTGCCTATGGAATTTGATTTGCTATATTACAACAAAGTGGTAGAGGAGCATGGTTTAGAATGGGAAATAAATGGATATACATATACACAGCAGGGTTGATCCAGCGATCTACACATCTCTGACAGAACGAACCTCTAACAAACCTCTACATTCTGTTTTCTGGTCACCGAGATAATAAAAATATGGATAACATGGAATGGCACAAATATACTTAATAATATATACTAATAAGCAATAAGAATTTATTCTGGAATGTCATGGAAGTAATGGCTGTACCAGAATTAGATCACACTGCGGGAAGTGGGCTTACAATTTTGTTTATAATATATCCACCGCATGCTTCGGACCGACGAGAATGACAGAAGTGTGACAGGCAAACATACGTTTTTAATAAATAATATCTGTCTCGGAGATCGAGAATCAGTCTCAGACTGGGGGGAAAAGGGCTTTTCCCCCACCCCTGCAGCGAACCCAAAATAAAGTTTTATTTAAACCATGTATGTATAGAGAAAAAATAACAGCAGTGCTACAAGCCATAAAATATATAATCATTATGGTACATCATAGCTCCCCACCCTCCACCCCACCCCCAATGTGATTAAAGTCTGGTACAGCTCTAATAATGGCTTGAGTGTCGTTTAGTCCTACCCACAGGTAACCCCCAAACAGAAATTCCTAATATATATACTATAGTTACATATATAAAGAGTATATCGTAAGCATAACATATCCAACGTTATTGTTTGGGGATACCTGTGGTCCTACCCTGTTTATGTTGGGTCAGAATTAGAGTAATGTCCACCCTGGACCAAGCCACTAGTCATGCCAGAGGCAGGCACCAGGGGGGACATGCCCGAACCATGAAAGGGTATGTGAACTTCTTTTTTTTGAGTGAGTTCAAGAAAGTAAAAGATTACATATTTGACAAACATGTGATCAGCAACTACGGTGTCTCAAATACAAACATTTTCCTAAATCTGACATTACCTACTGTTAGTTTTGATTCATTTCGAGTTTATATTCGTAATACTAAACATGTATGTGACTAGTACAAATGCTGTAAGAAGAATTTCCGAAAATTATTTTTATTCTATTTCAGACACTACTATAGTACAAAAGAAGAAACCCTACACCCGTATCCAAAACTGCCAAGTCGGGTTTCTTCTTGTAGTCTACTAGTTCACTAATAAATAACATTAAAGGAACATACCCTAGTTTTTAAACACTAAGGCATATTTTTGACTATTGTAGCCGTTTTTGATAACTGAAATCATACTTTACTTAAATTTTATTGTTTAGATTATCAATTTCCGCACATTCGAAGTGTTTTGGGTCATCCTGGTGTTTTAATATCACAAAATGCATTTCTCATTTTTTTTAAACGCACGTGCGTCTGAGAAGTAACAGTTATGGAGTCGAGTGTTAGTCTATTTTTATAGGGTATTTCACCATTTTAAAATCACAGATTCATGTTTTACTCAATTGTAACGTTATCCAAATGTGTTAGAGGTTTGTAGATTAACTAAACTTATTGTTAATTTTCACGTTGAAACTAGGGCCTGTCCCTTTAAACATGTTTCTAAGTGAACTCCGAGATAATCAAACTAAAGGTCTGTGTCATCAGACGTAGGAAACTATAAAAATTTCATGTATGTGTATTTTAGACACAATATTTAATATGATCCATTAGTCATCTCAAATTTAAAAATTGACCATTTTTAACACCAAGTGCATTCTAGTCCTAACCCAAAATATAAATAGACTGGACTAAAGGAAATTCAAGCTACCCTAATAATATGATCAACAGAAATACAATTTTAAATCAATAATCATGCATCAATCTATCACAAGAAAAATGTAACAGCTATTAATCCTTAAAAGCAGTAGCGTAGCATAGGTTGCGAGCACCTGGGGCAAGGCAAGTATTGCGCCCCCTAACCAGTGGACCGTTGACACTCTCAGTGTCTGTTCCACAAGTACAGAATTTTGCGCCCATGCTAACCAACTGCTTAAAAGCATAGTGTCACAAGCTACAAGTACATTATCAATGAAAATTATACCTTTGATACTAAAGATCTAAAACTGGGGAAATAACCCCAGCGATGTTGTATATTACTTGAAATATATACTACGTGTGAGTTTTTCATTTAATTTTTAAAAACATTTTTATTGTCCTGATGATATCAATTTGTTTACTGAATATTTTATATATTTTTACATAAATTTAAGTTTAGGTTGGTTACAGTGGAAACAAATTTAACAAAAATATCTATAACCCTGAAGTCCAGCTTCAGAAATCTTTTACAAAACAAGCACGTCTTGCAGCCAATAAAACGTTTCAGTACAATGTGATGAACATCCATAGGTGCAGCCATAAACCAAGTTTCATCAACCTAGAACTTACAGTTTGTGAGAAACCAGATCTCTAAACATGGAAGCTTTAACATTAAACTTTAATGTAAAAGTTGTACCTATCTCGCCTTTTCACTTCATAAAGGAAAGACAAAAAGTGAAAAAAACTTGCGTAGAAAGATCACTGGAAGAAAACGAGTATTAATGGGAGTATTTTTCCATACCGGGTACATCAGAGGTGAGGAAAAACCCTCACTCTAGTACACCCTGGTACCCAGTATCCAGCTGGCATCGTTATTAAACCTATCTGTAATCAGATTTAAAACCCCTGAACTTTAGTACACCCTGGTACCCAGTATCCAGCTGGCATTGTTGTCAAAACTATCTGTAATCAGATTACAAAACCCTGAACTCTAGTACACCCTGGTACCCAGTATCCAGCTGGCAATGTTGTCAAACCTATCTGTAATCAGATTAAAAAACCATGTAAAATCACATCGCTGTGATATGATTCTACACCATCACAGCCATGTCGAAAAACAGTTATAACAAGAAATACTGGACATATTGACCACGTGCCTTTAAAGCAACCATATGGACTTACTGACCATGTGCCTTTAAAGCAACCACATGGACTTACTGACCATGTGCCTTTAACGCAACCATCTGAACTTATTGACCACGTGCCTTTAAAGCAACCACATGGATTTATTGGTCATGTGCCTTTAACGCAACCATCTGGACTTACTGACCATATTCCTTAAACCAACCATATGGACTTATTGACCATGTGCCTTTAAGGCAACCACCGAGATGAAAATATTTAATGTTACCTTGAATTGTCTCCATTCTGCACTTTTAATCGTTTGGGATCAATTAAAAAGCCTCCAATACATCCTGTTGGGAGTTTCCAATACATCTTGCTAAAACATGTTGTTAATAAACAATACTCTCAATACAACTATCACAGGTATTTGCATATCTACAATTTACAAATAAAAAAATGTAAAAAAAAAAAATATATATATATATATTGAAGTATGCTAGGATAGTGAAATACTGATTATGCATAAAATACAACTTTGTATATTCACTGATTTTGACATAAACTAATTATTATGATTGCTGAGAAGGTAGTAAATAACATTTAAAAAAAAAGCCTCGTCTCAAGTACACGAGTTACGAGAAAATTAGCAGACTTAACTACAGCCAGTGTCTGAATGACTTTTTCATTCCACCAATCAAAACACTGATGGCGGACAACTGTACCAGTAGCAATACATTGTATGAGCCATAATGTATTCAGATTGACATTTTCTGATGAAAGGTCACCTGAATATGAAATTGCAGACCTACACATGTACCTGCAAAGGCATTCAAAGCAATATTCAGTAATGTGAAAGGAATGTTTAACATTTTAAACTATCTCTTTTTAGTGTCCAACATATGGTGTGTTTTTTGACACTTTTTTTGAAAAGGAAAGGAATTTTTCTTTAACGACACCTCAGCACATTTTAAATTATGGCTATTTTGTGTCTAACAGTTATTCTGATACATAGTTGAGAAAGTGGGAGGGAAGAAGAAAGGCGGAGGGAGGAAGGAAGGGGAGGGACGAAGAAAGGGGGAGGGAGGAAGGGGGAGGGCGAGATTGGGAGATGTATGGAGAGAGAGAGAGAGAGAGAGAGAGAGAGAGAGAGAAACAAAAAACCTGCTTCTGCCACACAGGCTACTCTTTTTGAAAAGCAGCAAGAAATCTTTTACAAGTACATTTCCATAAATAGTACATACATGTACCGTGTATTGATGTAAGTTAAGCAGAAAATGGATATTCCATGATGAACAATGCAATTCAATGTTTGATACTAAAACTATGCTACCTAAATCATTCACAATTACCTACACTTAGCTTTATGTGCTACATTCAATCTATGGAATTCCTCAGTATTTTTAAAGGGACAGATCCTAGTTTTCAAACACTAAGGCATATTTTTCACCTAGACCCTAGTTTCAACCCGTAACAATGGACACCAAGTTTGGTTAATTTACAAACCTGTAACACATTTGGATACAACAAAGTAAAACAAGAGTCTGTGATGTTGTAATACACTTAAAAATAGAATAAAACGCGACTCCATGACCATTACTTGTCAGACGCACGTGCATTTTTAAAAATATGAAAAATGCATTTTTGTGGTATTAGAAACACCAGGATGACCAGAAACACTTTGGTTGGAAGGAAATGGATGATCTAAAGAATAAAATATAAATGATGTTTGATTTCAGTCATCATAAACGGCTCTAATAGTGAGAAATATGCTGTAGTGTTTAAAAACTAGAGTCTGCCCCTTTAACTCTGAAAATGAAGACTAATACAACTGCTGAATAAAAATGTTTAAAAAAAAACTTGGAAAAAAAACAACCTATTGAAGTAGACTGAAATGACAGATAACATAGGCGTATATAATGCTATAATGTCACAGACATATATTGGGGACATCACATTAAAAATATACTATGAAAATGTGTATCAGAAATAATTTTTAGAAAATATAAAAAATGTACCTACATGTATAACTCATAATACACGAGAAAGACTAAGTATCACATTACTTCGGACTAGAAATCAATCTAAATACTTATTTTATCATAAATTACAGGAACAACAATAAATGTGACTGATCAATAAAGGCCAGGTTGTACAACAGTGAAACCTTTCAAAACAGAACCCTCAGTAAACTGAAATTCCCTCAAAATAAGACATTATTCAGGCCTTTGTTAAATACTGGTACAATATGAGAACTTTCAGTATCACTGAGCTACGTCCCGAGCCCCCCCCCCCCCCCCCCCACCATGTAAATGGTGCTCGAAATTTTGCGTGTACAAAAAATAGGTTACGTAAAATTAGATTTGCGCAAGCAACGCGCGAACGAAACGATAATTCTCTCAATTTTCAGAGACCTGCAGAAGGAAAAGACGAAATCTGTAGTTCAGTTGGACAGGTAGGGGACTAATAAAAGCAGAAATCATCTGTCAAAAGCTGAAGCCTCTTCACTATATTTAAATAAAGATAACTTTAAGCCTTAATTCACATCAAATTTAATCTACTTGTGAAAATGGTTTTCACAAACTTAAAATAGCTGAAATCAGAGAAATAAAAAGCTGAAACATTTCATCCCAGTTTCTTTCACTGTTAAATACTGACCATAAAAATCCTCAATTCCCAGGCATTCTACACTCTACAAAGTTTGATAACCATAAAATTAAAAAAACAGCTTACAAATGAAGCACTTTTTTTTTTTAAAGAATCTGTATTGCATACAATTTTTATTGTAGTTGTTTCTAAGTTCCTATTTGTTCATCCCAGGGTTCATAACAAAAGTTCTTCAATATACATGTATTGTCCCGAAACATATTTTGAAATCATCAAGGCCCAACTACTGATGGTACTTTCCTCATCCATAAAAATATTTTTAAAATCCTTTTTTATCTAGATCAAGATCCAGGATTTAAAAAATATATATTTAACTGCCCCCTTCTGCTTAGCAATTTTAGATATACCATAGTCTTAATATTTTCATGACCATCAAGTAAATGGTACAGGCAGACCTGCTTACCCCAAATTTGTTCTTTAACAATAATATTTTATCTTTGTTTTTAATTATTATTTATTTAATAATTTAATTTTGCTTATAAAACCTTCAATTTCTCGATCTAGACACAAAAGTGTGTACCTCCAGAACTAGAAATTCACATCATTCATCATTATTTGGCATGTCTGCAAAGGTTATCTATCCATATTTTTTGTTTTCCACCGGGAGTTTAATGAAATTATTCAACGAGTACTCTAAAACGATTTATCTAAAACAAGGCTGTAATTAACAGCAGACCTCCAAGAATTGATTTTGCATAATCCGTTATATGATGATGTAAATCATGCCTTGAATTTAATGCGGAAATAAAAATATATTATGTAAAACAACACATACAGCTGTCTCACAGGAATACTATGAAAAAGTCCCTCTCAAGTCGAAAATCCCAATATTTTTGTTTACTACACTCCCCCCCCCCCCCCCCCCCCCGCCACCCCCCACTAACTTTTTAAAGGGGTATTTTCACTGTGTTAAGGTAACACCTAAATCAGAATGAATTTAGTCTTATACGTTCCGATTTTTGTAGGGCCGACAAATTGCATGCGACAAGTCCTTGCGACTAATCACATAATGAGAACGCTGCTTAAGCTAAACACAGTCTTGATAATTTATTCAGCACCAGGTAAACGACAAACGATAACTGATGTATTCTCCAGACGTAAGTTTCACATCGTTATTTGTTATCGTACAACGGCCCGTGCTTATAAAAAACGTTTAAGAGTCCAGACTCGATCTTTAATGACGTCACAAATGCATACAATTTGTATGGCATTGTCATGACCCTAAAAGTCTCAGGTTCTATTTGTCTTGAGTCTTGACTCTGAAACTTTTATAAACAACAGGCCAGGTCTGCCGAGGTAATCAATCTGTAATCGTGAGAACTAAGACTCCGCATCATTATTCATTATCATATGGCAGATCTCCCAAAGTATTCAATCTAATCTCAAGAAGTAAGACTCCCCATCGTTATTTGGTGGCCAGCATGTGAATGGCGAAGTTGACCGTTGTCTTCCAACTGTTCTGGAGAGCCTCCCGGAACTTTTCCCGGAAGTGTTTGAGGGCCTCTTCCTCAGACAGGTGCGGGACCAGCGTGTCGCGGAGATAGTCGATGTCCTTCGTCGACATGAGCTGCGGGATTCCCGACGACAGCATCATCATGAAGAGCGAGAACAGCAGGTGTGTGTGCTTTCGGAGGATCAGGTAGGCCTGCTCGCACATTCCCTGGAACCTGTAAGTAGAAAACAGGACACCGATATACATGTATGTCATATATAGGAAAGAACAGGTGTGTGTGATGTCGGAGGATCAAGTAGGCTTGTTCACAGATTTCCTGGAATCTGTAAGTAGAAAACAGGACACATGTATGTTATATACACAAAAGATTAGCAGGTGTGTGTGCTGTTGGATAATCAGGTAGGCTTGTTCACAGATTTCCTGGAATCTGTAAATAGTAAACAGAAACAGATATATGTTATAACCCTAAACCTATATATAGGTTAGAACAACAGGTGTACATGTATATGTTGTTGAAAAATCAAACACACTCACTCACAGATTTTCTGAAATCCATAAACAGAAAACAGGACATACATGTACTTATATAAAAGAAGGAAAGATAATAAAAGCAGGTGTGTGTTCTGTCAGAATCTATAAAAAGGAAACAGAATGGCTGAACGAATGTTTAATGACACCCCCGCATGAAAAATGCACTGGCTACTGAGTGTCACACTGAGGTAAATGCATCAATGATGTGAAAAAAGGAAACAAGACACAGATATATAATATATCACATAATATTTTGGAATCTGTAAATAAGAAACGAGACAAAGATGTATGTTATATATATATATATATATATATATTATATAGGAAAGACCAGCGGGTGTGTGTATTGTTGGATAAAGAGGTACATTCGCTCTCAGATTTCTCGGTTAGTCTACATGAAGTATATGATTAATGTAAGATTATCATAAACACCAAAAATAAGTAATAAAATGCAATGGTATGATTTACTGTGTTGTCGGTCTCAGCTACATGTACCTCAAGTACATCCTCACAACAATAATCATCCACATGAAACCATATAAATACATGTACACATGAAACCATATAAATCCACATAAATCCACATGAAACCATGTAAATTATGACATGATCTCATTTGTATAAAGTGAATGAATCATTTAATATTGCTCACCTGTAAAAGTTTTCTTTGCAGGTATCTCCTTTGGTGATTACGAAGATAAAGTGAGTTGTCAAAACAAACGGCACTCTCTCTCGCTTAATTCCAAACTTGCTCTTGAAATTCCCAAGAAAGTGACCAAAGTCGATATGGAAGAGCTGTAACGTGTTTTAAAAAAGAAATCATTTAGAATCCATGAATAAATAAATGTGAAAAATAAATAGGTATCTTGACTTTCAAAGTTTTAAACATTTCAAGCAGTATACATAAAACTTGAAAGATACTGAGGATGGTTCAATGGGTGAGAACGTATTTTATAAAGAAATACATTTTATTAAAGGCGCAGACCCTAGTTTTAACCTGTAGAAAATGGACACTAAGTTTCGTTCATTTACAAACCTGTATCTGGATAATCTAAAGAATGAAATATATATAAAGTTTGATTTCAGTGATCATAAACGGCTCTAATAGTGAAAAAATATGCTGTAGTGTTTAAAAACTTGGGTCTGTCCCTTTAAGTCGTCTTAATGTTTGGCCATTCAGATCTCTTCAAATGATCACAAGAATAACCAATGTCTCATTTGCAGACATGATTTGAAATGTTTGAAATGTTTGGAATCGGGAATACCAGACTAACTTGTAGAAGATTAAGATGTGTTGTAATTAGCATTTAAAGGCATATGGTCACCATATGCCTTTAAATACTAATTATAATCTCAACAATTTAACTAAAGATAATCAATGTAACTGAAGGGCTGCATATTTCTACATTTGACAAGAAAAATCAATGAACTGTTTTGGTCATAATGCAACTTTGAGACTGTTCCTTTAAATGTGAATAAAACGTTGGCCATTACCTCTCTGTTACTACTGCCATCGGAAACGCAATACCGATATCGCATATTTTGACTTTGTTGATGTAGGGGCGGGATGTAGCCCAGTGGTACAGCGCTCGCTCGATGCACAGTCAGTGTGGGATTCATCCCCATTGGTGGGCCCATTGGGCTATTTCTCGTTCCAGCCAGTGCACCAAGACTGGTATATCAAAGGCTGTGATATGTACTAGCCTGTCTGTGGGATGGTGCATATAAAAGATCCCTTGCTGCTAATCAAAAAGAGTAGCCTATGAAGTGGCGACAGCGGTTTTCCTCTCTCAATATCTGTGTGGTCCTTAACCATATGTCTGACGCCATATAACCGTAAATAAAATGTGATGAGTGTGTCGTTAAATAAAACATTTCTTTCTTTTGTTGATGCAAGCTTAAAAAACTTTATATAATAGACGGGTCCTTTCCTTACCCAACAACCATTTCAGAAATTGCAATGGGCAGTGACAATATTTCAAAACCAAATGTTCGTTTGCATGACATTATATTTGCATGATATTATATTTGCATAACTGGTTAGTTATTTAAATCTAAGGCTTGTACTATGGTTTTAGTGACATTCAAAACATATTTTAATTAAAATGATTTACAATAAGGTACTTTGGTATTTTTCAGTTTGATTACAGAGCATCAAATGTTAAAATATCAGCCTACAAAGTTATGTTTACTTATGGGCATTTGTGGCCAGCTGTCCAGTATTTATGTCCATTTTTCCTGATAACAGTGGTTTTCTGACCAGAATGGGTTTTTTTAAAACAAACTATTATTCATATCCCAATATTCAGTGATTTTCATCGTTGAAAAAATTATCACATTTATTATTAAATTAGCTGTCACAATCAGCTATCGATCCCTGAAAATGATCGCGATGTGCCGCCATTGTTGTCAAGCGAAAATACTTGCCGAAAACCACATTCTGAACTCAAAATTCCAAGGTATTTTCCATTAAAAAACAACAAACAAAAGCTAGCATGCTGTCAAATTTCCAGTGAGTGTCGTGTTCAAAACGGTGGGAAATATGAATTGGGGAATGCACTGTATACAGTGTACAGTATGTCGACTGGCGTGACATCGGGCGAGATATCTCGCCTGCAGTAGTCAGAAGGGTGTGAAATATGAATTGGGGAATGCACTGTATACAGTGTACAGTATGTCGACTGGCGTGACGTCGGGCGAGATATCTCGCCTGCAGTAGTCAGAAGGGTGGGAAATATGAATTTAGGAATGCACTGTATACAGTGTACAGTATGTCGACTGGCGTGACGTCGGGCGAGATATCTCGTCTGCAGTAGTCAGAAGGGTGGGAAATATTAATTTAGGAATGCACTGTATACAGTGTACAGTATGTCGACTGGCGTGATGTCGGGGCGAGATATCTCGTCTGCAGTAGTCAGAAGGTTAAGCCATCGGACATAGGCTGGTAGGTACAGGATTCACAGCCCGGTACCGGCTCCCACCCAGAGCAAGTTTTAATGACTCAATGGGTAGATGTAAGACCCCTACACCCTCTTGTTTCTCACTAACCACCAACACAACTAACCCACTGTCCTGGACAGATATAGCCCAGACAGCTGAGGTTAATGAAAACACCAATCGTACGTACCTGGCCCGACTGCTTAAGCATGATGTTGTCGTTGTGACGGTCCCCAATGCCGAGCACGTACGTCGCAACACAACAGCCAGCACAGGACATGATGAATTCCTCCACCGCCTCGTCCAGTCTGACAATAACAGTAACGTGACTGATTCAATGCAGCATTCGATGATTTATTTTGACGCCATATAACCATAAATAAAATGTGCTGAGTGTGTCGTTAAAACATTTCTTTCCTTCCTTCAAGGATTTAATTTATATTTCACTGATTCTATTTAACATTCCCTGATTCACCTCACCATTCATTGTCCAGAAATACAACTGAACTGACTGTACACTTATACAGTGTCATGAACAATTCAACTTACTGTTCAGCAATACAATCCAATTTACATTTCATTAGTATAACTGAACTCTGTAATACAATTCAAATACTGTTCAGTAATACAATTCAACTTACTGTTCAGTAATATAATTCAAATTACTGATCAGCAATGCAATTCGACTACTTTTCAGTGATACAATTCAACTTACTGTTTAGTAATACAATTCAACTTATTGCTCAGTAATACAATTCAACTTACTGTTCAGTAATACAATTCAACTTACTGTTCAGTAATACAATTCAACTTACTGTTCAGTCATACAATTCAACTTACTAATATAATTCAATTTACTGTTCAGTAATTTAATACAATTCAACTTACTGTTCAGTAATATAAATATTTACTGTTCAGTAATACAATTCAACTTACTGTTCAGTAATATAATTCAACTTACTGTTCAGTAATACAATTCAACATACAATGTACTGTTCAGTAATACAATTCAACTTACTGTTTGGTAATACAATTCAACTTACTGTTTGGTAATACAATTCAACTTACTGTTGAGTAATACAATAATTATTCAACTTACTGTTTAGTAATACAATTCAACTTACTGTTCACTAATACAATTCAACTTACTGTTTGGTAATACAATTCAACTTACTGTTTGGTAATACAATTCAACTTACTGTTCACTAATACAATTCAACTTACTGTTCACTAATACAATTCAACTTACTGTTTGGTAATACAATTCAACTTACTGTTCGTCAGTATTGTTGAACTCACAGAGCCATTTGAAGAGTACTTCTCGTTTGAATGCAGACAGCGCTCCTGAGCTGTACTTCTTCTGGATATCTGCGATCGTCATCGATTTGTCGACAACTTCAATAATTCCCTGATCCTGGCCAGTCGCTACGCAACCATACGGATTTAACCTGGAAAAGATAACACAACTTTAAAAAAATGGAAATTCAGGAAAGTCTTCACAATCACTTTTATATATTTAAATTAAAAAATTGTAATAAAATTTAAAAAACTAACAGATTAAATAAATAAGAAAAAATAAAAACTTGTGTCAAAAATGAACAAATCACAATAAAAGTTAAACTTGATTTGTAACAGTACATGATAAAGCTATAAATAAAACATCAGTTGAATATCTTGAGGCATTGAAGGAAAAAAGTGGTGAAAACTATATGTGGGACAGACGGACAGACATGATGGACAGACATGATGGACAGAAGGATGAAGATGAGACCTTTAGTCCCCTCTGACTGTTTGGTTATGTAAACTTTATTTACCTAATCCTAACAACTGTTTTAGAATACATGATTGAGGTAATGTCCAGTACCTGAGACTGAGTCTATAACAACTGTTTTAGAATACATGATTGAGGTAATGTCCAGTACCTGAGACTGAGTCCATAACAACTGTTTTAGAATACATGATTGAGGTAATGTCCAGTACCTGAGACTGAGTCTATAACAACTGTTTTAGAATACATGATTGAGGTAATGTCCAGTACCTGAGACCGAGTCCATAACAACTGTTTTAGAATACATGATTGAGGTAATGTCCAGTACCTGAGACTGAGTCTATAACACTGTTTTAGAATACATGATTGAGGTAATGTCCAGTACCTGAGACCGAGTCTATAACAACTGTTTTAGAATACATGATTGAGGTAATGTCCAGTACCTGAGACTGAGTCTATAACAACTGTTTTAGAATACATGATTGAGGTAATGTCCAGTACCTGAGACTGAGTCTATAACACTGTTTTAGAATACATGATTGAGGTAATGTCCAGTACCTGAGACTGAGTCTATAACAACTGTTTTAGAATACATGATTGAGGTAATGTCCAGTACCTGAGACTGAGTCTATAACAACTGTTTTAGAATACATGATTGAGGTAATGTCCAGTACCTGAGACTGAGTCTATAACAACTGTTTTAGAATACATGATTGAGGTAATGTCCAGTACCTGAGACTGAGTCTATAACAACTGTTTTAGAATACATGATTGAGGTAATGTCCAGTACCTGAGACTGAGTCTATAACAACTGTTTTAGAATACATGATTGAGGTAATGTCCAGTACCTGAGACTGAGTCTATAACAACTGTTTTAGAATACATGATTGAGGTAATGTCCAGTACCTGAGACTGAGTCTATAACAACTGTTTTAGAATACATGAAGTCCATAACAACTGTTTTAGAATACATGATTGAGGTAATGTCCAGTACCTGAGACCGAGTCCATAACAACTGTTTTAGAATACATGATTGAGGTAATGTCCAGTACCTGAGACCGAGTCTATAACAACTGTTTTAGAATACATGATTGAGGTAATGTCCAGTACCTGAGACTGAGTCTATAACAACTGTTTTAGAATACATGATTGAGGTAATGTCCAGTACCTGAGACTGAGTCTATAACACTGTTTTAGAATACATGATTGAGGTAAAGTCCAGTACCTGAGACCGAGTCTATAACAACTGTTTTAGAATACATGATTGAGGTAATGTCCAGTACCTGAGACTGAGTCTATAACAACTGTTTTAGAATACATGAAGTCCATAACAACTGTTTTAGAATACATGATTGAGGTAATGTCCAGTACCTGAGACTGAGTCTATAACAACTGTTTTAGAATACATGATTGAGGTAATGTCCAGTACCTGAGACTGAGTCTATAACACTGTTTTAGAATACATGATTGAGGTAAAGTCCAGTACCTGAGACCGAGTCTATAACAACTGTTTTAGAATACATGATTGAGGTAATGTCCAGTACCTGAGACTGAGTCTATAACAACTGTTTTAGAATACATGAAGTCCATAACAACTGTTTTAGAATACATGATTGAGGTAATGTCCAGTACCTGAGACTGAGTCTATAACAACTGTTTTAGAATACATGATTGAGGTAATGTCCAGTACCTGAAACCGAGTCTATAACAACTGTTTTAGAATACATGAAGTCCATAACAACTGTTTTAGAATACATGAAGTCCATAACAACTGTTTTAGAATACATGAAGTCCATAACAACTGTTTTAGAATACATGAAGTCCATAACAACTGTTTTAGAATACATGATTGAGGTAATGTCCAGTACCTGAGACCGAGTCTATAACAACTGTTTTAGAATACATGATTGAGGTAATGTCCAGTACCTGAGACTGAGTCTATAACACTGTTTTAGAATACATGATTGAGGTAATGTCCAGTACCTGAGACTGAGTCCATAACAACTGTTTTAGAATACATGATTGAGGTAATGTCCAGTACCTGAGACTGAGTCTATAACAACTGTTTTAGAATACATGATTGAGGTAATGTCCAGTACCTGAGACTGAGTCTATAACAACTGTTTTAGAATACATGATTGAGGTAATGTCCAGTACCTGAGACTGAGTCTATAACAACTGTTTTAGAATACATGATTGAGGTAATGTCCAGTACCTGAGACCGAGTCTATAACAACTGTTTTAGAATACATGATTGAGGTAATGTCCAGTACCTGAGACTGAGTCTATAACAACTGTTTTAGAATACATGATTGAGGTAATGTCCAGTACCTGAGACTGAGTCTATAACAACTGTTTTAGAATACATGATTGAGGTAATGTCCAGTACCTGAGATGAGTCTATAACAACTGTTTTAGAATACATGATTGAGGTAATGTCCAGTACCTGAGACTGAGTCTATAACAACTGTTTTAGAATACATGATTGAGGTAATGTCCAGTACCTGAGACTGAGACTGTTTTAGAATAACTATAACAACTGTTTTAGAATACATGATTGAGGTAATGTCCAGTACCTGAGACTGAGTCTATAACAACTGTTTTAGAATACATGATTGAGGTAATGTCCAGTACCTCATGATTGAGGTAATGTCCAGTACCTGAGACTGAGTCCATAACAACTGTTTTAGAATACATGATTGAGGTAATGTCCAGTACCTGAGACTGAGTCTATAACAACTGTTTTAGAATACATGATTGAGGTAATGTCCAGTACCTGAGACTGAGTCTATAACAACTGTTTTAGAATACATGATTGAGGTAATGTCCAGTACCTGAGACTGAGTCTATAACAACTGTTTTAGAATACATGATTGAGGTAATGTCCAGTACCTGAGACTGAGTCTATAACAACTGTTTTAGAATACATGATTGAGGTAATGTCCAGTACCTGAGACTGAGTCTATAACAACTGTTTTAGAATACATGATTGAGGTGAGTCCAGTACCTGAGACCGAGTCTATAACAACTGTTTTAGAATACATGATTGAGGTAATGAGTACCTGATACTATAACACTGTTTTAGAATACATGATTGAGGTAATGTCCAGTACCTGAGACTGAGTCTATAACAACTGTTTTAGAATACATGATTGAGGTAATGTCCAGTACCTGAGACTGAGTCTATAACAACTGTTTTAGAATACATGATTGAGGTAATGTCCAGTACCTGAGACTGAGTCTATAACAACTGTTTTAGAATACATGATTGAGGTAATGTCCAGTACCTGAGACTGAGTCTATAACAACTGTTTTAGAATACATGATTGAGGTAATGTCCAGTACCTGAGACTGAGTCTATAACAACTGTTTTAGAATACATGATTGAGGTAATGTCCAGTACCTGAGACTGAGTCTATAACAACTGTTTTAGAATACATGATTGAGGTAATGTCCAGTACTTGAGACTGAGTCCATAACACTGTTTTAGAATACATGATTGAGGTAAAGTTCCAGTACCTGAGATGGAGTTTATAACACTGTTTTAGAATACATGATTGAGGTAATGTCCAGTACCTGAGATGGAGTCCATAACACTGTTTTAGAATACATGATTGAGTAAAGTTCCAGTACCTGAGATGGAGTTTATAACAACAATTTTGGAATACATGATTGAGTAAAGTTCCAGTACCTGAGATGGAGTTTATAACAACAATTTTGGAATACATGATTGAGTAATGTTCCAGTACCTGAGATCAAGTCCCTCTGACTGCCAGAGATGTTCCATTATTTGTAACATCTGCAATGTGAGCATGTCCTGGTGTAAGTCTGAAACAAATATCACACACAAGGCTTTTCATAAGACTGAAACAAATATCACACACAAGGCTTTTCATAAGTCTGAAACAAATATCACACACAAGGCTTTTCATAAGTCTGAAACAAATATCACACACAAGGTTTTTCATAAGACTGAAACAGATATCACACACAAGGCTTTTCATAAGACTGAAACAGATATCACACACAAGGCTTTTCATAACATAGGTATGGAGACTTAACTTCAACTGAAAAAACTATTAACAATTTGGTGAATTTAGTTGCAAAATCTGTTGCCCAATTCAAATTTAACTTACCATATTTGACCGGGAATAAGCAACTTCTCATATTGGACGCATACAAGCCACACACGTGCCAGTCATCGACAGATCGTTTTGACGAGTACGAGACCGACATAGTAACAGTACCAGGAGGTATGTAAAAAATGTTTTTTTAATTTGATATTTTTTAATTTGATATTCAAATTTGTTTATTTATTTATTTATTCACAGCGGTTTTTACCTAGTCATCTACTATTAAATATGTTATGAAATGTAATCAAATTAACTAGTAATTATTTGGTCAGTCTCATTATTTGGATGATACATTAATTGCGTGAAGCAATAAACAAATGGTTTACAGTATTCAATATTTATTTTTCAGGCTGCACGGGACTTGTCCAGCCAATGGATACTCACGTGAACAAGGTGTTCAAAGAGAGAATAAAGCAACAGTGGTGCGAGTGGTTCAAGTTGGCAAAGCCGAACTGCAGAGGAAATTATGTACAACTGACAAGATAGAACATCATAGACTGGACGTGGGAAGCTGTTGAGGAGGGAACCATGACTGTGGGATTTTGCTACCTGAGCAGAAACTATCTGCTAAGTTCTCGCTTGGTCGACGATGTTGGAAATCGAGGAAGTGCCACCACATGAAGAGATCGAATCTGGAGTTCATTTCGACGATGAGGATGACGACACTGAGGACATCGAGTTTGTTGGGTGAGACCAGGATGAACTTGACATCTGATTATGTACTTTCACTTTGTGTGCTGGATTATGTGTGTTCATACGTTGTAAAATAAATTAAAAAACAATATTCTTTGGATGTTGAAATTAAATTTATTACCGCTTTTGTTGTTTTATTTATTGATAATTTCCAGGTTCTTTTACTCATTAGTGAACATTGGAAATTTTTAACAAAACTGGCCCCATGTCTGGAAATAAGCCCACCCCCAACAAAGCTACAAATGAGTTGTCTTGGCCCCCTGGGCTTATTCCCGGTCAAATACGGTATCCAAATAAAATATAACAAAATTAAGGTTTTTCAAAGAATTAAATTTGACTTTTAAATTAGCTTTTTAGCAAATTAATGGGTTTTTTAAAATCACTACATTCAACTTTAATTCGCATTTAGCAATTCTGTGAACAACAGCTGGAAGTGGTAAAGCGCTCACTTGATGCGCGGTCAGTTTGGGATCGATCCCCGTCGGTGGCCCATTGGGCTATTTCTTGTTCCAGCCAGTGCACCACAACTGGTACATCAAAGGCTGTGGTATGTGCTATCTTGTCTGTGGGGTGGTGCATATAAAAAATCCCTTGCTACTTATGAATGGACTATATGTCAAAATTACCATATGTTTGACATCCAATAGCCGATGATTAATAATCAATGTGCTCTAGTGGTGTCGTTAAACAAAACAAACTCATTCTTGGCAACTTGACTGAACTTCAAAAGTTAGTTTAGAAGCAAACCAAGTTCACTTGATAATACAGGATGTTTGATCACGACTATGTAATTTTATTAGATTTAGGCTAATTCTGGCTTGGCAATAGCAATAGCTGATAACTGTTAAAGGTTAAGGACAACCTTTGAGTGTGCATGCAAAAAAGAACGCCAAAACTCCCACAAAAGTATGTTTAAATACTCTGGGTATAAACAGAACAAGGAAGGAAATTTTTTATTTAATGACACACTCAACACATGCTATGTACGATTATATGACGTCAGACATATGGGTAAGGACCACACAGATATTGGGATAGGAAACCCGGTGTCGTCACTTCATGGGCTACTCTTTTCGATTAGCAGCAAGGGATCTTTTATATGCACCATCCTACAGACAGGATAGCACATACCACAGCCTTTGAATAAAACCAGACACTGGATTCAATTTGTGCATTAAATAAAATGATTAATTGTCCAGTCATTGAATGTAGCTTGCAGTAATACCAAATTGCTAAGGCCTCGGTGGCACAGTGGTTAAGCCAGCAGACTACAGACTGGTAGGTACAGGGTTCGCAGCCAGGTACTGGCTCCCACCCAGAGTGAGTTTTAACAACCCAATGGGTAGGTGTAAGGCCACTACATCCTCTTCTCTCTCACTAATAACCACTAACCACTAACCCTCATTCCTGGACAGACAGCCCAGATAGCTGAAGTGTGTGCCCAGGACAGCGTGCTTGAACCGTAATTGGATATAAGCATGAAAATAAGTTGAAATGAAATTGCAAAAAAAAAAAATCTCTTAACATGTGTTGACCAGAAATGGTACAAAATAAAGGCTTTTATGTTCAAATTTGTTTTTTTGCAAATTATGATGAAATAACATTTACCCAATACACTATTTTACCATTAAATAACATTTACCCAATACACTATTTTACCATTAAATAACATTTACCCAATACACTATTTTACCATTAAATAACATTTACCCAATACACTATTTTACCATTAAATAACATTTACCCAATACACTATTTTACCATTAAATAACATTTACCCAATACACTATTTTACCATTAAATAACATTTACCCAATACACTATTTTACCATTAAATAACATTTACCCAATACACTATTTTGCCATTAAATATCTTACCATCGCCATTCTTGTATATGCAGGATATGGGAAGCCCGTTCGTGTCTTCGTTCTCCCACACCAGCCAGAGAGGTCGTTTCTTGGAGTTCATGAAATGACACTTCTCTATTCTGCAAGTGTAAAACAGGAGAGAACATAACAGTAAATGTAACATGTTTCAGATAACAAAAACAGTCTATTTTGCAAGTGTAAAACAGGAGAGAACATAACAGTAAATGTAACATGTTTCAGATAACAAAAACAAACTGACATGAATTAACAACTGAATTTAAATGAAGAAAAGATTACTCTTAACTTAAAATAGTCAATTTAAAAAAAAATTAAAAAAATTATTGGATGAAAACCTAGCCTATTTGTTTTATTATGGCCTAATGAATACCCTCTTGTGTTGAACATGGGAAGATGTTCCTTTAAAAAAAAAATTCCTTTTAAATTTTTTTCTCTAAATATACACCCAATAGCCAATGTGTATTTTTGTGCTGGGGTGTCGTTAAACATTCATTCATTCTCCAATACAATTTTTTCTACTTAAGTCTAGTAAATTAAATTATTTTATAGTAACCTTTTATGGGCATATACAATATAGTTGATGGTATATTGCTAATATTTCAAAGCAAAAGTTAATAAATAATTTTGGCGGGAATTTGCCATTATGCCACTTCCAGATAATGCTTTCAAAAGAAACTAGGATATCCAAAAAAGACCTTGTATTTGACAAAAAATTGTAATTTTAAAAAGTAATTGCAAGTAACATAGGGCTAACTCTGACAGTCGTCAAACTCACCAACTTAGTATTTTAATAGCAGTTGGTGAAATTAATTTTACTTAGGCGAAATAAATTAATGTAATAATTGACATTTTGTTCAGAAATAACCAACTAAAATAACTAATATTAGTCGTTGATAATTTATATAGCTTAATAAATAGCGTCAGTGATTATAAAGTGAAGATACATGAGATTCTTTAGTCGAAGTCTAGGGGTTAGCGAATTCACTACATTGGACAAGATCCAACAGACAGAATAGCATATACCACAGCTCTTGATATACCAATTATCAAGCATTGGCTGGAAGATGAAATAGTCCAATGGGTCCACCGACAGGGATCGATCCCAGACTGACCGTGATTAAGGCGAGCAATTTACTTTAGTTACTCCCCTTTTTACTATGAAAAACAAAAGCTTTGTTATACTGCCTCATGAAAACATAAGATATAGGTATAATATCAGTCGTTATTATCCACGTGGTTCAACATAACCGAGTTAATAATAATCATACGAAGCACACGTGTAATAACAAGTTTAATGACGTAATTTTGGGAAGCGACATCATAACATGACGTTGCTTCTCCAGTCCTAGCTCAGATTGGACAGTTGAAATATGACATCATTTTCGTCATCTCCTTCTAGTTGTGGTTGAAACATTTTGAGTTGGGTTTTGTTATAGATAAAGAAAACAACAATAATAATATGGATAATAAAGAAATTTTTACACTCGCGTGTGAGTCGTACTGATTTTACTAAACTCGTGTCAGGGTTCATGTATTACCCTTGCTCTCGCTCGGGCAATACAAAAATCCTGACACTCGTTTCATAAAATCAGTATGACACACAAGCTTGTTTAATAATCTCTATTTAATAACTCATACTGAAGGTGAACTTACATGAGATTTTGAGTTGAAGTCTAGGGGTTAGCAGATTCACTAGACTGGACAAGATCCAACATACAGGATAGCATATATCACATATAACTCATACTGAAGGTGAACTTACATGAGATTCTTGAGTCGAAGTCTAGGGGTTAGCAGATTCACTAGATTGGACAAGATCCAACAGACAGGATAGCATATATCACACATAACTCATACTGAAGGTGAACAAACTTACATGAGATTCTTGAGTCGAAGTCTAGGGGTTAGCAGATTCACTAGATTGGACAAGATCCAACAGACAGGATAGCATATATCACACATAACTCATACTGAAGGTGAACTTACATGAGATTCTTGAGTCGAAGTCTAGGGGTTAGTGGATTCACTAGATTGGACAAGATCCAACAGACAGGATAGCATATATCACACATAACTCATACTGAAGGTGATTCACTAGATTGGACAAGATCAAGATCCAACAGACAGGATAGCATATATCACACATAACTCATACTGAAGGTGAACTTACATGAGATTCTTGAGTCGAAGTCTAGGGGTTAGCGGATTCACTAGATTGGACAAGATCCAACAGACAGGATAGCATATATCACACATAACTCATACTGAAGGTGAACAAACTTACATGAGATTCTTGAGTCGAAGTCTAGGGGTTAGCGGATTCACTAGATTGGACAAGATCAACACGTAGGATTTCTGTTTGAGGACGTTGTGCATATCAACCCGGGCTTTCTCTCGCACTTTCTGTAAAACAATTACAAAGAAAACATTTAATAAAAATAATAATAGTCATATAGAGACCAGACATTAGGATCGTCAAGTACGATTTCTATTTAAAAACAGTGCATATCAACCCGGGCTTTCTCTCGCACTTTCTGTAAAACAATTACAAAGAAAACATTTAATAAAAATAATAATAGTCATATAGAGACCAGACATTAGGATCGTCAAGTACGATTTCTATTTAAACACAGTGCATATCAAGCTGGGCTTTCTCTCGCACTTTCTGTAAAACAATTACAAAGAAAACATTTAATAAAAATAATAGTTAATGTACATAGAGACCAGATATTGGTAGTACTAAACCAAAAAAAGTTTGTTTTATTTAACGACGCCGCTAGAGCACATTGATTTTTTATCTTATCATCGGCTATTGGACGTCAAACATATGGTCATTCTGACACTGTTTTTAGAGGAAACCCGCTGTCGCCACATAGGCTACTCTTTTTACAACAGGCAGCAAGGGATCTTTTATTTGCGCTTCCCACAGGCAGGATAGCACAAACCATGGCCTTTGTTGAACCAGTTATGGATCACTGGTCGGTGCAAGTGGTTTACACCTACCCATTGAGCCTTGCGGAGCACTCACTCAGGGTTTGGAGTCGGTATCTCGATTAAAAATCCCATGCCTCGACTGGGATCCGAACCCAGTACCTACCAGCCTGTAGACCGATGGCCTGCCACGACGCCACCGAGGCCGGTGTACTAAACCAAATAACTTCCCTATCTTGGAGTACTAGTTAATTTAATTAAACAGAATGTTCATACCATATGAGTTATGTTGTAGCGTTCACTCTTGGACTATTAATTATGTTAATTTATTTAAACAGAATGTTCATACCATATCAGTCATGTTGTAGCATTCACTCTTGGAGTACTAGTTAATTTCATTATACAGAATGTTCATACCATATGAGTTATGTTGTAGTGTTCACTCTTGGAGTACTAGTTAATTTAATTAACAGAATGTTCATACCATGTCAGTCATGTTGTAGCGTTCACTCTTGGAGTACTAGTTAATTTAATTCAACAGAATGTTCATACCATATCAGTCATGTTGTAGCGTTCACTCTTGGAGTACTAGTTAATTTAATTAAACAGAATGTTCATACCATGTCAGTCATGTTGTAGCGTTCACTCTTGGACTATTAATTATGTTAATTAATTAAACAGAATGTTCATACCATGTCAGTCATGTTGTAGCGTTCACTCTTGGGCTATTAATTATGTTAATTTAATTAAATAGAATGTTCATACCATGTCAGTCATGTTGTAGCGTTCACTCTTGGACTATTAATTATGTTAATTTAATTAAACAGAATGTTCATACCATATCAGTCATGTTGTAGCGTTCACTCTTGATGAGCGTGTTGACGAACGCGAGTTTCGTCAGGGCCTCCTGTTGTCTGACAAGCTCACTCAGATGCCCTGTGTTGGCGTGCAGATACACCTTCAGGATCAGTCGGAATTGGACAGTCACTGTCGGATTGTGCATTTCAGACCTGTTCATAAAAATAAAAAAATAGGGATGTTGATGTGATTCCAAAACTGAAAATGTTTGTGTACTTAAGTTTTTAGCTCCTAGAAACACATTAGATATATAAACTTTGAGATTCTACGCAAAAAAACAGTAAAGTAATTAATGTGTATAATTTTAATAGTTATTAAGTCTTAGAGAGGAAACCTGCAAGAGATCTTTTATATGCACTATCCCTGACAGGATAGCACATACCATAGCCTTTGTTATACAAGTAATGGTGCAGAGGTTGTAACAAGAAATAGCCAAATAGGCCCACCAAAGAGCAAGTGCTTTACCACTGGACTACGTCCCACCCCAAGAAATTGTTGAGGATGAAAACAGTTTAAATAATGCTAGTCCCTCAGGCCAGTAAAATATGTCCAATGTCATTAATATGCAGTCATACAAAAATTAATGTGGGTCAGAATAGGCCACAAATGTTATGTATCTGGTGTTAAGTCACATGGTTCTAACCAGTAATGGGAATGGGGTTGCCTAGTGATTTTTCATGGCGACTAGTAACTTTGTAAAAAAAAAATACATTAATAGTCAAACTTTATCTATAACTCTACATTAAAAAGCTATATACAAAATTTCAATTCAATATCTAGAGGCATTGTGGAAGAAAAGTTGAGAAACAGTTTAGACTGGAAACTAAGATTGTAATTTTCTCTCCAATTTTCTGTAAAATATCCAATATAAAAAAATTATCAAAATAGTAACATTTAAACCAGACATTAGGCTTGGCAAAACAAATTCTTCCATATTCCTTTGTCCTTTTTTAGGCCCATGGAAATATTTCTTATTTCTACTTTATTTTTTTTATTATTATTATTTTTTTATTTTTTTTTAATCCCACTGCTCCCTTTCCTTTCTCTCCTTTGAATTCCATCTCATTTCTGCCCGATCTGGCAACTCCTATCTTTCAACTTCTTTCGCTGTCCGCCTCCACATCCCAGTCCTTGTCTCTCCAACCGTGACAGGTGTTTATCTCTTGTGGTTATATATGTGCCACACACCTGCCTTTCTCCATCAGCTTTTAGCTGTGGGCTTAGTCTGACCACTTCAGGGAATGTTCAGTAGCTACTTCTGGCATTGTTAAGATGCAATTGTAACCACCTACAATACACCCCTACGATCGGCGGTCGTTAGTTAGTGCCGTGTCTATCCTTGCTTTATTAATCAGAAACAATAGTCAGGACTAGCCCTTGGATGATCTTTTACATGAAATTTCGATAAGACCTCACCTCAAATACGGTTCCGCAGCATGGTCAACAACAGCTAAAACAAACCAACAGGCACTTGACAAAGTCCAGAACCAAGCTCTCCATATCATAACAGGAGTAATGAAGTACCACTAGGGTTTCAAGCGACACCAAGCAGGAGTGGTCGACACCAATCAAAGACATGGAACAGTTTACTCACATACAGCCTCTCAACAAAAGGCGAGAAGTGAAGATCATGATCCAAGCTGAAAAGTTCACTAGTGTGACAGACCATGCAATGAGACAAAGGCTAAACAAAAATACAACAAACCGGCTCAAGCACAGCAGTTTTGTGCATGAATACAGAAGGCTTCTCAGACAACACAGAACCACCTTACCCTGTGGAACACTCTCCTTTAACTCGAAGGCTTCTCAGACAACACAGAACCACCTTACCCAGTGGAACACTCTCCTTTAACCCGAAGGCTTCTCAGACAACACAGAACCACCTTACCCAGTGGAACACTCTCCTTTAACTCGAAGGCTTCTCAAACAACACAGAACCACCTTACCCAGTGGAACACTCTCCTTTAACCCTAAGGCTTCTCAAACAACACAGAACCACCTTACCCAGTGGAACACTCTCCCACTCGAAGGCTTCTCAAACAACACAGAACACCTTACCCAGTGGAACACTCTCCTTTAACCCTAAGGCTTCTCAAACAACACAGAACCACCTTACCCAGTGGAACACTCTCCTTTAACTCGAAGGCTTCTCAAACAACACAGAACCACCTTACCCAGTGGAACACTCTCCTTTAACTCGAAGGCTTCTCAAACAACACAGAACCACCTTACCCAGTGGAACACTCTCCTTTAACTCGAAGGCTTCTCAAACAACACAGAACCACCTTACCCAGTGGAACACTCTCCTTTAACCCTAAGGCTTCTCAAACAACACAGAACCGCCTTACCCAGTGGAACACTCTCCTTTAACTCGAAGGCTTCTCAAACAACACAGAACCGCCTTACCCAGTGGAACACTCTCCTTTAACTCGAAGGCTTCTCAAACAACACAGAACCACCTTACCCAGTGGAACACTCTCCTTTAACCCTAAGGCTTCTCAAACAACACAGAACCACCTTACCCAGTGGAACACTCTCCTTTAACTCGAAGGCTTCTCAAACAACACAGAACCGCCTTACCCAGTGGAACACTCTCCTTTAACTCGAAGGCTTCTCAAACAACACAGAACCACCTTACCCAGTGGAACACTCTCCTTTAACCCTAAGGCTTCTCAAACAACACAGAACCACCTTACCCAGTGGAACACTCTCCTTTAACTCGAAGGCTTCTCAAACAACACAGAACCACCTTACCCAGTGGAACACTCTCCTTTAACTCGAAGGCTTCTCAAACAACACAGAACCACCTTACCCAGTGGAACACTCTCCTTTAACTCGAAGGCTTCTCAAACAACACAGAACCACCTTACCCAGTGGAACACTCTCCTTTAACCCTAAGGCTTCTCAAACAACACAGAACCGCCTTACCCAGTGGAACACTCTCCTTTAACTCGAAGGCTTCTCAAACAACACAGAACCGCCTTACCCAGTGGAACACTCTCCTTTAACTCGAAGGCTTCTCAGACAACACAGAACCGCCTTACCCAGTGGAACACTCTCCTTTAACTCGAAGGCTTCTCAGACAACACAGAACCGCCTTACCCAGTGGAACACTCTCCTTTAACCCGAAGGCTTCTCAGACAACACAGAACCACCTTACCCAGTGGAACACTCTCCTTTAACACGAAGGCTTCTCAGACAACACAGAACCACCTTACCCAGTGGAACACTCTCCTTTAACTCGAAGGACACAGCTAAACCATGGGCCATAGTGACACCAGACATCCAAGTTAAAAAAACTATCCCAAGTCTCACCTCAGGTGATGAGCAGGACAACCTTGTAAAGAGATCTCTTACCCTTGCAACAACAGATGAGAAATACCCATCAGAAGCATGGATACATGTGTACACAGATGGATCAGCAACCAATGCAATGTCCAATGGATCTGCTGGAATCCACATAGAATTTCCATGCGGCGATAACCTCGACACAAGTGTAGCCACTGGATTGCACTGCACCAATTATCGAACAGAGACTGAAGTGCTCATCCAAGCTGCCTCCATCATTCAGCACTGCACAGATGACTGCCAGCAAGTTGTATTCCTCACTGACGCACTATCTGTCTTGGAAGCCATCGAAACTGACAAACTTCCAAACCTGTCCACAAAGCTCCAACAAGTCACCAAAAACAGATAGGTGGTCCTTCAATGGATACCAGCCCATTGTGGTATCCTAGGAAATGAGAAAGCGGACACGTTGGCAAAAAAAGAAGCAAGCAAAGGACAGCAGTGCAACAACATTGAATTCCAAGGGAAAAAACCCATCAAAAAAGCAATCATGAGATCACCAAAAAACAAAGACAAAGACAGCTACCATCTCCTAACTAGACAGCAGCAGGTCACACTCTTTCGTCTCCGCACTGGACATAACAGGCTGAACTCACACATGCACAGGAAGTTCCACCTTGCCTCCTCGCCTATATGCACATGCGGTCAAGAAGACCAGACAACAGAGCACATCCCCCAGAGATGTCCGCAGCAGCAGAAGACAAGGGAGGAGATCTGGCCTTACCAAGAATCTCTTGCTACCAAGCTCTACGGCAACAAGGAGGACCTAGAGAGGACGATGCTCTTCATCGTACGATCAAATTTAGAAGTGTAGTCAGCGAACGCAAAGAAGAAGAAGAATAGTCGGGACTAGCCCTTGGATCTTTTACAAGAAATTTCGAGCCCTGAATATGTGCAATGAGATAGAGAAATACCTCAACAGCCAGAAGAGGTGGTGCCCGATGTGTTCATTGTTAAGTGCGCGTCTCAGCAGAAACTTCACCAGGGGGCAGCACATGTACGTCTCGTACTTCAACGCCTGAACCAGCTGTAACAAATACTGCGACAGTTCCTCGTCGTCACTGCAAGATAGAAGTAATCAAGCATTATTATGGAATCTACTTTCTTTAAAACTTTGTACGTCTCGTACTTCAACGCCTGAACCAGCTGTAACAAATACTGCGACAGTTCCTCGTCATCACTGCAAGATAACAGTAATCAAGCATTATTATGGAATCTACTTTCTTTAAAACTTTGTATGTCTCATACTTCAACGCCTGAACCAGCTGTAACAAATACTGCGACAGTTCCTCGTCATCACTGCAAGATAACAGTAATCAAGCATTATTATGGAATCTACTTTCTTTAAAACTTTGTATGTCTCATACTTCAACGCCTGAACCAGCTGTAACAAATACTGCGACAGTTCCTCGTCATCACTGCAAGATAACAGTAATCAAGCATTATTATGGAATCTACTTTCTTTAAAACTTTGTACGTCTCGTACTTCAACGCCTGAACCAGCTGTAACAAATACTGCGACAGTTCCTCGTCGTCACTGCAAGATAACAGTAATCAAGCATTATTATGGAATCTACTTTCTTTAAAACTTTGTATGTCTCATACTTCAACGCCTGAACCAGCTGTAACAAATACTGCGACAGTTCCTCGTCATCACTGCAAGATAACAGTAATCAAGCATTATTATGGAATCTACTTTCTTTAAAACTTTGTATGTCTCATACTTCAACGCCTGAACCAGCTGTAACAAATACTGCGACAGTTCCTCGTCATCACTGCAAGATAACAGTAATCAAGCATTATTATGGAATCTACTTTCTTTAAAACTTTGTATGTCTCATACTTCAACGCCTGAACCAGCTGTAACAAATACTGCGACAGTTCCTCGTCGTCACTGCAAGATAACAGTAATCAAGCATTATTATGGAATCTACTTTCTTTAAAACTTTGTACGTCTCGTACTTCAACGCCTGAACCAGCTGTAACAAATACTGCGACAGTTCCTCGTCATCACTGCAAGATAACAGTAATCAAGCATTATTATGGAATCTACTTTCTTTAAAACTTTGTATGTCTCATACTTCAACGCCTGAACCAGCTGTAACAAATACTGCGACAGTTCCTCGTCATCACTGCAAGATAACAGTAATCAAGCATTATTATGGAATCTACTTTCTTTAAAACTTTGTACGTCTCGTACTTCAACGCCTGAACCAGCTGTAACAAATACTGCGACAGTTCCTCGTCATCACTGCAAGATAACAGTAATCAAGGATTATTATGGAATCTACTTTCTTTAAAACTTTGTATGTCTCATACTTCAACGCCTGAACCAGCTGTAACAAATACTGCGACAGTTCCTCGTCATCACTGCAAGATAACAGTAATCAAGCATTATTATGGAATCTACTTTCTTTAAAACTTTGTATGTCTCATACTTCAACGCCTGAACCAGCTGTAACAAATACTGCGACAGTTCCTCGTCGTCACTGCAAGATAACAGTAATCAAGCATTATTATGGAATCTACTTTCTTTAAAACTTTGTACGTCTCGTACTTCAACGCCTGAACCAGCTGTAACAAATACTGCGACAGTTCCTCGTCATCACTGCAAGATAACAGTAATCAAGCATTATTATGGAATCTACTTTCTTTAAAACTTTGTATGTCTCATACTTCAACGCCTGAACCAGCTGTAACAAATACTGCGACAGTTCCTCGTCATCACTGCAAGATAACAGTAATCAAGCATTATTATGGAATCTACTTTCTTTAAAACTTTGTACGTCTCGTACTTCAACGCCTGAACCAGCTGTAACAAATACTGCGACAGTTCCTCGTCATCACTGCAAGATAAAAGTAATCAAGGATTATTATGGAATCTACTTTCTTTAAAACTTTGTACGTCTCGTACTTCAACGCCTGAACCAGCTGTAACAAATACTGCGACAGTTCCTCGTCGTCACTGCAAGATAACAGTAATCAAGCATTATTATGGAATCTACTTTCTTTAAAACTTTGTATGTCTCGTACTTCAACGCCTGAACCAGCTGTAACAAATACTGCGACAGTTCCTCGTCGTCACTGCAAGATAACAGTAATCAAGGATTATTATGGAATCTACTTTCTTTAAAACTTTGTATGTCTCATACTTCAACGCCTCAACCAGCTGTAACAAATACTGCGACAGTTCCTCGTCATCACTGCAAGATAAAAGTAATCAAGGATTATTATGGAATCTACTTTCTTTAAAACTTTGTATGTCTCATACTTCAACGCCTCAACCAGCTGTAACAAATACTGCGACAGTTCCTCGTCGTCACTGCAAGATAACAGTAATCAAGCATTATTATGGAATCTACTTTCTTTAAAACTTTGTATGTCTCATACTTCAACACCTGAACCAGTTTTAACAAATATTATAACAACTACTCATCATCAATGTCAGATGAAAATAATAAAACAAAACATGATTATGGAAAATGTGAGGTTTTCTTTATTAGCATTTAATGTAACAGTAAACTTTGGGGGAAAAAAGAAAACAAAAGGAAGAATTGATAGAAAAAAGGAAAAAGAAGAAACAAATGAAAGACTGAACGAATTAATGAATGAACGAACGAACGAACGAACGAACGAACGAACGAACGAACGAACGAACGAACGAACGAACGAACGAACGAACGAACCAATGTTAGTTGACACCCTGGCATGAAAAGAACAAATGAACGCATAAGTGACCTAAGACATGTAAGAAAGAAAAAGACTGAATAAAAAATGAAAGAGCAAAACCAAAAAGAAAACAAAGAAAAGTAAACACTGTAAGCTCTTCAGCTAGAACTAAATAAGAAGTACCAGCTACTTATTACTGTGTTCCTGGAGGCAATAATAAAAAAGTGTTTCAACTAACACCTCACCTGAGGGCCTGGTCCAAGCAGTCAACTGCGAACTTGCGGACGTTCATATCGGGGTAGTTGTAGTCAATCAACTCAATGGCGTAGTCGACCGGTAATCTAGACCAACTCTGCAGTAATGCCACAACCTGTAACCACAGAAACAAATACTTCTGAGAGTACTGCTAAAGCAATACATGCCCCTTACCGGGCCAAACATATTTTTATATCTCCAAAGTTCAAGGGCCGTAACTCTGTTAAAGAATGGATAAATTGCCATAAAAGTCAAACTTAATTTGTAACAGTACATGATAAAGGAAGAAATGTTTTATTTAACGACGCACTCAACACATTTTATTTACGGTTATATGGCGTCAGACATATGGTTAAAGACCACACAGATTTCCACAGGCAGGACAGCACAAACCATGGCCTTTGTTGAACCAGTTACGGATCACTTGTCGGTGCAAGTGGTTTACACCTACCCATTGAGCCTTGCGGAGCACTCACTCAGGGTTTGGAGTCGGTATCTGGATTAAAAATCCCATGCCTCGACTGGGATCCGAACCCAGTACCTACCAGCCTGTAAACCGATGGCCTAACCACGACGCTACCGAGGCCGGTTCAGTACATGATAAAGCTATACACAAAACTTCAGCTCAATGTATTGAGGTATTGTAAGAAAATCATCCAGAAAACTAATATGTGGGACAGATGGATGGACAGACAGAGATGAAATCTATAGTCCCCTTCGGTTGGACTGGAACTAACAGGGCCGTAGCTAGCAGGGGACAAGGTGGCACTTGCCCCAACCACCCCCCCCCCCCCCCCCCCAAAAAAATAATAATCTGGTAATAACATAACAATTTACTGGTTATTGATATTGACGTTTTAAGTAAGTAACCTCCCTGAAATGGCTACAAAATGGTATTTCAGAGCCTCTAGATTGGGGTAGGGGGTTGGGGGGGCATGCCCCCGGACACCCTATTGTCTTGCACCTTCCATGCTCATTTGTTCCAAGATTTTCATCTACCACCCCACCTCTCGCCCAAAAAAACAACAACCCCAAATCCTAGCTACAGCCTTGACTAACAATAATTTGAAAGGTTTTAATACCCTATTGTCTTGAGCATTCAATGCTTGTTCATTCCAAGAATTCATCTACCCACCCACCCCCCACAAAAAACAAATCCTAGCTACAGCCCTGACTACCAATAACTTGAAAGGTTGTCATACTCTACTGTCTTGCGCATTCAATGCTCATTCGTTCCAACAATTCATCTACCCACCCACACCAAAAATCCTAGCTACAGCCCTGACTACCAATAACTTGAAAGGTTGTACTACTCTACTGTCTTGCGCATTCAATGCTCATTCGTTCCAACAATTCATCTACCCACCCACACCAAAAATCCTAGCTACAGTCATGGACCCATATTCACAAAATGGTGTAAATGTACGTCTACAACTAGCACTTACGTCTGCCGTAGATTTACGTTTACGTGCAAGAAGCACCGTATTCTCAAAGACGGTCGTAAATGTAAATGTAACTTAGTTGGACGTAAATCCACGATTTAACACTCTCACCGGAGAAATTTAAAAAACAAACATTAGAAACGATGGCTACCGGGTAAATAACAAATGCGCAAAACGCAATTTCGTTTGTCTTCTGCTAACAATAACATCGCGAATGGCGAACCATGACATTTTGGTATTGGTGAGGATCTGCGTTTTGGTACGAACTTGAGGATATTACTTAAAAAGGAAAAGATAACTCAGGAGAAATTGGCCGAGTCGAAAACATCCGTTCGATCACCAACAAAAATATGTTAAATCCATGGGCTTTCGCCATCGCAAACTGCTTCAATTATTGGAACTCCTGCCAGTTTTCGTAAATAATAGTAAATAACGGCGATCGTGCTTGATTTATTATATGAACACGACTTACGTGCAGCGTTAGTTGTAACTGGAGGCATTCTTATATTTACTTCCAACTTTACATGTAACTTACATTTTCGTTGTTTCGTGAATAGCTCTTCAGTCGTAGATTTACATTTACGTGTAAAACTAGGCTTACAATGTTTTGTGAATATGGGTCCTGGGCCCCGTTCCATGAAGCGATCTTAGCCCTAAGATTACCGTAAGCGCATAGCTACCCTATGCACTTAAGTTGATCTTAGGGCTGAGATCGCTTCGTGGAACGGGGCCCAGGACTGACAATAACTTGAGAGGTTGTACTAACATTGGCCACATCGCTGTGGTTATTCCACTTGACCGATTGCAGGACTTTGGGCAACGAGTTGGGGAACTTCTCCATACATTCGTATCTCAGCATCCAGATGAATTCCTTCTCCTGCTCGAACAGAGGGGTCAGTGGGTCCTTGATCACCATCTGTCGCAGCTGCTCTATATGGGACTTGCTCGCTTTCATATTCTGTAAAAAATAGTCATTCTAATATTCAAAACATTTTTTTTTTTAATCTGAAATTTGAGAAAGTCTGTCTTACATGTAGCTGTTAAAAGATTTGCTTGGTTTCATCTTCTGTACAAATAATCATTATAATTAAAAACATTTATGAGAACAAATCGGACTGGATCGCTACTGAAATTTGAAATGCAGCTGTTCTATATATGTGACTTGCTCGCTTTCATATTCTGTCAAAAATAGTCATTTTAATATTCAAAACATTTATAAGACAATTGAACTGGATCGCTACTGAAATTTGAACTGTAGCTTGCTCTATATGTGACTTGCTCGGTTTCATATTCTGTAAAAAATAGTCATTTTAATATTCAAAACATTTATAAGACAATTGAACTGGATCGCTACTGAAATTTGAACTGTAGCTTGCTCTATATGTGACTTGCTCACTTTCATACTCTGTAAAAAATAATCATTCTAATTGAACACATTTGTAAAAACAAATCTGAAATTTGAGAAAGTCTGTCATACATGTAGCTGTTAAAAGATTTGCTTGGTTTCATCTTCTGTACAAATAATCATTCCAATTCAACACATTTGTAAGAACAAAACTGATTGGATCACTAGCATACTGAAATTTGAAATGTAGCTGTTATTCTTAAAAAAAATTAATCTATTTCAAAAATTTGTATAAACAAATCGGACTGGATCGCTACTGGAATTTGAAAGTTAGTTTGTTTTGTTTAACGACACCACTAGAGCACACTGATTTATTCATCATCGGCTACTGAATGTCAAACATTTGGTAATTTTGATGTATTGTCCTAGAGAGAAAACCTGCTACATTTTTTCATTAGTAGCAAGGGATCTTTTATATGCACCATCCTACATACAGTATAACACATACCACAGCCTTTGATATACCAGTCGTGGTCCACTGGCTAGAATTGGGCCCACCAACAGGATTTGATTCTAGACTGACCGTGCATCAAACGAGCACTTTACCACTGGGCTACGTCCCATCCTCTGTACATGTAGCTGTTATAAGACTTGCTTGGTTTCATATTCTGTTTACATAATAACTTTCTGGAAACGAGCAACAGCCCAATGGGCCCACAAACAGTGATCATTCCTAGACCAACCGTGCATTAGGCAAGAGTTTTACCACTGGGCTACGTCATGCCCCCCCCCCTTTTTAAAAATTAAGGGCCAAGGCTTAAAACCGACGAAGAAATGGCAAATACATGTATTATACTTACCGCAGATCCTGGGGCACCACTTGGTTCCATGTTTTGAGCAGCGAATTCAAGCACCTATAAAATCACAGAAAAACTACAAATATAAGCATTTGTAAGAAAGTATTTAATCGCCTATCCTGGACGGAGGAGCTGGCGAACAACGACACCTGCGCCCATGACAGGCATGTACTACAACAGCTTGTTCTGAATGTGCATGTTAAAACCTATGTCCTGACCTCAGATAAACATGAGATGTATGTATACCTCGTGTTAAAAGAATGTTAAAAATGTTAAAGTTAAAGTTTAGCCACTTAGAATAAATCATACACATTATTATTTTCTTCTCCTTCCTGTGATATAAAGTAAAAGTAAAGTTTGTTTTATTTAACGACGCCACTAGAGCACATTGATTTTTTATCTTATCATCGGCTATTGGACGTCAAACATATGGTCATTCTGACACTGTTTTTTAGAGGAAACCCGCTGTCGCCACATAGACTACTCTTTTATGACAGGCAGCAAGGGATCTTTTATTTGCGCTTCCCACGGGCAGGATAGCACAAACCATGGCCTTTGTTGAACCAGTTATGGATCACTGGTCGGTGCAAGTGCACCTACCCATTGAGCCTTACGGAGCACTCACTCAGGGTTTGGAGTCGGTATCTGGATTAAAAATCCCATGCCTTGACTGGGATCCGAACCCAGTACCTACCAGCCTGTAGACCGATGGCCTAACCACGATGCCACCGAGGCCGGTTCCTGTGATATAACTGACACTGACACTCTTTGATATTGTTCACATTCAGAGGTTATTCTAGGTCACATAAAATGGTGTTCAATTGCCACAAGTTACAAAAACAAAGGAAGGACGCTGTTTGTACTGATCTCTATCCTAGAGCTCATTCTGCCCCCTCTACGATGAAGCCAAGATAAAGCACTGGCCGAACGGAACAATAATGGCTGTCAAGCTTTGGGGTTCCAAAGAAGACTTGACAGAGACAGCGTTTTTTATCACCACCACCGAACTCCAAATCTAAAGCATGATCAACTATAGCTTGAACACAGAAGAAGAAGAACTGATATCTATAATAATGTTTTACAAACATGGCAGAACTGATCTCTATAACAATGTATTACAAACATGGCAGAACCTATCTCTATAACAATGTATATTACAAACATGGCAGAGCTGATCTCTATAACAATGTATTACAAACATGGCAGAACCATCTCTATAACAATGTATTACAAACATGGCAGAAGGCTTCTTTGTTGTATCAAGCCATCTGACAATGTGCTACATTTCCAAACACATGTTTTTTTAGACATATTGAGTGAATCAGTCTTTGTGTTTATTATATTATTTAGTCAGTTTAAAATTGCTCGCTTTCTTCCATATGAAGTCATTTCTGGAGGAATTCTATGGATCTGTGAAATTAACAAATATATTTAGTTTAGATAGCCTGTTCAAAAATGCGACAAATGCTTCTGAATAATTTTTTATTATATTTGAAATGTGCACATAAATTATATAAAGTCCACTATTAATATTTAGGCCGTAATAATCTAAACTGACACTGTAATAATTTCTGTCCCAGATCAGGCCCCTGGCTATCCAGAGACGGGACCCGGGACAGATATGCTCAAAACCTTCGTGGTATATAAGCATGTTAAAATTATCTGCTCTGCTCCGCTCCGCATCTGTGATCTGCATGGTTCATGGTAACCATAGAAACAGATATGACAGACATATTATTTCGACAATTAATGGATTTATGTATTCATAGAAAATGGACAGGAAAAACATACATGTGGAAATGTAGCTTTATATAACCTTCAAGGCACACTTGATGGTGACAACATGTTTATTAAAATACTACATAGAGTATTAGAGAATAATACATGAGTGTCCGTTAGATAAATTGTATCTCACAACAAGCTGTTTTAAAATGTATCTTACCGAGCGAAAGCTTGATAAATGGTATCTAATGGACACGAATGTATTATTCTATTTCTTACATATCCTCAAAAACCAGGTTTGAAGCAAATTTTAACATCTTTTTCGACTAAAAGATATTTACAACCCTTTGCACTTGTATCTGACTTACGTGTCACAGACACACGATTGTCAGGTTAACAATATGTCACACTGTAATCCATTTCCATCGTGTTGTCTTTTCATTGGATATGTGGCATTGGTGACCTGGTCATCACCTAGGAGCAGCCAGTCGTATGTTTTGAAATTGTTAGCACATGTACATGCATAAACAGGGTATGTGTTATCATAAATAATGCATGGTGTTCTCACCAACGGGTATGTAAGAAATGTATTAAATAGCAGTTGTTTGAATTAAGCATTACAAAATGTTATAAGATGGGAGAAAGGAGATCACAGCCTTTATGAAACATTGTTAAAAAAAGTTAAAAGTTTGTTTTGTTGAACATTATGACACAATGTGCTGTACTGGTGCTGCATTATGACACAATATGCTGTACATTATGACACAATGTGCTGTACATTATGACACAATGTGCTGTACTGGTGCTGCATTATGACACAATGTGCTGTACATTATGACACAATGTGCTGTACATTATGACACAATGTGCTGTACTGGTGCTGCAATATGACACAATGTGCTGTACATTATGACACAATGTGCTATACATTATGATACAATGTGCTGTACATTATGACACAATGTGCTGTACTGGTGCTGCATTATGACACAATGTGCTGTAATGGTGCTAAATTATGACACAATGTGCTGTACTGGTGCTGCATTATGACACAATGTGCTGTACAGTATGACACAATGTGCTGTACATTATGACACAATGTGCTGTACATTATGACACAATGTGCTGTACTGGTGCTGCATTATGACACAATGTGCTGTACAGTATGACACAATGTGCTGTACATTATGACACAATGTGCTGTACTGGTGCTGCATTATGACACAATGTGCTGTACTGGTGCTGCATTCTGACACAATGTGCTGTACATTATGACACAATGTGCTGTACTGGTGCTGCATTCTGACACAATGTGCTGTACATTATGACACAATGTGCTGTACTGGTGCTGCATTATGACACAATGTGCTGTACTGGTGCTGCATTATGACACAATGTGCTGTACTGGTGCTGCATTATGACACAATGTGCTGTACTGGTGCTGCATTATGACACAATGTGCTGTACTGGTGCTGCATTATGACACAATGTGCTGTACATTATGACACAATGTCCTGCACATTATGATACAATGTGCTGTACTGGTGCTGCATTATGACACAATGTGCTGTACATTATGACACAATGTGCTGTACTGGTGCTGCATTATGACACAATGTGCTGTACATTATGATACAATGTGCTGTACTGGTGCTGCATTATGACACAATGTGCTGCACATTATGACACAATGTGCTGTACTGGTGCTGCATTATGACACAATGTGCTGTACTGGTGCATTATGACACAATATGCTGTACATTATGATACAATGTGCTATACTTGTGCTGCATTACGACACAATGTGTTGATCTGGCACTGCATTATGATACATTGTGCTGTAATTTAGCTCAGTCGGTTGAGCACTCACTTGAGGTGCTTGCATCGCAGGATCGAACCACCTCAGTGGATCCGTTCAACTGATTGGTTTTTTTCTCGTTCCAACCAGTGTACCACAACTGGTTAAAGGCCGTGGTATGTGCTTTCCTGTCTGTGGGTAAATGCATATAACAGATCCCTTGCTGCAGAAAGAAAATATAGCGGGTTTCCTCTATTGACTACGAGTCAGAATTACCAAATGTTTGACATCCAATAGCCGATGATTAATATATCAATGTGCTCTAGTGGTTGTGTTAGTCAAAACAAACTTTAAATTGTGCTGTACTGATGCAACATTATGTTAGGAAGTAGTAATTAGAAATAAAAGTAAAAAATAAAAATAAAATAATTACTAACTATGGCTGTACTACATGTATGTTAAGAAATATTACATAATGTCAGATATTAGTCAATGTCAGAGTATAAGCTGGGGTGGGGTGGGGGGGGGGGTGTCGGACAGGCCTCTGACAATATAGAAATACTAAAAAAGAACAAGGATTCTATGAATTAAATGTCTTGCCTACCATAAACGGATTCAGTGAATTAAAAAATAATTTGGTTTCAACAATATTTATTTGGCAAAACATAATGGAATCGGTCAACTGGCTTAGCCTACCGGGTATATTAAAGACCTCTCCCTACATTTTACAAGCGGATACATATTAAGATACACAGGCGATAGGATTTCAAACTTTATGTGAAACACCTTTTTGGTTCCGTGCCTTGTGATCATTGGGAACACATCGGAAATAGTTTATTATTATTTATTTTTTTAATAGTCATACTCGATATATAATAATCACGGGAAACGAAATTTTGGTTCCGTGATTTTACCGAAAACGTTCGTTACCGTGAAATCCAAAGGCCTGGATACAACAGACCTACACTACATAGATTTGAACAAAGAGGAAGAAAAAGACAAGGGATGGAGAGGCGGGGGGGGAGACTGCAGAACATTTAAACACTCTATTGGGTGATGAAGTTAAGTGCGAAAACTTTACATTCTAAAGAGCTACATGTAAATGCAAAAGTTGATATTATCGCCACCACTAGAAAGCAGAATTTTTTTAGTATGGCGCTATGGAATTGAATGCAACCACAGTTAACAGTGGGTATCAGGGGGCCTCCACCAGAAAGAAAATGGGTAAATTTTAGGCTCAGGGTTAACAAAATCAGTCATGATAAGAGTAATTAATTTTGTCAAAATAAAATAAAATCTGACAAAATACCCGTTTTACCCTCTGCCAGAAACCCTGGCATTCAAAGGTACTACACAGATCATAGATTACATTCATCAAGTTGAGGAAAAAAAATCATTTGACGGAAAATTTATATACACAATTATTTTCACAATTCAGTGAACATGGTTTACTAATTTAACCCATTAAAATCTTTTTTACAACAATTATACACTGCATTAATATATTTACTAGGCAATTAAACATCAATTTAGTAAAGGGTATCTTTCAAGCTAGACGTCACACAAATCTCTGTAAATGGACCATTTATCGAATCCAGTTACTGTCTGTGAAATGTATGTGATAACATTTATGGACCTGATAAAACTGGCCATTTTAAGGATTTGTGTCTCATATTTAATACTTACAATGGCACCATCTGGCATTACATAGGAACTGGTTTCCTAGATAAGTAAATCAATATACTGCAGTAAAACTACATTTCTAGGTAGGTGTGTGTGTGTGTGTGTGTGTGTGCGTGTGCGTGTGCACGCATATGTCAAAGTATATCAAGGTCATTTGCGAATATGTCCCACCTCATCATATCCAAGAATATACAGGACTCCACAATTATTATTCTAAGACTAAAACTAACTCTAAAACCTGACCCAAGTGCCTTTATGCAATAGCTTGTAGAAGCATGCTTATGACTTTAAATGCATACTTGTGCATACAAGCATATATCTCTTTTCATGCTTATGTGTGCATACATGCATATATATCTCTTTTCATGCTAATGTGTGCATACATGCATATATATCTCTTTTCATGCTAATGTGTGCATACATGCATATATATATCTCTTTTCATGCTAATGTGTGCATACATGCATATATATATCTCTTTTCATGCTAATGTGTGCATATATATATATATATCTCTTTTCATGTTTATGTGTGCATACATGCATATATATCTCTTTTCATGCTAATGTGTACATACATACATAAGTGTTTTCATAAATGTGGATGTACATGCATATTATGTGTTCATACATGCCCATTTGCATTTATATCCCTCGCCTGATGTGCGGTCAGTTTGGGATAGACAACCCTTGGTGGGCCCATTGTGATATTTCTCATTCCAGCCAGTGCACCATGACTGGTATATCAAAGGTCATGGTATGTGCTATCCTGTCTGTGGGATGGTGCATATAAAAGATCCCTTGCTACGAATGGAAAAATGTGGCGGGTTTCCTCTCACAGACTATATGTCATAATTACAAAATGTATGAAATCCAATAGCTGATTAATAAAGCATTGAGCTCTTGTGGAGTCGTTAAACAAAACATTCTTTAACTTTACTGGGCTACAATCTGTTTAACGACACAACTAGAGCACACTAATTTATTAATCATCGGCTATTGGATGTCAAACATTTGGTAATGTTTACCTATAGTCTTAGAGAGAAAACCCACTACATTTTTCCATTTAGTAGCAAGGGATCTTTTATATGCAAATCACCAAAACAGGATAGCACATACCACAATCTTTCATAATACCAGTTGTGATGCACTGGCTAGAACAAGAAATTACCCACTGACATGGATTGATCTAAGACCAACTGTCCATCAGGCAAGCGCTTTACCACGTCCCACTCCGTCTGGTAACAATAAATACTGATCTTTACCACGTCCCACCCCGTCTGGTAACAATAAATACTGATCTTTACCACGTCCCACCCCGTCTGGTAACAATAAATGCTTAACTTTACCATGTCCCACCCCGTCCGGTAAAAATCACGTCCCACCCCGTCCGGTAAAAATAAATGCTGATCTTTACCACGTCCCACCCCATCTGGTAAAAATAAATTAACTTTACCACGTCCTACCCCATCTGGTAAAAATAAATTAACATTACCACGTCCTACCCCATCTGGTAAAAATAAATTAACTTTACCACGTCCTACCCCATCTGGTAAAAATAAATGCTGAACTTTACCACGCCCCACCCCGTCTGGTAAAAATAAATGCTAAACTTTACAACGTCCCACCCCTCTGGCAAAAATAAATGCTGAACTTTACAATGTCCCAACCCGTCTGGTAAAAATAAATGCTGATTTGATCCCTTCTCTGCTGTGGGTAGAACTCCCATGCGTAGAAAGATATTGTGCCCACGACAGGCATGCTTGAACAGTTTTCTGATGGAAGCACACCAAAAGTTACCCATACCCAGACACCTTTGGGACTTTCTGTTTTAGTTTTTCTGAGACCCAGAAAGGTCACACACTCACCTTGTCAAATGCTGGGTATGTGATGTGCTGCTTTATATTAAAGTCCGGGAAGTTGATTATCAACTTGACACCATCGCTTCCCCAGGGGTTAGGAGACACTGATCCTGAAGACAAATTGAAAGTTGTTTTGTTTAATGACACCACTACAGCACACTGACTGACTAATCTTTGCAGGGCTAGCTCTGGCACTCACCAAATTCGCCAATTGCAAATTTTGAAAGCAGTTGGCGAATTTTATTTTAGTTTAGCAAAATAATTTCATGTAATAATTGACATTTAAAAAAAAAAAAATCTGTCGATTTCTGCAATTTTTGAAGTTTAATAGATAATTTGGCGAATTGGTTTGCTCACCCAGAGCTAGCCCTGCTTTGTCTAACATTTTTTAGTAATTCTGACACATAATCTGAGAGGAAACCTGCTACATTTCTCCATTAGCAGTAAGGGATCTTTTACATGCACTTAACAAACAAGGACAACACATATCATGGTCTTTGATATACATGTACATGGATCGGACAGGCAGAGGACGTGAGTCAAGAAAGACAACTGTCTAGGAGAAGCAAACTCCCAAATCAAAACTGGGTTGGAGAGGCTCAGAATCCTGGTACGGAAACTCTCCTAGGAGAAGGCAAATTCGAAACTCAAACCAAGTCCACTGAAGTCAAAGTACAGAAGCTATGCATAAGCATTAGCGTGGAAACCGAAAGGAAATGTCTGTACATGCACCAAGCTCTATGATCATCATCATATACATGGGGAGGGATAAGTCCATCGAGGGGGTTCGATCTTACAACCTAAGCACCTCAGTTGAGAGCTCTGCCGACTGAGCTACATGTACATCCTCAACTGTTTTGTTTAACGACACCACTAGAGCACATTGATTTATTAATCATCGGCTATTGGATGTCTGTACATCCTGAAAAAAAGACATCATCATTATACAATCTCCAATCTGAAAACAAGCATTCTGAGAGTACTGCTAAAGTAATACAGCTAGGGCCCAACATTTTTGCATCTCCTGAATTCAAGGGTCATAACTCTGTGAAAAATTGACTCCATATGTGGGCATGTGGGATAGACCCAAGGTGGTCGAAATGTCTTATTAAATATTCACCACCGAGGATGTACTTTTTCTATCCCACATGTCTTTTCCTCTAATTCATAAGGTAAATAAACCATAATTTTACACAAACAGACAAAGTTGGCTGAAAAAGTCATTTTCAATTGACCATTTTATCATAAATAAACTCCACTATCGTATTTGCCATGTCTGTTTCATGTGCTAAATAAAATTTAACACTACAAATTAACAAGATAGCTTTTAATAACAAAATATTAATTTAAAACTGTGTCTAATGACCTTGCATCACCATCTCACATCAATATGATGTCATATATTACCTACGATGTCATGTTAAACGCAAGCGCATGATATCCCATGTGGGATAGGAATGTGTTACATGGCTTTCTTTCATGGGATAGCTCTGTCCCATAAACCTGAGGATGAGAGACAGACATTTCTTACATAGCTTTCTTTCATGGGATAGCTCTGTCCCATAAACCTGAGGATGAGAGAAAATGCTACATACATTTCGGCTCATGGCAATGAAAAAAAAAAATGTGGAAAACTATATGTGGGACAGATGGACGGATGGACGGACAGACAGATAGATAGATGAAACCTGCAGACCCCTCCCGTAGTGGACCAATAAAGGTACAATGGAAGAAGTTTTAATATAGCAAGGATGTTCTCATCTTCATAAATCAAGGCTAATATTCGTTCCTCGTATTCAGCCTTGATACATGTAGTCAAGATTACTGATATCCACTACTAGCGCCATTTATTGGAAGAAAATTTGTAATACCGATTATGTCCCTTACACGATGACATCGCTGACCAATCACAGCATCGGTAACATGTGACAATCTTGAAAGCAATATCAAAAATTAATCGCCGGACGCTGACGCTGCCATCTTTGTTTACAATAACAAGGGAATCTATAAGGAGCGTTGCGATTCGTTGCAATCAGATCTCATCACATCCAATGAAATTTAAGCATTTTGTGGCACAATTTCTTGACATGTATCAAGGCTGAATACGAGGAACGAATATTAGCCTTGATTTATGAAGATGGGATGTTCTATACATGTACATGTATGCACTAAGGAAGGGTAGGTCATCGTCTTCTTTTTTTCGGGGGTGGGGGGGGCGCATTTTGGGTTTCATGGGGGTTTTTAAATTCAGTTTTCAAATGTTTTTATGTGTATTTAGCAAAAATGGGTTGGAGATACTTTTGATGAGTCATGGGCAATGGTTGGGAGAGGCATCCAATCCACCTCCCATCAAGGGAGGCCGATTTTATGATTTCACCACCTACTGCACTTGATGCAAACACTTTAACATTAGCTACATCCTAACCCTCAACCCCTCAACTGCAAATAGACTCACCAATTGGGTAGCAGCCTTCTTCCATCTGCAGATCATCTGTGATTGGCCACATGGGTATTTCCCTCTCTCCGCGCATCAAGTGAGATCGGAAGTCGAATACTGCGACATTCACCCATGCGATCGGCGTCAAATCCTGAACAAGATTTAGTAAATTTTTAAATATCAAACTGTATTAATAACGTGCATTCTGAGAATGCTGCTAAAGCAATACATGTCCCCTATCGGGCCCAATTGTAGGGGTGCAACGAATAAGATACATATCACGAAGATGAGGTGATGAATACGGATATGTATTCACGTCCATGTATACAAAAGTGAGAATCGATCCCAAACCGACTGTGCATCAAGCAAGCGCTTTACAACTGAGCTACGTCCCGCCCATATAGAATAAATAAATACACGAACCCAGTTTTAAAAGTATATTAGTTAAACATTCAGCATTAACCAAATACCTTGTTTGACTTCTTGATAGCTACATTCTGCCCCTATAGAAGAATAAATAAATACATGAACCCAGTTTTAAAAGTATATTATTTAAACATTCAGCATTAACCAAATACCTTGTTTGACTTCTTGATAGCTACATTCTGCCCCTATAGAAGAATAAATAAATACATGAACCCAGTTTTAAAAGTATATTATTTAAACATTCAGCATTAACCAAATACCTTGTTTGACTTCTTGATAGCTACATTCTGCCCCTATAGAAGAATAAATAAATACATGAACCCAGTTTTAAAAGTATATTATTTAAACATTCAGCATTAACCAAATACCTTGTTTGACTTCTTGATAGCTACATTCTGCCCCTATAGAAGAATAAATAAATACATGAACCCAGTTTTAAAAATATATTACTTAAACATTCAGCATTACGGAATTACCTTGCTTGACTTCTTGATAGCGTTGAGAGTGAAGCAGAGTCGGGCCATCTGGGGTACATCTTTGAGCGGCAAGTCAAACATCAGATCAGCATTCACGCTACACGAGCCGTCCTGAACCACAAGGTCCGTGACCTTCTGAATCGTGCACAAACCTTCGCTGCCGTGAAACAAACCAACCAACAGCTTGACCTGCAACAAAAATATTTGTCTGTAAAATAAATTCTGAATCATGCACAAACCTTCACTGCCGTAACAGCTTGGCCTGCAACAAAATAATTTGCCTGTAAAATAAATTCTTCTGAATCATGCACAAACCTTTACTGCCGTGAAATGCTAAACCTGCACCAAAAATATTTGCCTTTAATATAAATTCTTCTGAATGGTGCACAAACCTTTACTGCCATGAAACAAACCAACCAACAGCTTGGCCTGCAACAAAATAATTTGTCTGTAAAATAAATTCTTCTGAATGGTGCACAAACCTTTACTGCCGTGAAACAAACCAACCAACAGCTTGGCCTGCAACAAAATAATTTGTCTGTAAAATAAATTCTTCTGAATGGTGCACAAACCTTTACTGCCGTGAAACAAACCAACCAACAGCTTGGCCTGCAACAAAATAATTTGTCTGTAAAATAATTTCTTCTGAATGGTGCACAAACCTTTACTGCCGTGAAACAAACCAACCAACAGCTTGGCCTGCAACAAAAATAATTTGTCTGTAAAATAAATTCTTCTGAATGGTGCACAAACCTTTACTGCCGTGAAACAAACCAACCAACAGCTTGGCCTGCAACAAAATAATTTGTCTGTAAAATAAATTCTTCTGAATGGTGCACAAACCTTTACTGCCGTGAAACAAACCAACCAACAACTTGACCTGCAACAAAAACATTTGCCTGTAAAATAAATTCTTCTGAATCATGCACAAACCTTTACTGCCGTGAAATGCTAAACCTGCACCAAAAATATTTGCCTTTAATATAAATTCTTCTGAATGGTGCACAAACCTTTACTGCCATGAAACAAACCAACCAACAGCTTGGCCTGCAACAAAATAATTTGTCTGTAAAATAAATTCTTCTGAACGGTGCACAAACCTTTACTGCCATGAAACAAACCAACCAACAGCTTGGCCTGCAACAAAATAATTTGTCTGTAAAATAAATTTTTCTGAATCTTGCATAAACATTCACTGCTGTAACAGCTTGTCCTGCAACAAAATAATTTGCCTGTAAAATAAATTCTTCTGAATCATGCACAAACCTTTACTGCCGTGAAACAAACCAACCAACAACTTGACCTGCAACAAAAACATTTGCCTGTAAAATAAATTCTTCTGAATCATGCACAAACATTCACTGCCAAAAACAGCTTGGCCTGCAACAAAAATATTTGCCTGTAAAATAAAATTCTTCTGAATCATGCACAAACCCTCAATGCCATGAAATAAACCAACCAACAGCTTGGCCTGCAACAATAATCATAATTTTGTCTGTAAAATAAATTCTTCTGAATGGTACACAAATCATCAATGCCATGAAACAAACCAACAGTTTGGCCTGCAACAAAAACATCTGCCTTTAATATAAATTCAAATGAATCATGCACAAATCTTTACTGCCATTTAAATCAACTAACAACAGCTTCGCCTGCAATAAAAATTATTTGCCAATAATTATATAAATTCTTGTGAATAGTGAACAAAGTTCATCATGACTAGGGAAAAAATGCATATGGTAGTACTAAACCAAATAACTTCTGATAGAGAAGTGAACACCACAAGTCCTGTGATTGGTAATAAATGTGAGTGTGTTAGTTGTAAAAAAACAAGAATAGTTTCATCTGGGCAAAAAAAATGCATGCAATTTTATTTCATCTAGTACCACTGTGTCAAGTAGCCTTGTGCTTGTATGGGGTACCTGTAATAAAAGGTACTAAAATTTTGTGCGGAACTAGGGTAGTCATAGACACTACCCGTTATCTCAAAAATGAGCAGCTTGACCCCCGATTTGTTTTTATTCACTTTAAGGGTGAGGGGTGGTAGTATTTATATCCATGACGTTTATATCGATTGATACACTGCAGGTAGGAGTTTTAGCCACATGTTACTATTGTCGTTTATGGGATTTGATTTGGTAGTATACACCCATATAGGTGGAGATCAGGCTAGGGAATTTCAAAGCTATCTTAGCACTACGAAATCATAAAACCACCGAAGGCTATGATGTCACCAGGACTCAAACTTAAGAAGTTTTCTCCAACAGCAATTTTCAAAAGAATTGCCATCGGTGAAACATTCCACAGACAGCAATTTTGAGCCGGTCTATGGCAATGTTTTTAAATGTGACATTGCAGCAAATAAACATGACTGAGAGGCTATCTTATTTTATGTAGACATCTTTCAAATGTGCAAATGTTAAATACTGGCAAATAATGTACACCAGGTGTATACATTTCGCCATTGTCGAGCTTTACCGACGGCACAAAAGTGCCATTGGTGATGCTCTTTACCTACGGCAATTTATATCTCAATGACGGTGCTGCCGTGAAGTTCGAGTCCTGTGTCACTATAGCACACGCCATAGTGTCATCATAGCTTATGACTGTTTTATGATTTCGTAGCACTAAGATACATTAGAAAATATGGGCCCAGGTTATGTATGAAAAGAAAATCTTCTTCCCATCAACACCCAATAGCCGATGTGGGGTTTTTCTCCTTTCATCAAGAATTTTTTTCTTTCTCAAATACTTTATTACCATGAAGACGGCAAATTATCCATATATACCTTATTTCCATCAAGAAGTCCGGTCTTATGAAGTGCTTTAACCGTGATGTGGAACGGGTCGGCGAAATCCCACACGCATTTGTCTCGGTCTCTTGTCGATTTTTCACCCGTTAAGATGGTGCTCATCTTTCGTGGTGGCACAGCAGGAGCAGTGTCTAAAAAATATATTACACCTGTTATATAAAAAACATATATTACATACCCATTTAATCTTACTATAGTAATAAAGTTTTGTAATAGTTTACTTTGTTTTGTTTAACAATCCCACTAGAGCACCATAATTAATTAATCATCGGCTATTGGATGTCAAACATTTGGTAATTCTGACTCATAGTCATCAGAGGACACCTACTACATTTTTTCTAATGCAGCAAGGGATCTTTTATATGCACTTTCCCACAGACAGGAAAGCACATACCACGGCCTTTGACCAGTTGTAGTGCACTGGTTGGAACAAGAAAAAACCCAATCAGTTAAATGGATCCACCACCGAGGTGGTTGAATCCTGCAATGTAAGCACCTTAAGCCATACTATAGTAATAAAGACAATTCTGACCATGCAATAAAAAAAATTATTGAACATATGTGTGATACAAAATCTCATATGTTCACCTGAATCACGTCATGTTCCTAGCTCAGTGTTCTGACATTTCCATAAATTTCAACCAACTATAACTTTCCACACTTCCATAATATAGAAAGGTTATATGCGATAGATACAGAACCACATACCAGCTGTTTTGCCATATTATTTATTGCACTCATTTATAGTGCGCAAAGTTTTATAAGCACAGACCCTGTATCTTTTATATGCATCATCCGACAGACAGGACAGTACATACCACGGCCTTTGTTACCCTCGTGTCTGTTAGATACCATTTATCTTACAACAAGTTGTTTTTAAATGTATCTTAACGAGTGAAAGCACAAGTATGTGTTAGCAGCATGTGTAAAGGGTGTGTAAAAAAATAATGTTTTAACCTGAGCACAAATCTGACACTGACCTTTAGCAGGAACGAGGCAGAACCGAGGATGCACCTTCTTGACAAGACAGTTGTACACATACTGAAAGACAGAACCACCAAATACAGTACGCGACACATCAATGACGGAAAGGAAACAATGTCTGCTTTACAACACACCAGCACATTTTAAACTACAGTGTAACCCCTCTAAACTGGACACGGACACCCTTGGGATCAAGACAAATGTCCGGTTTTAAAAGGGATCCGGTTTAGAGAGGTTAAGTTCTATCCTGGTTTTTAAAAAGAGACTCTGTAAAACGTCCGGTTTTGAGGGAATTCCGGTTTAGAGAGGTTAAGTTCTATCCTGGTTTTTAAAAAGAGACTCTGTAAAACGTCCGGTTTTGAGGGAATTCCGGTTTACAGAGGTTTCACTGTATAATGATGCTAATTCAGTGCTAGCTTTGGCACTAAAAATTCACCAATTGAGAATTTTAAAAACAACTGGCGAATTTTATTTTAATTTGATGAAATCATTTCATATTATAATTGATATTTTGTTAAAAATAATTGAATATCAATAAAATTTGGAAGTTTAATATATAATTTGGCAAAAGTTTCTGCCGACCCAGAGCTAGTCCTGCTATTTAGTGTCTGACATATGGTTATTTCAACATTTTGGGGGGGAGGGAGAGGTGGAGAGAAAGATGGAGAGAGTTAAAAGTTAAGGTTGGTTTTGTTTAACACCACCACTAGAGCACACCGATTTATTAATCATCGGCTATTGGATGTCAAACATTTGGTAATTCTGACATATAGTCTTGTAGAGGAAACCTGCCACATTTTTCCATAAGTAGCAAGGGATCTTTTATATGCTCCACCCTAAAGACAGGATAGCACATACCACAGCCATTGATATACCAGTCGTGGTGCAATAGCTGGAATAAGAAATAGCCCAATTATTAATGGGCCCACCGACAGGAATCGATCCTAGACTGACTGTGCATCACTTTACCACTGGGCTACGTATGTCCCGCCTCAAGAGGGCGAGAGTTAAAAGTTTGTTCTGTTTAACCTTCGTACTACTGCAGGCGAGATATCTCGCCCGACCTCACGTCAGTCGACATACTGTACACTGTATACAGTGCATTCCCCAATTCATATTTCCCCGCCATTTTGCACAAGACACTCACCGGAAACGGAAATATAATAAAATTTATATTGGTTTTCGGCAAGTATTTTTTCGCTTGACAACAATGGAGGCACGTCGCGGTAATTTTCAGGGATCGATAGCTGATTGTAACAGCTAATTTGATAATAAATTTGATCGTTTTACCAACAACGAAAATTACCAAATATTGCAATATCAATCGTAGTTCGGGTTTAAAAAACAATTCTGGTCAGAAAACCACTATTATCGGGAATAATGGACATAAATACTGGACAGCTGGCCACAAATGCCCGTAAGTAAACGCAACTTTTTCGATTTTTTGCCTAATTTTAATCACCATTAGTTGATCTAAAAATAATAAAAATTACAAACAAACCACGAAAATAATACTTACCGATTCATATATGAACTTTATTTCATGTATTTATAAAACATTTAAGTGAATATATGTGAGCAAAAATTATAAACTTGTACCCACTCAGCGTGGTTTTTATTTAAAATTAATCCAGTAGTCCAAAGGTTAAAAGACACCACTAAGCACATCAATTTATTAATCATTGGCTATTGGATGTCAAACATTTAGTAATTTTAACATATAGTCTTAGAGTCTTGTACATACCTTAAATTGCTGAAGTGGGTTATTGCCAAACAGGTATTCCTCCATGCCCGACACTTTGAGTAGATATTTTGGTTCGTTGATGTCGACCTGTTGTCCTGAGGATGATGTCCACGTGTTGAGAATCTGTTGGACAACGATGTCGGGACAGCTCATGGCTGGAACACGGAATTTGTACTCTGCCTGGAGTGACAGAAAAGAAAGGAATGCTTTATTAACAACAAGTAATGATCGACGATTGTTGGGACAACTCATGGCCGGAATGTGGAATTTGTACTCTGCCTGGATTGACATAAAGGAAAGGAATGTTTTATTAACAACACGTAATGATCAACGATTGTCGGGACAGCTCATGGCCGGAACACAGAATTTGTACTCTGCCTGGAGTGACAGAAAAGAAAGGAATGCTTTATTAACAACAAGTAATGATCGACTATTGTTGGGACAACACATGGCCAGAATGTGGAACTTTTACCCAGCCTGGATTGACATAAAGGAAAGGAATGTTTCACTAACAACACATAATGATTGACTATTGTCGGGACAACTCATGGCCGGAACGCGGAACTTGTACTCTGCCTGGAGTGACAGAAAGGAAAGGAATGTACATTAGGTTATTCATATAGTTCTATAATTACATAGTGTTTTCCCTAGCTTGTTTAAGTTTGACACCATGCCTCAATAGTCTAGCACAATCTTGCCGTAATCAGCACCATTAAACAAGTCTTTTTCAGGTAGTACTAAACCAAATAACTTCCAGCTGGGTCAAAGTTTGAGATGCACACAACTTTTGATAGAGAAGTGAACACCACAAGTCCTGTGATTGGTGATAAATGCGAGTGTGTTGGTTGTAAAAAACAATTAGTTTCATCTGGGTAAAAAAACATATGCAATTTTATTTCATCTAGTATCACTGTGTCAAGTAGCCTTGTGCTTAAAACGTGTATGGAGTACCTGTAAAAAAAAAACGAACTCGAATTTTGTGCGGAACTAGGGTAGTCACAGACGCTACTCGTTATCTCAGAAATGAGCAGCTTGACCCCTAATTTTTTCTGATTCACTTTAAGGGTGTGGGGTGGTAGTATTTATATCCATGGCATTTATGTCAATTGATACGCTGCAGGTAGGAGTTTTAGCCACATGTTACTATTGTCGTCTATGGAATTTGATTTGGTATTATACACCCTTCAATAATCAATTCTAAAATTGCCTTTATAAAACACAATTATTTTTTATTATTATTAATTAATTAATTAAATATTCCTGTTATATATTTTGCTATTGATTTATTAAAGCATGCACATTAATTATATTACGGTAAATTTTATTTTTATTTCTATAATTTTTTTGTCTTTAATGAAAATGGTGAAAATGCCCCATAAGTGTTTTAGTTTGCAAAATTTCTACAGAAAACACTAATTACAACCTTTCTTTGATATATGAAACAAAGAAATGGTTAAATTAATAATGCACACTCAACATTTTAATTATGGTTATATACATGTAGCATTGGACATATACATGTAGTTAAGAGAGAGAGAGAGACAGAGACAGACATTGGACATATAGTTAAGAGAGAGAGAGACAGAGACAGAGACAAAGAGACAGACAGAGAGACATTGGACATATAGTTAAGAGAGAGAGAGACAGACAGAGAGACAGACAAAGAGAGACATTGGATATATAGTTAAGAGAGAGACAGAGACAGAAACAGACAGAGAGAGACAGACAGAGAGAGACATTGGACATATAGTTAAGAGAGAGACTGAGACAGAGAGACAGACAGACAGAGAGACATTGGACATATAGTTAAGAGAGAGACAAAGAGACAGACAGAGAGAGACAGACAGACAGACAGACAGAGACATTGGACATATAGTTAAGAGAGAGAGACAGAGACAGAGACAGAGACAGAGACAGACATTGGATATATAGTTAAGAGAGAGAGACAGAGACAGAGAGACAGAGACAGAGAGACAGACAGACAGAGAGAGACATTGGACATATAGTTAAGAGAGAGACAGACAGAGAGACAGTGAACATATAGTTAAGAGAGAGAGAGACAGAGACATTGGACATATAGTTAAGAGAGACAGAGACAGAGAGACAGACATTGGACATAGTTAAGAGAGAGACAGACAGAGACAGAGAGACAGACAGAGAGAGACAGACAGAGACATTGGACATATAGTTAAGAGAGAGAGAGAGAGACAAAGACAGAGAGAGACATTGGACATATAGTTAAGAGAGAGAGAGAGAGAGATAGAGACAGAGACAGACAGACACACAGACAGAGACATTGGACATATAGTTAAGGACCGCACAACTTCTAAGATAATTACTTGAGACAAACCCACTTCTGCCACTCCACAAGCTACTCTTTTTGATTAGCAGCAAGTGATTTTTTATATGCACCATTTCACAGACAGGATAGTACATACCACTGCCTTTGCTACACCAGTTGTGGTGCACTGGCAGGCAAGTGCTTTACCACTGGGCTGTATCTTGCCCCTTTTTTCTTATATGATTTACCCGATTCTTATAGGATAACATCACTAAAAATGTAATAATTTACTTTGATAAGATGCAGAAAATGATGGCATTATGCAAAAAGATTATGGAAAACGACTATAGAAACTGGTGCAAGATAATGCGTAATTAGCAGCTATTATTTTTACCCCTGTTTCTTGAACAAGAACATCAATGACAACAGAACCATTCTCAAGGCGAGCGTTCAGTTTCTCTGGAAGTTCCGATGACCGGCGTAAGCGAGGCGGATGTTTCGTCTGAAGAATTTCCTTCCAACTCTAAATAAATAAATAAATAAACTGTTAGCTGTATTGAAAGGAAAGGAATGTATGCTTAATGAGACCAGCAGGGAGAGAGAGAGAGAGAGAGAGAGAGAGAGAGAGAGAGAGAGAGAGAGAGGAGAGAGAGAGACAGAGACAGAGAGAGAGAGAGAGAGACGAGAGACAGAGACACACACACACACAGAGAGAGAGAGAGAGAGAGAGAGAGAGAGAGAGAGAGACACACACACACAGAGAGAGAGAGAGAGAGAGAGAGAGAGAGAAGAGAAAGAGAGACAGACAAACGGACAGACAGAGACAGAGACAGAGAGACACCGACACATACATAGTCTTAGAGAGGAAACCCACTACAGTTTTTTATTAGTAGCAGGATAAAACATACCGCAGCCTTTGATATACCAGTTGTGGTGTATGGGCTAGAATGAGAAATAGGACCACTGACAGGAATCAATCATAGACCAACAGCACAACAGGTGAGCGCTTTACCACTGTTCTCTGTCCCGCCCCACAAGAGAGAGACAGAGAGACACGCATGAATGATAAAGTGTTCCCCGATTCATGGTTTGTACAAACCTAAAAGTTGCGTTACCAACACGCAAACAGAGCAATGGGGCATGTGAAACCACTGTACCCAGCCGTTATGCATGTTACGTAAGATAAACACTTACTTTTCGTTTCAAGCTGAGTACGAAGCCGTCACACATCTGTTGCATCTTCTGTGTAAAATCTGCCGCTTCTGCCGCATGCCAGTTCTCCACGGTATGTGGCTCTAGAAGAACAAACACAGGACTCTGAGAAATGCATTGCCTAATGTTGCTATATCATACTGAAACATTTCACTTTTATGCTTGACACCCACCAGCCGATATGTATTTTTGTGCTGGGGTGTCGTTAAACATTCATTCATTCATAGTGAACCAATTAATGCCGACTTAACTGTCGAGTTGGCAGTGGTCTGAAAATGTGCACCTGCACACACCAGCCAACGCGACAGTCTAATAGGGCCAAAGCTGGATATTAGACACGACTGTTGTGTCTTTGCATTACACACACCTATCGATAAACGGCACCACAACTTTCCAAGTTAATAGGCAGGTGTGTGATAAACATTATATTACAACATATAACTCTCACCTCTGTCTATCCGTTGGCTGATAACTCTTATATTACAAGACACAACTCTCACGTCTGCCTGGCTGATAACAATTATATTACAGAACACAACTCTTACTCTTATATTAAAGAACATAACTCTCATCTCTGCCTATCAGTTGGCTAATAACTCTTATATTATAAGACACAACTCTCACCTCTGCCCATCAGTTGGCTGATAACTCTTAAATTATAAGACACAACTCTCAACCCTACCTATCAGTTGGCTGATAACTCTTATATTCAGTTGGTTGATAACTTATACTATAAGACACATGCAACTCTAATAACACACAATTCTGACCTCTGCCAATCAGATGGCTGATGTTCTTGTTCAGAGTTTTGCGTTTTTGATCCCCTTGCTTCTCCACAAGTTTAAGGAATGTACAGAACATACGGATGTCATTGAGACACTGGTCTTCATTTAGAATCTCTTCCTGGAGAAAAAAAAAAATATTTTAATAAATATGGCCCTTGAGCAAACTTAACATCCAACTCCATTTGAATCACTAATGTAAAAGAAAAGTTATTTACAATGCAAATACATGATGCTGAACTATCAGTGATTACGGTTACACTAAAAATAATATACAAGTCTTCTTTCAAACATTACTAGTAAGCATTTTAAATTCATTTCTGCTGCACATTATGAAAGCGTCAACAGTGAGCATTTTCTTCGTTAATGCAATCGTTTTCAATATTCAAATGTTTTCCAAAATGGCTGATCATAGCAACAAAATTTATTCTACAATTTTATATCTATCTCAATAAGTGCTTGGAGTATAGAAATATGGTGTTAAATTGATTAATATCATGTATCAAAAACTAAAAAAAAAACGAATAAAACTAATTATTTCGAAATTTTTAAACACCTATATTTTAGTCACTTTTGTATCAATGCATTTCATGGTGTCAGATGGTTAGAAGCTACAAATATATTGATGCTGACAAAAAACATTAATTAAACTACCTGAATAAATTTTATTGGCTATTTATTTGAATGTGACTGACATTACAGAAACTTGCCTTTGATGTACATTACGCTAACACCAAAAATATGTAGCCTACACGGGTACTTGTATGTGTTAATAGTAATAGTGAACAAAATATTTGTAAAAACATTGCCAGAAATTGTAATATCAGCAGGGCTCGAACTTAACGATGGCACCGACGGCCATTGCCTGCATTCAGTTATAAATTGCTGTAGATCAAGGATGTCACTGATGGTACTTTTGTGCCACTGGATATAAATTACTGCCGTAAGTAAAGATCCTCAAAAAAGGCAAAATGTATATGGTACACAATTTTGTACATTTCAAATAGACTTCGGACTGCAATACACCCATTGGGCTATTTCTCGTTCCAGCCAACACTCCACAACTGGTGTAACAAAGGCTATGGTATGTACTATCCTGTCTGTGGGATGGTGCATATGAAAGATCCCTTGCTACTAATCGAAAAGAGTTGCCCATGAAGTGGCGACAGCAGGTTTCCTCCCTCAATATCTGTGTGGTTCTTAACCATATGTCCGATGCCGTATAACCACAAATAAAATGTGTTGAGAGCGTTGTTAAATAAACCATTTCCTTCCTTCATACAACAAAATAACCTTTCAGTCATTTTTATTTGCTGCATAAATCACACTAAAAAACTGCTGTAAGAAGGTTCAAAATAGGCATCAGTGGGACATGGGTGACAAATTCTTAAGTTTAAACCCTGTGTCAGTGACCGAGGAATTGCCCGGTTACCTTCTCTCCTTGTTTGTTAATACACACAAAGCTGTAGGATTCAGATTTCTTCAGCAGATGGAAGAGTGGGTACTTTTCTGCTTCAGTCCACAGTTTCTGAAAAATGAAAAACAAGGATAAAAAGAAGGCTAACATTCTATCTCATTAGGTAAAGTTAGAGTTTGTTTTGTTTAACGACACTACTAGAGCACATTGAGTTATTTATCACCCGCTATTCGATGTTATATATTCAGTAATTCTGAAATATAGTCTAAAGAGTTAGTTTTATTTAAAGACACCACTAGAATATACTGATTTATTTATCATCGGATATTCGATGTCAAACATTTGGTAATTTTGAAATATAGTTAGAGGAAACCCACTACATTTTTCTATTAGCAGAAAGGGATCTTTTATATACACCATCCCACAGACAAGATAACACATACCACAGGCTTTGATATACCAATCGTGGTGCACTGGCTGGAAAAAAAAATAGCCAAATGGGCCCAGTAATGGGGATCGATCCTAGACCAACCACGCACTGGGCGAGCACTTTGCCACTGTGCTACATTCCACCCCAAAACAATTAGGTACATATCCATTTTCATTATCCACATAGTTCAAGATATTCAGGGAAATATATCCAGTATGACACACGTGTGTCATAATAATTTCACGTGCACAATGAATGACGTAATTTTGGGAAGCGACATCATAACTTAATGCGGTTTCCCCAGTCTTAGCTCTGTGTAATCGCTTACAAAAATGACTAATTTCTAAAATATTATGTCATTTCGTCGTCTCCTTCTTGTCACATTTCAAACATTTTGATGTGTGGTCCTAGCTTGTTATTCATAAAAATAGCATTATTGATAATATGGATAATAAAGAAATTATTACACTCGTGTGTGGATTGTACTGATTTTATGAAACTCATGTCAATATTCATGTATTACATTCGCTCTCACTCGGGCAATACAAGAATCCTGCCACTTGTTTCATAAAATCAATACGACACACAAGCAGGGCTTGAAACAGCCTGTGGCCAGGTCACCAAATGCTACCATTGTTCCACTTGGGCGACTTGAATATTAAAAAATAATGGTGTTAGTCACCCAAATAGGCCTAAGATTTTCTTTAGAGCTATAAAATATTAGCTACTATTTGTAATAAATAACTACAAATTAATCGATCACGCGCATAATATTTCCATAATTAACTCAAAAATAATGATTTTGTCAGCTGACTGCAAATAATTCCGATTAAACTGAGTGTGTTCAATGTGCATGCATTGAACAGTCATAAGTTAATGCGTTGTGACACATTCTCAAGATTTCTGTCTTAAACAATTTTTTTCTACTAGTAAATGTAATTATTTGGTTTAACTTTTTATGCATGTAGGCATATATATTTGTTTTCAAAAGTTTATTTCCATGAAATACCACATTTACATCCGTGTTATATACCCACGATATGAGCTACTATTAATATTTGTATTGCATCTATTTATTCCACATTAAAATTTTGCTTGTGGTTTGTGGTTCGCTTACCATAATTTGCCAACATCCATTATTATTTTTTGGCAAGTTTCGAGCCCTGACAAGATTGTATAATAATCTCTATGTAGACTAATTACATGTATCTATTAGGTCTACACATGGAGGAATATTATTTCATCGGTTACCTGTTTGACAACATCAAGGGGCCGAAAGAAGCTGATCGTCAGTGGAATAATTATTCCTTGAGGAAGAAGAAAGTCGACGAGAACCTGGTCGCCTCCATTTCTCGGTACCAAGTCAGATAATACCTCAATTGGTGGCATGATGGAAAACTTATGCTGAAATTAAAACCTTCAAAATTAATGGAAATAAAATGTTAGTGGTTATACATGTATATAGTCACGTACATTTATACATTAAATTTCTTGTAAATTATTACAGGGCCCGAACTTAATGGCGGCACTGACGGCAATTGCCGTCGTTGAGAGATAAATTACCGTAGGTAGAGAGCATCACCGATGACACTTTTGTGTCGTCGGTATAGCTCCTCAACAATGGCAAAATGTATACACCTGGTGTACAGTACATTATCTGCCAATATTTAACATTTGCACATTTAAAAGATGTCTACATATAACAAGATAGCCTTTCAGTCAGGTTTATTTGCTGCAAATGTCACTTTTAAAAAACATTGCTATAGGCAGGCTCAAAATTGTCATTGGTGGACTGTTTCACCCATGGCAATTCTTTTTAAAATTGCCATGGGAGACAAATTCTTATGTTCGAGCCCTGTTATTATATAGTTGAAAAGGTACTTCGTTGGTCTAGTTGTAGTAACATCATTTTGTTCATTTCTTAATGGAAAAGAACGTTATCTAAGAACTACAGTATATGACAGTTTTTCTAAGACTATATGTCGAAATTACCAAATGTTTGACAACCAATAGCCAGTGATTAATAAATCAATGTGCTCTAGTGATGTTGTTAAACAAAACAAACTTTAACTCTCTCCATCTCCTTTTCCTCTCCCCCAAAGTGTTGAAATAACATGTATATTGGACACTAAATATTCATAGTTTAAAATGTGCTGAGGTGTCGTAAAACAGACATTCTGTACACAATGTACACATACATGTATGTATGTAGTACAAGCACGTTAGTATTAGGCAACTCACCTGTTACATTCTTGATGGTGAGAATGATAACACAGTACACCAATAACAAACATATATGTTTATCACAGGACTTCTAGATTATGGTAGCCCCACTCCACTGGCTAGTGATATTCAATGTTGGGCTAGTAAATAACTACTATTGCCATGCCCGACAGCTAGTGATTTTTGGGGGGGGATCAAATGTTGCAGGTAAGTTTATTTTATAAATATGAAAATCCTGCCCCCACCCTCCCCCCCCCCCCCCAATGTTAGTGTTTTTAAGCTTTATCTCCAATATTTAGGTGACATATCTGATTATTACTATTATTTAGTAAAATTGTATTAACTTAAAGTAAAGTAGGGCTAGTGAATTTTTAATCGTGGCTAGTAAATTACTAAAATCACTGATGCCATGGCTAGTGTGTTTAAAAACAATTCTAGAAGCCCTGGTGTATCATTACTTTAAAGAGATCTACATCTGGCTGCTCCTAGGTGAGGGCCCAGTCGCCACAGCCATACCATCCAATGAATCAGGCAAAGACAGAAATTGATAGCTTTGTGATGTGTAAGTTAACATGAAACTGTTTACTCCGTGACACATTTAAGCTCAAGCACTGTAATTAGAGAATACTCAACTCGCTACTCGGGAATATATATCGTTTACCTTGAACAAGTGAATTGATGTTGTCCTTCCCACGCCAACAGTACTGCCTCGTAGCTCGTTGGGTATTCTATTAATTACCCATTATCAAATTTATCATTTTATGGAAGATTTTCAAACAATATTGTTGTTGAAAAACAAGTTTGCAAGCTGAGAACAGGAGACAGCTTTGTGTCATAGCTGTGATGTACTATCGCTGATTATGTAAGTTAGCTGCTGACAGGACTGTCACCATGGAAACTATTCTTACACACAATTAACAGCCTGTAGTGAAGCACTGTTTATGACATCAAAACGTATCTAGGGGAAGAAATGGGGGTGGGGGGCTTCCTAGGGAAAGATTTTTCTTTCCCCACTTCTCTCTGCCCATATGGGTAATAAATATGTTTTCCTTGGAAAAGATATTTAAATTGGTTTTAAATCTGGCTTTTGAAGATATGTATGAAATAGAAATAGAATACCACATTCTTAGCCATTAGATACCTTTATTTTATAACTTAATGTTTAAAAATACAATATATATCCAGGGCCATACCCTCCGGGGGGGCAGCTGCCCCTCCCCCCCTGAGAATCTTGTCCTTTTTTTTTTTTTTATATATCTCCAGTAATAGCATAGAAATGTTTAATCTTTATAGTATGTTAAAAATTATTTATAAAATTTAGTGCCCCCCCATGGATTTTGGTCAGGGTACGGCCCTGATATCCAACTCTCTTTCACTTGTTAAATGCATTTTAAAAGAACTTTTAAGACAAATGCTATAGGTGTCATGGAGTGAACTTCAAAAGAACTTTTAAGACAAATAGTATAGGTATCATGTATTATTCTCTGTATAATTAATTCACTTAACAGACCATCTAAATCAACTTCCAATTAAAATATTTTAAAAGGTTGTCCTTGCATTGGTATGTTCCTCTCGTTCCAGTCAGTGCACCATGACTGGTATATCAAAGGCCATGGTACATGGTATGTGCTATCCTGTCTGTGGGATGGTGCATATAAAAGAACCCTTGCTACTATTATTTGGAAAAATGTAGCAGGTTCAACCCCTACAATTAAGAAAATGTCCACGGCAAAAAAACTTGCCATTAAAAAAAAATAGGCAAAGGTAAAAAAGTGCCGTGGAGAATTAAAAACTACACGGCATTGCTGATTGCCAACCAGCCTCGGTGGCGTCGTGGTTAGGCCATCGGTTTACAGGCTGGTAGGTACTGGGTTCGGATCCCAGTCGAGCCATGGTATTTTTAATCTTAATACCGACTCCAAACCCTGAGTGAGTGCTCCGCATGGCTCAATGGGTAGGTGTAAACCACTTGCACCGACCAGCGATCCATAACTGGTTCAACAAAGGCCATGGTTTGTGCTATCCTGCCTGTGGGAAGTGCAAATAAAAGATCCCTTGCTTCTAATCGGAAAGAGTAGCCCATGTACATAGTGGCGACAGCGGGTTTCCTCTCAAAATCTGTGTGGTCCTTAATCATATATCTGACGCCATATAACCATAAATAAAATGTGTTGAGTGTGTCGTTAAATAAAACATTTCTTTCTTTTTGCTGATTGCCAATTACAGGGGTTGTGGGCTTCCTCTCAAAATTACTCAATGATTGACATCCAACAGCCGATGATTAATAAATCACTGTGCTCTAGTGGTGTGTTTAAACAGGCCATAGGATTTCAAATTTAATGGGAAACTCCTCTTCGGTTCTGTGCCTTGTGATCATGGGAACTGATCAGAAACTGTTTTTAGGTTCCGTTGAATAGTTGTACTTGAAATAATAATCCTGGGAAACAAAATTTCGGTTTTGTGATTTTACCGATACGGTACCGGAAACAACTTTTTTCCGTGAAATTCAAAGGCCTGTAAAACAAAACAAACTTTAAAACTTGTTAGGTTCCACAACAGGCCATTTAATATTTTGTTTACTTCCTCTTTTAGACTAGGAAGTGCATGCAGTTATTCATTACAGCCATCATTAGTCTTATTCAAGTTACAATTGTTGTGTCTGCCTCTCAAAATGACTCAAGAAGAAGTTTGTTTTGTTGAATGACACCACTAGAGCACATTGATTACTTAATCATCGGCTATTGGAAGGAAGGAAGGAAATGTTTTATTTGACGACACACTCAACACATTTTATTTATGGTTATATGGCATCAGACATTTATATGGCATCAGACATATGGTCAAGGACCACATGGATATTGAGGGAGGAAATGCGCTGTCACCACTTCGTGGGCTCGGATACTGGATGTCAAACATTTGGTAATTCTGACTTGTATAGTCATAAGAAGAAACCCGCTACATTTTTCCAAACACAGCAAGGAATCTTTTATATGCACTTTCCCACAGACAGGAAAGCACATACCACAGCCTTTGACCAGTTGGGTTGCACTGGTTGGAATGAGAAAAAATCCAATCAGTTGAATGGATCTTCCGAGGTGGTTCGATCCTGCGATGCAAGCACCTCAAGTGAGCACTCAACCGACTGAGCTAAATCCTGCCCTCTTGACACTAGGAAGTGCATGCAGTTATTAATTACAGCCATCATAGTCTTATTCAAGTTACAATTGTATCTGCCTCTCAAACTGACTCAAATTCACAGCCTCCAGGATCAGGGCTCGAATTTACCAGCAGCCATAAAGAAAATTGCGACAGTTGTATACTCTCATGCTCTGAAATTTAAACAGTCTCACGGCCAATCTGTGCCTTATAAGTCATCATACACAAACACGACTCTTTAAAAGTTGTTTCATTACAAAAACATTAAACTATTCACTTTTTTTTTTTCGAATGGCTGCTGTTGTGTTATATGAAGACACTTATTGAAGTTTGTCTTGTTTCCCCATCCTGCTGGCCGTAATGCACTAAAAAAAAACTCCATTTTTTTTTTTTTTTTTTTTTTTTTTTTTAAATTTATTGTCCCCAGAGACAAGTATGATAGTGTCAGGGTTGGGGGCCCTGATTTCACTACCTTACATCCATGTTATAAGTACATATGAACATTATTTATATATATAATATAGTGTAATTCGAATCAATATAATAATATTAATAAGCATGAATACATGAAAACATGGAGTTCACTAATATGTGGGGTTAACAGTGAAGATAGAGGTAGAGGAAAGATTTAAAGGGAATGGTAGAGAGAGAAAAGAGAAGGTAAGGAAGGAAGAAGGAAAGAAAGAGTGAATTAAATACTTTAATTTCGAAAGAGAAAACATATTTGTATTGAAATACCTCTAGAACATTGTATTGCCATGTCTTGTTTCTAGGTATCTGGACCAAGGTGCCCAATATTCCTCAAATTCTTGAAATTGACAATTTTTTAGAAGTATATATTTTTCAATTTCTATTTTATCTTTTAAAATATTTAAAAAAGCATATATGTTAGGTCCATGTTTCTGCATTTTAGATCTATATATATAGTATTTAACATTGATAATGAGCCAATTAATAAATACCATCTTGCTTTTTTCCCTCTTTATGATTCCAAACAAGACTGTCTGTTTATCGAGTTGTGTATGTTCACCTTTGTCCTGAATCCATTGTTCAATTTCCTTCCATAAAAGTAAGACTTTAGAGCAGTCATAGAACAAATGCTCCAATGTTTCTGGTTGTCTATGACAAAAATCGCAAACATTTGATTCTATGTATTTTATTTTATATAAGAACGTGTTTGTCGTGATTATTCGATGTAGAATTCTATATTGAAACCACTGTAAAGTTGTATCTTTTAAACATATAAATGGTAAATTATACACTTTTTCCCACTCCTGTAATGATAGTATGAAACCTAAATTGTAATATTTTCTTTGGGAAGTTGGCACTATTGTCGATTTGTTTAAAATATTATACATTTCTTTGCACCCTTTTGTAGTTTTAAAAAATAACTCCAATTTAAAAGGAAACATAGGATTTAAGGTGTTAACCTGTTGGTTGTTGATACTTGACAATGTGCAATGCATAAAGGTTTTAACTGCTTTGATTAAAGATGCATGTTCTAAGAAGTTTGAATTTATGTGAAATTTAAATCTAAATGTTTCATAGGTTAAAAATCTACCATGTTCATCCATTAAATCTTGAATAAATATAACTCCATTTTTAATATAGTTTTCATAATATATACATGTAGGTTTGTGGTCAATAGTTATTTTACTATTAAACCAAATATTAATTCTAATTATTTCATTTTTACATTCGGGAATTCGTTTTTGTTGAATTAGCCACCAATTATGTAAAACATTTTCCCAGAAAGAGTTACTTATTTTTTTTTTTTGTATTTTGATAAAATAATCCCCACACGTAATAAGTTTTTGCACAGATAATTTTGTAGTAACTTCAAAAAATGTTTTCCATTTTGCGTTAGTTGAAAATAGTCTGCTAATCCAGGTGGATTTTAAAGCTATCATAAAATTCAAGATATTTAGCATTTTAAGGCCACCATTTGAGTAACTTTGAGTTAAAACTTCGTGTTTTATTCTGTCTGGTTTATTTTGCCAGATAAAGTTAAAAAACATTTTATCTATTTGTTTTATCATTTTGTCTGGTGGGTTAGGCAGTGAAATTAGTAAGTGTGTTAATTTGGGAATAATTAAGGATTTTAAAACAACTATTCTACCGAACACAGTCAGTTTTCTTGTTGTCCAAAGTTTTATTAAATTTTTTATTTTATTAATTTTTATTTCAAAATTAATTGTAGTAATTTGTTTCAGGTCAACTGAAAATGTTATTCCTAACAATTCAAAATGTTCTGCACCCGATTCTAATTTCCATCTTACTTGATGATAAACCTCTTTTGAGAACTTTTTACTGCCTATCCAAATGACTTTCGATTTCGAATAGTTTATCTTCAAACCAGAAGCATTAGCATACACATCTAGGATTTTTAAGGTATTCTCAAGGGATTTGTGAGATCCATCTAGAATAAAGGTTGTGTCGTCTGCATATTGAGATAAGAGGAATTCCTCTCCACTAATTTTTAAACCATTTATATTTTTAGAATTTCTGATTAATATTGCGAGGATTTCTGCACATATAATAAAAATATATGGTGAGAGGGGTCACCTTGTCTACATCCACGTTCTAAGTTGAAGCTTTCTGATAAAAATCCATTTTGAAGTACTCTAGAAGTTGAATTGTTATAGAGGGTTTTTATCCAGTTTTTAATAGATATTTTAAAATTAAACAATTCGAACGCTTTTTCGATAAATTTCCAAGAAAGAGAGTCAAATGCCTTTTTGAAATCTATTAATAATAACATACCAGGTGTATTTTGTTCTTCTGTGTAGAGCTGGGCGGTATACCGTATATACCGTTCGGTATCGGTATTATGTCAATACCGATTTACCGTACCGAGCAAATTTCAAAATACCGAAATTTCGGTATTGAAAAATGGGGTGGTATAAATCAGACGAGAGCCTTGTGTATGGAATTTAATTGTATTTAGATGAAATTAGCGGGTGAGCCATAACACAGGCATGCATTTAAAGCCGAGTATACCAAAAATAGCGCTCGATATCGGTATCATGTCAATACCGAATACCGTACCGATACCGAGGTAAATCACCCCTAAAATACCGATATCGATACCGAACCTCAAATTTCAATACCGCCCAGCTCTACTTCTGTGTACTGCAATATATCGTATATTAATCTTATATTTTCCCCAATATATCTATCTTTTATGAAACCAGTTTGATCACTTGCAATAAGTTTGTCTAATACATTTTTTATTCGATTTGCTATGCATCCTGATGCAATCTTGTATGTACAAATTCAACAGAGTAATTGGCCTCCAATTCTTGAGAAATTGTTTTGGTTTATTTGGCTTTGGGATACAAGTGATCACGCCTAGTTTTTGAGTATTTGACATTTCGCTTATACTGTAACTGTAATTAATTGACCGTATAATAAAATAATCAATATCGTTCCAGAACTCCATTATTTTATACTAAATGCAGGGCTCAAAATAGTGGCCTGTGAAAAGCAGTCCATTTTTTTTAGATCTAGCAGGTAAAATAAACATTCATCTGCTAAAACCACCAAAAACATGCATGTCATTTTTTGTAGAGAGAGATGTTTGTACAACTATCTGGCCTAGTGCTTCAGTGTTCTCGCTGCTCCATTTAAGCAGGGCATTTTACCGCCCTCCTTTCATATTCTGCCCCCCTCTTTTATTTTCCCGCACCCTACTATAGTTTACAGCACCTATCAAAGGAAACAAGCCGCATTGTGTGTACAAAAAAGCAACTGACAAAAAACTTCAGTAGCTTTAGTTACCGAACATAATTTTACAGTATTTTTAACAGCCTCCAATTTATCCCATACGGTACCTGTATCTATTTGTATGTTTGATACACACAATAAAAGTTATATTTTATTTGGTCAATAAAAATATTTAATTTTTTATGGAATGGGCAATCTCCGACTGAAAAAGAACTTATTTGGTGCCAAATTTGTCACATGCTGTCTTTTGTTTCCACTAATTATCGTCTGATATTTTGTCTTCAATTGCAAATTTAATTGGTTGTAACTGATGATTTTTACTTTTTGTCATTTCTTTATAAAATATTATAAACAATCCATTTTTGGGGGGATATCACTGCTTATAAAAACAACGAAAGTGGTAGTGTTATCATTAAAATTATTTATCTTGGGTGCCAACTAATATATACACCACCTTTACAAAAACAAAACTACTTTTTATCAAAGTGATTGATTCATTCATTGAAGATGCTAGGAAATAAAATGAACAGATCCCACATTAGGGGATCATTTTACAAACATCTTTGTTTTTCACATATCCTGAAATCTTTATTAAAATAATATTAAAACTTTGACCGGTTCAGCAAAACCGAAACAGCCCGGTTCAATTAAAAGATGAGTCGGCTTGTATTTCGTTTCAACTTTTTTATATCCGACAGGAAAAATAAGGAGTATCTCTTTCCATAAAGTCAACCAACACATAACAATATATGGTAACCTAGTGAAAACAGTGATTGCAGGGCTTCTAGATTATGGTAGCCCCACTCCCATGGCTAGTGATATTCAATGTTGGGCTAGTAAATTACTACTATTGCCATGCCCGACGGATAGTGAAAAAAGTCAAATGTTGCAAGTAAGTCTATTTTGTAAATATGAATAGCCTCCCCCCCACCCCAACCCCCCTAGTGTTAGTGTTTTTAAGCTCTATCTCCCTCTTTAGGTGACATATCTGATTATTACTATTATTTAGTAAAATTGTATTAACTTAAAGTAAAGTAGGGCTAGTAAAAAAATTTAATCACTTATCCTATGGCTATGGGATTTTATAAAAATTCTAGAATCCCTGGACTGTGCTAATAAAACCTTTAGACTCGGGACTCTAATAGTCTGAGATATTGATGTCATGACGCCATACGAATTGTATGCGTGTGAGTCATTTGAGATTGTGTCTGGACTCAAAATGTTTATAAGCACAGGCCCAGATCTGCTAAATGTTTTGCTGGTAATTCTGTTATAATTTTTACATGAATTACATATACAACCAATTACATGTATATTGTGAACTTGTAGACTTATGGAAATACATGGTGAAACGTTTCCAAGCAATTTCAAATTGCCTGAATATGAATATTTGTTCCAGCCACTGTGGCGGTATGTGTGTGTGGGTGGAGGGTGGAGGGGGGAGGACTTCATCTTATGGAGTTATGCCAGTAGATTGGTGATCAGTGCTGCCGTTGCTGGAAAACTGTAACAAAGCCAAATACTGTGATATGTACTGTCCTGTGGCCATCTATGGATATATTCATCTAAAAAGACCCCTTATTGTTATATCAGTAGTAGGCGTAGCTGTTGTTTATAAATATTATTTCCTTATCCCAAATTAATTTTTATGCTATTAACCATTGAAACTAATACCAACATTTACTTACAAGTACACTGATATCTACCAAACGAAAACTTACATCCAAACATCGCTGTCATATCCAACCGTCTGTTGTAATCATGGCATAGTTGTAACGAATCTCAAGACGATCAGATTAAAACTAACTTTCTAGTTTTCAACTACCGCCTCCCAAATACGACTACTTCCTTCTTCTTCTTCTAGCATACCGAAATTGACCGAGGTATTCCGAATGATTAACCGAAGTCATTCGGAACTGCTCGGATAATTTTACGAATAATAAAATCAATAATAGAATAGATAGAATAGAATGTTTAACAACACCCCAGAATGATAAAAATTAAAATAAAATAAAGGAAAAGTTTGTTTTGTTTAACGACACAACTAGAGCACATCGATTAATCAATCATCGGCTATTGGATGTCAAACATTTGGTAATTTTGACTCGTCTCGTGGTCATCAGATTTAGAGGAAACCTATAGCTGCTACATTTTTCCCACTAGCAGCAAGGGATATTTTATATGCACATTTCCCACAGACACGAAAGCACATGTATACTACGGCCTTTGTCCAGTTGTGGTGCACTGGTTGGAACGACAAACAACCAATTAGTTGAATGGATACACCGAGGTGGTTTGATCCTTCGACGTAAGCAACTCACGCAATATGTATGTGTATGATAACCATGCTATAATTATATAAAATGCTCTTTCTCTCGCTCTCTCCCCCTCACTCTCCCCCCCCCCCCCACCCCTCTCTCTCTCTCTCTCTCTCTCTCTCTCTCTCTCTCTCTCTCTCTCTCTCTCTCTCTCTCTCTCTCTCTCTCTCTCTCTCTCTCTCTCTCTCTCTCTCTCTCTCTCTCTCTGTGTGTGTCTGTCTCCGTGTCTGTGTCTGTGCCTCTCTTGCATGGATTCAAAAATATGACTTGATTTTATAAGATAACTGAAACCGGGGACTGCAGCTTTAAACAACATAGGCGTGTGGGCTCCCATTTTTCTAGGGGGAGGTGGGGTGGACAGGCTGGATTTTGCCCGAAATTAAACGAAAATCCCCGAATTTGAATAACAACATTTATTCATAATAGCATTACTGCTAAGCAGCTATGGGTGCAAACGAGTCACTACGTATCTTTATATGCAGATAAATTACAACTAATTTTGAGGGTAGAATGATGGAAATACATGGTAGAAAGGTATCAGGTGAGCACATTTTGCTTGAATATCTCTATCGTTTTTGTCCGAATTCGAGGATTTGCTCCAGCCCGGGGGGGGGGGGGATTAACCCCCCCCCCCCCAAAACACACACACACACACATACACACACATGCCCTACTGGATTAACACTGTTAAAACACACTGAATAACTGGGGAATGGGTGGTATCTGGATAACACAATCTTTCATATCAGTAAATTGTCTCTCATAACAAATTAAACAAAGACAATGCGATCAGTATTTACAAACATGGAAAAATAACATATCACAGTCATCCTGAGGCAACACTTACCGATTATACAAAGAACAACTATTTTTCGAAAGATATATTAATAAACTACCAGAAAAGCTATGGACAACACTCTTAAAATTTAGAACGTCTAACCATTACCTACTCGTTAAAAGTGGACGCTGGAATAACATATATACTCATAGAAGATAGAATTTGTACATTATGTAATGTAATGGACATTGACGACGAGTTCCATTATCTTTTCATTTCCCTTTTTTTCTTAATTCAAGAGTCCAGTTGCTACACCCATATTATTATACGCGACCAAGTACTTATGAATTTAGAGAACTAATTGAGTATAAACGAATTAGTACCCTAAAGAAATTAGCATGTTTCATAAATATAATAATTAATGAATTCAAACGCCCTTGACTACAAACACCATCAAAACCAAAAATATTTAATAAAATATTACCATTATATACTGCACCATATATACGTTTAACAATCTATTCGTTTATAAGTACTTGGATACCCGTATATCTGTATTAAATATCTGTATTATTACATACTATATTGATATGTGTCATTGTTTTTGTTTGTGTATGTGTTTGTGTATGTATGTAATTAATATATTTGCACACCATTTCTCTTTGGACTCATCCTTCGGGACTTAAAATTCCATAGCACCAAACCACCCCTCCGCCTGTTACTGATCACGGTCGGACTGCAGGTGCTCCCTTGCACCTGACAGTGCAGGCGCCCCCCCCCCCCCCCCCCCCCCCCCCCCCCCCACTTCCTGTCCTGGACGGAGTAACCGGCTGAGGCCGACACCTGCGCCCAGGACAGGCGTGCGCTATAACAGCTTGCTCTGAATGTGCACGTTAAACTCTCTGACCTGACCTGACCTGGCTGTCAACCATCTTGTCACGTGTATATAACAAAATGTTTATGTATATATTCCTCCTATGCCGTTGTGTAATGGCCCGAGTGTAAATAAAGTCTCGTCTTGTCTGTTCAAATCATGCAGTAAGTAAACTTTTTCACCAGCGGGTTGCGTCAGGTACCAGCAGTCCAACTTGGTAATCAAAGTGTAAGACTCCATCCTTTTGGGATGACGTTGGCATGCAGTGGTCACACATATTCTTTAATAAATTATAATTACCAGGGCTCCGTTTTACAAAGCGATTTTGGCAGTGCATACTTTCACTTTGTGCACTTAAGGTGATCTTGGTACTGAGATCGCTTCGTAAAATCGGGTCCAGGACCTCGTTTTACGAAGCGATCTTAGCGCTAAGTTCACCTCAAGTGCATAGCTACCGTATACCCTTTAGGTAATCTTAGCGCTAAGATCGCTTCGTAAAACGCCACTTCATGGGCTACTCTTTTCGATTAGCAGCAAGGAATCTTTTATATGCACCATCCCATAGACAGGATAGCACATACCACGGCTTTTGATGTACCAGTCGTGGTGCACTGGCTGGAGCGAAAAATAGCCCAATGGGCCCACTGACGGTGATCGATCCCAAACCGACTGCGCATCAAGCGAGCGCTTTACCACTGGGCTACGTATCACCCCGCATTGGATAAAAAAAAGTTATTGTTAGTTTTCAAAGTCGCTCTACTTAACTATAACCACAGCTGATTTTATTTCGGGATCTTCACATCCCTCCAGGTGATCCCTGAATAAAGACCTTAAACCCCAGCTGAAGTCTTCTGTGCTAAATAGAATCTTCGGTAACACATACGTCGTGGTTAGGCCATCGGTCTACAGGCTGGTAGGTACTGTGTTCGGATCCCAGTCGAGGCATGGGATTTTTAATCCAGATACCGACTCCAAACCCTGTGTGAGTGCTCCGCAAGGCTCAATGGGTAGGTGTAAACCACTTGCACCGACCAGTGATCCGTTACTGGTTCAACAAAGGCCATGGTTTGTGCTATCCTGCCTGTGGGAAGCGCAAATAAAAGATCCCTTGCTGCCTGTCGTAAAAGAGTAGCCTATGTGATGACAGCGGGTTTCCTTTGGAAAAAACCCCTGTCAGAATGACCATATGTTTGACGTCAAACAGCCGATGATAAGGTAAAAACAATCAATGTGCTCTAGTGGCGTCGTTAAATAAAACAAACTTTACTTTACTATTCCTCATTTTGACTGAATGTAGCACCGTGTCTTCTCTACCTGGGTACTAGAAGAGAGCAAATATTACATTGTCAACTTCCTCTTGGTATTAGTAATTTAAATTGTCATAACTTTTCACGTTTTATATCAGATGAACCAACCTGTGGCTGTGGGCATTATATTGAAGATTCTGAACATTTCATTCGGTATTGCCCCCTATACACTGAACTTCGGAACAAGATCATGTTTCAATATATAAATCTTGATTTCACTACTATTCTTTCTGGAGATCCAAATTACTCAACACATCAGAATGAAGTTATGGTTAAGCCTACTCAGAAGTTTATTATTGAAAATAAACGGTTTGATGTATAATGTAAAAAAAAAAATTTAACGACACAACTAGAGCACATCGATTAATCAATCATCGGCTATTGGATGTCAAACATTTGGTAATTTTGACTCGTCTCGTGGTCATCAGATTTAGAGGAAACCTATAGCTGCTACATTTTTCCCACTAGCAGCAAGGGATATTTTATATGCACATTTCCCACAGACACGAAAGCACATGTATACTACGGCCTTTGTCCAGTTGTGGTGCACTGGTTGGAACGACAAACAACCAATTAGTTGAATGGATACACCGAGGTGGTTTGATCCTTCGACGTAAGCAACTCACGCAATATGTATGTGTATGATAACCATGCTATAATTATATAAAATGCTCTTTCTCTCGCTCTCTCCCCCTCACTCTGTCCCCCCCCCCCTCTCTCTCTCTCTCTCTCTCTCTCTCTCTCTCTCTCTCTCTCTCTCTCTCTCTCTCTCTCTCTCTCTCTCTCTCTATCTTTTTTGACATATTAAATAATAAGGTGCTTTAATTTTATCATATCACTTGATTGTTGCATCTGTATATTCTTTATGATGTAATGGAGATGTCTTAATATAGGCATCGCCTGTTGACCGATCCATGACCATTAAAATTTGGTAATAAATATATTTAAAGCAAAAGGGCAGGCAAAGAAAACATACTACCGGGATGTGGAGGCAATGTCTGTGCCAAAATAAGTAATTTATGATAGAAAGGAAGTAATTTTAGAAATGTCCATGAATGTGGGCAGACAAGTGATTGACGTACCATGTTGTACACCTCAAGGTTTGTACAACCATCATTTTGTATAACTGATCACCAGTTTTATATGGGCTTCAAATACCCTTGGCAGGGTCTCTCTTTTTTTTTCTTTTTCTTTTATTATTATTATTATTTTAATTTTTTTTGCACTTTGCCTCCACTCTAATTAATACGAAATGCTAACACATTTATTCATCGAAGGTTAAACGTTCTGTTTATTACTGCATTATGATTACACTTTATTTAATTTGCTGATATCTTGCGCCGCGTTATCGGACGAGAAAGCCACGGCCGAGTTGATCGTCTGCTTCCCAGGTGAACACGTTGGAGCCCATATAGAAAGCTTTCCCAGACACCTCCACGATCACGGACTTGTAGCCACCGCACGTGGTCTCCTCAACGACCTTTCCGGTAAATATGCCGCCAGTGGTTCCACTCTGGAATCTGCGGACCTGGCCCAGATGGATGAGCGCCTTGTGGTGCTGGAGGGCGACACGTGCTGTGACGCCAGATCCACACGGTGCCCTGTCCACCTGAAATTAACACAATGGGCAGAATTTACAAATCTTGCACTGGCGTAGGAAGCCCGTGTCTTGTTTTTGTTAAAGTTTATTTTGTTTAACGGTAGGTCATCATAGATCGAATATTTTTGTAAAATCCATTGAACATATGATATAAATATAAAATAGACAAATCATTAAAAATTAAATATAAAACGTGAAATAAAAGCTTTACAGAGACAGACATATTCGAACTAGGTTCGTCGGATCAATCCCCCACGGCGGACCCATTCCCTTATTGTTTTGTTTGCCGTCCCAACCAGTACCCCATGACTAGTATAATAAAGGCCATGGTATGTTCCATCCTGCTAATGGAAAATTACAGCGAGTTTTCTCTAAATTACTAAATGTTTGATATCCAATGGCCGATGATTGATATATCAATGTGCTCTAGTGGTGTTATTAATTTTTTTTTAAAATTGAACAGATTCCTCTTTCGATCTGCACTGCCGGCCGCCTTCTTTGTACAAGGATCTTTGTGTGCTCAGGTTCAGTCGGCTACCGTACACATCGTTTAAATACAGTGTGTATAAAGACGAATTCCATCAATACAACCGCAATGGACGTAGCCATCTCTCACGGCAGCTGTATACATTGCCTTTGGTAACTATCGCTGGTTATCTACATGGCTATCGTATTTGTGTGTGGGGTGGGGGGGGGGGTGGGGGGAGGAAGGGGTATCCAGTGTAAGGCCACCACACCCCCATGTAAACATCCCCGTGCATAGCGCAGGTTATGCAAGCGTTACGTCTAGTATTACACAGAAGAGTCCACCAACCTGCCTGTCAGCAAAGATACAAATGTTGGTCGTGGCGTCCTCGGAGAACCGATCCTGTCCGTCCGTCACGATCGTCCCCATCAAGTAGTTGAGCCCACTGCTCTCCGGGTGGGAGATTTCAACCTGGCTCTTCACAGCAGCTGAACACGGCAACAAAGAAAATATCAAAGACAAAAAAATTAAGAAAAATGTTTTATTTAACGACGAACTTAACACATTTCGAGAAGCGGGAGATGTTACATTCTGCTGGCTACGATTACATATTTCCGATATAAAAATTGCTTGCGACTAATCGAAGAGTGGCCAATTCCGTGGCGGTTTCCTTTCTAATAATCTCTATGGCCCATGTTTGATGCCGTATAATCGTACTTAAGATGTGTTAAAAGTTTGTTGTGTTCAGCGACACCGCTAGAGCATATTGATTTATTAATCATCGGTTATTGGATGTCAGCCATTGACATATATGTGGTCTTAGAAAGGTCTTAGCAAGGGATCTTTTATATGCGCCATCCCACAACCAGGATAGCACATACCAAGGCCTTTGATATACCAGTCGTAGTGCACTGACTGGGACGGGAAGTAGCCCAATGGACTAACCGACGGGGATCTATCCTAGAAAGACCGCGCATCGGACAAGCGTTAAAATTAGCACAGGGCTATATGCGTCATTCCACAGACAGAACAGTACATACCCACGGCTTTTGTTATACTAGTTGTGGAGCACTGGCTAGAACGAGAAATGGCCCATGTGCCAACGGATGGGAATGGATTTTAGGCTGAGCGCACATCAAACAAGCGCTTTACAACTATCTATGATGCATCCCGCCCCATATTAATTTTACATTCACTGGATTGTCATATAGTCGTTACGATAGAGACAGCTTTTTGATGTCAGTACGTATGTATTCTGGTATAATATAAAATTGTTGAAAAACTTCGATACATTAAAACTGCCAATGCCGCTGTCAGTAAAACACTCGATTCTGTTTGATACAAAATTCAACAAAATGAAGAACGGCAAAAAGACCATCCCATAACAAACAAACAAACAAAAAACCATACCACAAAACAAAACAACAACAAAAAGAAAACAAAAAACGACGAAAAACAACATTTTATCATTAGGAACAACAACTTTTTTTCACCATGCGTTTTTGTCGAATGCTACTAAATTTATTTGAATTGGCTGATATCTTGTTTTAATCATTGCACATATATAGAATGGGAACGTTTTGTGTTTAAATTATTGACTCAAACCTTTGTTACACTGAAGGCGCGCATACGTTTACAACAGCGCGATTATACCCCCTCCCCGCCAAAAATAAAATAAAATACTACTACTACTACTACTACTGCTACTACTATTACTACTACTACTACTACTACTACTACTACTACTACTACTGCTATTACTACTACTACTGATACTACTACTACTGCTGCTACTGCTACTATTACTACTACTACTACTACTACTACTGCTACTGCTACTGCTACTGCTACTATTACTGCTACTGCTACTATTACTACTACTACTACTGCTACTGCTACTATTACTACTGCTACTACTACTACTACTACTACTGCTACTGCTACTGCTACTGCTATTATTACTACTACTACTACTACTACTACTACTACTACTACTACTACTACTACTACTACTACTACTACTAATAATAATAATAATAAAACAAAAAATAACAATATATCAAAAGGTATTTGATCCGAGTAATTCCTGTGGCAAACAACAAAAATTTCATCTCAGTCTAGCGCACACGTTGCTATCGTGTACGACAAAAATTGCACATTGTTGCAACGGTCTGCAATGGTGTTTAAAGACAGACTAGCGGAAATTTACCACTGACGGCATCAGCAGCGTAGGCCACGTCTCTTGCGCAAGCTGTGTTCAGGTTTAAAGCCAGGGTCTTCGCCGATACCAGAGCGTAGAAGACGCCTCCATAGCTAATGTCCACCTTGACCTTGCCGAAACCTTCTACGTCAACCACGACGTCTTGAATGAAAATGAAAAATACAAAACAAAAAAACCCCAGTTCAAAACAGTTTGACTTTCCTTTTTCTTTCACAATATAACTGGATTTATCGACAAAAAAAACAACAAAAATATGAAGAAAAAACTCCAAAAAAAAACAAACATAAAAACGCTAACACAATATCAAGGGATGCGGGATTTAGCTCTGTCAGTTGAGGTGCTTGCGTCGCAGGATCGAACCACTTTGGTGGACACATTCACCACAACTGGTCAAAAGCCGTGGTATGTGCTTTCCTGTCTGTGAGAAAGTGCATATAAAAGATCCCTTGCTACTAATGAACACATGTAGCGGGTTACCTCTGATGACTACGAGTCAAAATTACCAAATGTTTGACATCCAATAGCCGATGATTAATAAATCAATATGCTCCAGTGGGCTGTCAGTCCATGACAATGGGTTAGTTGTTAGTTGGTTAGTGGTTAGTGAGAGAGAGAAGAGGTTGTAGTGGCCTTACACCTACCCCCACTGAGCCCTTAAGAACTCGCTCTGGGTTGGAGCCGGTGCCGGGCTGTGAACCCTGTACCTACCAGCCTATAGTCCGATAACTTAATCACTTCGCCACCGAGGCCGGTCCACAGACTGTTGTAGACGTCGTGAGAGCAGAAAGTTGGCCAACTTTGTTCTGGTGGTTGGTAGTCTGAACCTAGCATAATGTGTTACACAATAATAATCGATTGTAAAAGCGCTCAGACTAGCAACTCGACAGCTGAGCCGATTTATCCTAGTAGCATTATTATGTAGCACGTGCTACGAATCCCGTGCTTCAGGTGGTCCAGCGGTGATGTGTACATTTATTTTCCCCAGGTCATTCCCTCCCTCTCTCCGAGGGGGTTGCAAAATATAGGGAAGGGGGAACCCGCCGTTATTTGTGATACAGGCCCCGCGGATCCTTAAACCGGCTCTGCTGGACAGTCGTAGACTAAGACCAAATTGTTTAACGTGCACATTCAGAGCAAGCTGTTGTAGCGCACGCCTGTTCTGGGCACAGGTACTGGCCTCGACCGTCTCCTCCGTCCAGGACAGGAAAGGGTGGGGGTGAGAGGAGGGACCACCTGCGCTGGCAGGTGCAAGGAAGCACCAGCAGTCCAACCGTAGCCGTTAACAGGCGGAGGGTGTTATGGTGCTATGTAATTTGGAATGTTCTGTAGGATTAAGCCAAAAAGGAAGTGGGTGCGCATTTTGATGAGGGAAATTTGGCGCAATTTTGATAGTCGTTCACTCTGAGCCTAGCAAACTTTAACTTTTATTGTCACCTGCTTCGAGGACGAATGCTGGGACACTTCGAAACCTGACGGACCCAGTCTTCTCGCCGTCAAACTGAACGAAGGCCCGCACCAGACCACAGGGACACTCTATAGCAAGCTTCGTCTCGGGGCACGTCCTGGACGTCACCAGTCCCTTGTCCACGGCATACCTAGCCAGGGCAATGACGGCGTGTCCGCACATGTTGCTGTAACCGTTGTTGTGCAGGAAGATGACGCCGATGTCGGCCTCGGCAATCTTTGGTTTTACGAGCAGCGCGCCGAACATGTCGAAGTGGCCTCTGGGTTCAAGCATGAGCAACCTGCGGTAGTCGTCCAGATGTTGGCGAGTGTAATCCAGTTGTTCCAGCACGGTGGAACCTACTGGATGGGGGAAACCCGACTCGATGATGCGCACTGGCTCACCGCTTGTGTGCATCTCCGTCGTTCTGATGGTGACGTCGTCGTGGAGGTCGTCAGTTGTCGCCGTGGAGTTTTCTCTTGACATCTGAAATGACAGTTGTAGCAAGTATATGCATATATCAACGAGTCTGGGTCGGGACGTAGCCAAGTGGTAAAGTGTTCGCTTGATGCACGGTCGGTCTAGGATCGATCCTCGTCAGTGGACCCATTGGGCTTTTTCTCGTTACAGTCAGTGCTCCACAACTGTCGTAACAAAGTAAAAGGTAAAGTTTGTTTTATTTAACGACGCAACTAGAGCACATTGATTTTCGGCTATTCATCGGCTATTGGACGTCAAACATATGGTCATTCTGACACTGTTTTTTTTTAGAGGCTACTCTTTTACGACAGGCAGCAAGGGATCTTTTATTTGCGCTTCCGACAGGAAGATTAGCACAAACCATGGCCTTTGTTGAACCAGTTATGGATCACTGGTCGGTGCAAGTGGTTTACACCTACCCATTGAGCCTTGCGGAGCACTCACTCAGGGTTTGGAGTCTGTATCTGGATTAAAAATCCCATGCCTCAACTGGGATCCGAACCCAGTACCTACCAGCCTGTAGACCGATGACCTAACCACGACGCCACCGAGGCCGGCCTGGCGTAACAAAGGCCGTGGTATGTACTATCCTGTCTGTGGGATGGTGCATATAAAATATCCCTTGCTGGTAATCGAAAAGAGTAGCCCATGAAGTGGCGACAGCGAGTTTCCTCTCGCAATATCTGTGTGGTCCGTAACCATATGTCTGACGCCATATAACCGTAAATAAAATGTGTTGAGTGCGTCGTTAAATAAAACATGTTTCCCTCGTCTTTACCGCCGAATGTTTGGCCTTGGCGGGAGCTCTGAAGTACTATACACAATGGTGTTTGGCCTTGGCGGGAGCTCTGAAGTACTATACACAATGGTGTTTGGCCTTGGCGAGAGCTCTGAAGTACTATACACAATGGTGTTTGGCCTTGGCGGGAGCTCTGAAGTACTATACACAATGGTGTTTGGCCTTGGCGGGAGCTCTGAAGTACTATGCACAATGGTGTTTGGCCTTGGCGGGAGCTCTGAAGTACTATGCACAATGGTGTTTGGCCTTGGCGGGAGCTCTGAAGTACTATGCACAATGGTGTTTGGCCTTGGCGGGAGCTCTGAAGTACTATGCACAATGGTGTTTGGCCTTGGCGGGAGCTCTGAAGTACTATACACAATGGTGTTTGGCCTTGGCGGGAGCTCTGAAGTACTATACACAATGGTGTGAAGTAATCTTGAGTCGGACACCTTTGATGTTTAGATCAATGCTAGTATGTTCGTTTAACTTTGGTGTATTAATTGATTACTAGACAAAAGCTTGTATTCCGTAGACTTCAATTTGCATATTTTGTTTGAGATTTGACCGGGAAATATTTTTAATTTTTATTTATTTTATTTTATTATTATTATTTATTTTATTTTATTTTATTTTATTTTATTTTATTTATTTATTTTGGGGGAAGGGGTTTATGGCCCCAAAGCTTATTAGAATGCTACTGTAATATGCTTTAAAATGATATATGATACCAACTTTTTGCACTGGACTCATTGTAAATATATGTAGTTACATGCGTGTATGACATAAACAGGTTTTGTAAATTCGGTTCTGTGACAGTATCGTGCTTAGAATATTTCTCTCTGTATGTCCGGTGTGCCCTTGGTCGTTTTAGTTTACATGTGCAGGCGCGGATCCAGGGAGGGGGTGGTCAAGGGGATCCGAACCCATCCCTCCCACCCCGCCGCTCAGGACAAAAACAAAATTTAAACTTATTTTAATGAATGAGTGAATATATTTAGGATAATTGGACTATCGTAGGTTTGAAAAGCGACCCAATGGAGAAACTGTACTACAGCAAGGAAGGAAATATTTTATTTAACGACGCAGTAAACATATTTTAAATACGTTTATATGGCGTAAAGACATATGGTTAAGGACTAGATACGAGAGAGAAAACCCACTGTTGCCACATCGTGGACTACTCTTTTCGATTAGCAGCAAGGAATCTTTTATATGCACTATCCCACAGACAGAATAGTACATACGACGGCCTTTGATATACCAGTCGTGGTACACTGGCTGGAGCGAGAAATAGCCCAATGGGCCCACTGATGGGGATCGATCCCAAACCGACCGCGCATCATGCGAGCGCTTTACCACTGGGCTACGTCCTGCCCCTGAGTTTTTCTCAAAGAAAGTGAGGATATAGCTAAGAGTCCTGCAGCCTATTTCACTAAACATCGGAAATTTACGTTTACGTGCAAAACGTAACTTACGATGTTTAGTGAATTTGGGTCCTGGAACATCCTCCGAGTACTAGCGACACGGGACATTGTCCGTAAGTTGTTCATCACAAACTGTATCAGGTGCTAGCGGGTGATGATGAACCACCAGACTTCAGCGATGTTGGTTTATTCAAGAGATCGGACATTACAGATGTTAGTGACAAAATACAGTTACTGAAGTGTTACATTCGTCCAGATATAGCAAGTTTAAATTTCCCATATAAGCAAAGGAACTTGAAATTCAACTGTCCATAGTTGGATCAGTTCAGGGTGTATACTACCAAATCAAATCCCATAGACGATAATAGTAACATATGTGGCTAAAACTCCTACCTGCAACGTATCAATCGACATAAACGCCACGGATATAAATGCTACCACCCCTCATACTTAAAGTGAATCAGAACAAATTGGGGGTCAAGCTGCTCGTTTCTGAGATAACGGGTAGCGTCTATGACTACCCTAGTTCCGCACAAAATTCGAGTACTTTTTTTTACAGGTACCCCATACATGTTTCAAGCACAAGGCTACTTGACACATTGGTACTAGATGAAATAAAATTGCATATGTTTTTTACCCAGATGAAACTATTATTTTTTAAAACCAACACACTCACATTTATAACCAATCACAGGACTTGTGGTGTTCACTTCTCACCTCCAAATTTGACCCAGCCGGAAGTTATTTGGTTTAGTACTACCTTCGGGTGCCCTGTCCATAAGCGTACGGGCTCTCGTTTTTGTATTGGGGCGGGAAGGGGCGACAGCCCGGCTTTTGTCCGAATTAAACAAAAATGTCTGAATCTGCATAACAACATTTATTCATATTAGCATTACTACCAAACAGCTATTATAGGGTTACAAACGAATTTCTACGCATTTTTACATGGATTAAAACTAATTCAGGTAGTACTAAACCAAATAACTTCTGGCTGGGTCAAAGTTCGAGGTGCACCCAACTTTTGATAGAGAAGTGAACACCACAAGTCCTGTGATTGGTTATAAATGAGAGTGTGTTGGTTGTAAAAAATAATAGTTTCATCTGGGTAAAAAAAAATTGCAATTTTATTTCATCTAGTACCAATGTGTCAAGTAGCCTTGTGCTTGAAACATGTATGGGGTACCTGTAAAAAAAAGTACTCGAATTTTGTGCGAAACTAGGGTAGTCATAGACGCTACCCGTTACCTCAGAAACGAGCAGCTTGACCCCCATTTTTTTCTGATTCACTTTAAGTGTAAGGGGTGGTAGTATTTATATCCGTGGCGTTTATGTCGGTTGATACGTTGCAGGTAGGAGTTTTAGCCACATATGTTACTATTGTCGTCTATGGGATTTGATTTGGTAGTATACACCCTTCAGAATGATGGAAATACATGGTAAAAAGGTATCAGGTTAGCACATTTTCCCCGAATATCTGTATAATTTTTGTCCGAATTTGACGTTTTGCTCATGGGCTTGTCTATTCCAAGAATAAGAATGGTTGTTATTGTTTGTCATGTGTTCTCTTTGCGCGCCATCCTGGTGAATGAGGGTGTCGGTTTGGGTCTCTGGTTGAAACTCTTTTCACTGATTTCCATAGTAAAGTTCTTGGACAGGAAGGGTTATTTACTACTTACGAATCATCAGTTACAGCTAGAGAATAGGCTTTCAGCTGTATGGACATTTTCACAACCAGTACGACATGAACAAGGCTGCATTGGCCAGTATAATTGACTGCTGCATAATTTATCTTGTTGGACGGGAGGGAGAGCGGGACCTAGCCCAGAGGTAAAGCGCTCGCTTGATGCGCGTTCGGTTTGGTATCGATCCCCGTCGGTGGGCCCATTAGGCTATTTCTCGCTCCAGCCAGTGCACCACGACTGGTACACCAAAGGCCGTGGTATGTGCTATCTTGTCTGTGGGAAAGTGCATATAAAAGATCCCTTGCTGCATTAGAAAAAAAAAAGTAGCGGGTTTTCTCTGATGACTACGTGTCGAAATTACCAAATGTTTGACATCCAATAGCCAATGATTAATTAATCAATGTGCTCTAGTGGTGTCGTTAAACAAAACAACCTTTAAACAAAACAAACTTTAATTTATCTTGGTCCCCAGTGTTCAGCACCACGTGGTCATCGTAATGACTCGACTGCAGGTTCCAATACCAACAAGGGAAACTTCCAGGCATTAATTGAATTTCGCGCAAAGACCGATGCGCGGTCGTTTTGGGATCGATCTGCGCCTTTAAAAACAATATCAACGATGCAAAGTTTCCGTTCTTTAGTATAATGGTTTCCATCGAAAACTATATGTCACAGTTATCAAATGTTTGACTTTGATGATTAATAAATCAATGTGACCTTAATAGTGATGTCATTAAAGGCATATTGTCATAGACCACTGACCTATTTAATGGTCTAACATAGTATTACCTGAACAAAAATAATTCGATTTGTCCCTAAATGTACATTATTCAACCATCTCCATAACCACCATTCTCCATTTATCAATGATATTTTGTAAAAATAATTGAATTATGGCAATGGTCCATAATTCAAAAACTAAAAATGCCGAGAGGGTTGACATGGATTTCACTCCATCATGGTTCCGTTAAGTTGATGCGATAGCTAGATTTGGTTTCCAATAATTAATGTAATTTTTATTTATTATCCATTTTTAGAGAAATAAGGTCCTTAAATCCTTGACAGTATGCCTTTAAATAAAACGACCTTTAATTTTTTTTATATATGGGACTAATAACATTTGTCGTGAATAATATATATATATATATATATATATATATAACAAGCCTACAAAAGTTTATTTTGCTAAACGACACCACTGAAGCACATTGATTAATTAATCTCCGGATATTGTATGTCAGACATTTGGTAATTCGGACACGAAGTCATCAGAGGAAACCCGTTACACTTTTTCCTGTGCAGCAAGGGATCTTTTATAAACCCTGCAATGGTATGTTTTGTTTTTTGCCGTTGTCATTTTCTTAATTACATGGGTTCCCACAGACAGGAAAGCACATACAGTTGTGGTGCACTGCCTGGAACAAGAAAATACTCAATCAGTTGAATTAATCCACCGAAGTGATTCGATCCTGCGACGCAAGCACCTCAAGCGAGCACTCAACCAACTGAGCTAACTCCCGCCCCGATGAGTTTACAAATACTAATTAACTTTGTAAAATGGTATGTACCTACCTTTGTCTCACTTGAAGGTTTCGTTAACTGTTTCGTTTAAGGATATAAATAAGCAAGTTTATAGTATGTGGGTTCCCACAGACAGGAAAGTACATACAGTTGTGGTGCACTGGCTGGAACAAGAAAATACTCAATCAGTTGAATTAATCCACCGAAGTGATTCGATCCTGCGACGCAAGCACCTCAAGCGAGCACTCAACCAACTGAGCTAACTCCCGCCCCGATGAATTTACAAATACTAATTAACTTTGTAAAATGGTATGTACCTACCTTTGTCTCACTTGAAGGTTTCGTTAACTGTTTCGTTTAAAGATATAAATAAACAAGTTTATAGTATATATATATAATAACTGGTTAGAAATGAATTGCTTGTTAAGCATAAGCCATTAGCAAAACGTCAAACGAACAGTATAGTCCAGCAGAGAAGCCTCCAATATAGAGGGTATTGTACATTTTATAGTACAGTGTACAAGCATGAAATCTGGGACAATGATTCTGCATACGATATTGGTCATTTTAAGATCGGGACCCATCTCAAAGGTCACGGCCTCGGTGATGTCGTGGCTAAGCCATCGGACATAAGGCTGATAGGTACAGGGTTCGCAGCCCGGTACCGGCTCCCACCCAGAGCGAGTTTTAACGACTCATTGGGTAGGTGTAAGACCACTACACCCTCTTTTCTCTCATTAACCAATAACCACTAACAACTAACCCACTGTCGTGGACAGACAGCCCAGATAGCTGAGGTGTGTGCCTAGGACAGCATGCTTGAACCTTAACTGGATATAGGCACGAAAATAAGTTGAAATGAAATGAGGTCACCTGTATTGACCTTGTCGGCCATTTTGAATTTTGTTAAATGAGAAGCCTATTTTTTCTCTATTATAGGTGCCATATAGCCTTCTATCAGATGAATTAATGCGTTTTAAGTTAGTAAACTTATTTAACTATGTATACATGAACTGTCAATGTTAACAACTTTCACGAAAGGCCGACAAAATTAAAAATGGCGACCACATTTCATAGTTTGTCATACATATAGAATCCTTTACTACGTATTGTAACCATTTTGTTTTGCTAGCAGATGGATTAGTTCAGTTTAAGGTTGGAAACCTATGATAATTTGGGGGTGGGGCGTATCCCAGTGGTAAAGCGTTCGCTCGATGCGCGGTCAGTCTGGGATCGATCCTCGTCAGTGGGCTCATTGGGATATTTCTCGTTCCAGCCAGTGCACCACGACTGGCATAATAAAGGCTGTGCCCCTGGTGCGGAAGGTTTCCAATCTAACATTCGGTTTCTTTTGTTTTCTTTGCCCATGTTTTGAGATTTTTTCCAGCAGGTTTTTAATTGTTTGGGATGGCGGGACGCCTGATTACCAGTCGTTCTAGGGTCGATCCTCATCGGTGAGCCAATTGGGTTATTTCTCGTTCTAGCCAGTGCACCAGAACTGATATATCAAAGGCCGTGGTATGTGCTATCCTATCTGTGGTGTGGTGCATATAAAATATAATTTGCTACTAATGAAAAAATGTAGCGGGTTTTCTTTCTAAAGCTGTATTCTAAGCAGACGCATGCGACGCTAGCGACGTGATAATATTTATATCCTAACCATACGCGACCATAACGAGTCTTCATTTTAAAATTGTTATTGGCAGTTGAAACCGGCAAGTAAAACTTGTTTGATTGGTTGATATATGTTTGTCGCCTTACGTTGGCGTTTAAGAGTCATTAATTCTTATCGGTATTGTGTCGCGCGCTCAACTAAATTAATATGTCACACCAAACGCATGCTGTTAGGATGCAGAAATTTGAAATCAATGGTTGCTTGAAAAATCGCTCGCGTCGCTCGCAGCCGGTTAGGATACAGCTTTAGGATATATACATGTCAAAATTACCAAATGTTCGACATCTAATATATTATTTTTACAGACTCATTTTCGTGTCTCCAATCTTTACAAAATATGAAGCTGGAACATCCCTTAAATGGAATGTGTATACTAAAGTGTTTTTTTAATATCTATTACTAATAAAAACAGAGGTGGGACTGTGGTACAGCGCTCGCTTAATGCGCAGTCGGTCTGTGATCGACCCCCGTTGGTGGGCCCATTGGGCTATTTCTCGTTCCAACCAGTGCACCACGACTGGTATATCAATGTCCGTGGTACATACATGTGTTATCCTGTCTGTGGGATGGTACATATAAAAGATCCCTTGCTGCTAATCGAAAAGAGCAGCCCATGAAGTGGCGACAGCGAGTTTCTCTCTCAATATCTGTGTGGTCTTTAACCATATTATGTCCAACGCCATATAACCGTAAAATGTGTTGAGTGCGTCGTTAAATAAAACATTTCCTTCTAATAAAAACATTGCATTTTGTTTGGTTCCCAGCCATACTGACATCAAGGGTAATGGAAAGGCAGATGTAGCTGCCCAGTATGCTTTGGACTTGCCTCATTCCAGGGTTGTTGTGTCTTACACTGATCTTAAACATGATATTAACCCATATATATTTTTAACTTGGCAAGATGATTTAGGGCGGTGCGGGTGCGGACAAGCTTCATCCTGTCAAGCCAGTCCTGGGAGAGTGGCAGTCATCCTATGTGCGGTGCAGGGGGGATTAAATAGTCTTGTGTCGTGTCCGTATTGGGGGAGGGGGGGGGGGGGGACGACGGGATGTAGCCCAGTGGTAAAGCGCTCGCTTGATGCACGGTCGGTTTGGGATCAATCCCCTTCGATGGGCACATTGGGCTGTTTCTTGTTCCGGCCAATGCACCACGACTGGTATATCAAATCCCATGGTATGTGCTATCCTGTATAAAAGATCCCTTGCTACTAATAGAAAAATGTAGCGGGTTTCCTCTCTAAGAGTATATATAAAAAATACCAAATGTTTGACATCCAATAGCCGATGATTAATAAATCAAATGTGCTCTAGTGGTGTTGTTAAACAAAACGGTCACGCTACTTGAATCATTAATTTATTTTGCAGGATCGTCCACCGCAGTGTGAACACTGCCAATGCACACTGACGATTGACCATGTTTGGTGGTGTGTAATCATTATGAACAGACGCAAAAAGATACAAGTATTTGGAAGACAAACTGTGATGGAATCATTTCGATTTCACCCACAACTTATTTTGAAATTTTTACAACACATTCATTTTTATTCAAAATGTTAATATACTCTTCAAAAAAAGTAGGGGAACTCTAATAAGAATTTACAATTGCCAAAATTGTAAGGTATATTAGCTGTGGGAAATGGTTATATTATAATAGTGAATTAATTGGGCAAACATTACAACCGGTAGTTCAATATTACAGTAGGTTTTATGACCACCAAAGATCTTGAAGGACGATTGGGGTCAGAAGTGAAATTTGAAAGTTGACGGTGTTTTTTTATCGTGCAGATGTCCCTCCGCCCACTCTTTACAATGGAAAACAACCCCCGAAAAACAGGTTTATTTTATTAGCTAGCCAATACGTCATTGCGTACATTAAAAGCTAATATTATTGTTAATATTTTCATGAGATGACAGGCACGGCGGAAGCAAGTAGACATTGTGTGTGTGTGGGTGTGTGGGTGTGTGGGTGTGTGTGTGTGTGTGTGTGTGTGTGTGATTGAGATCGAGCTGAAAGCAAATGCAATTTTCTGCTCTCTACAAGTAAAAATACTCTGTCTTAAGATTTACTACCAATATTTTTTTCCAGACCTCCCTCCCCGTCCCCCGCCCCTCCCCCCTCCAATCCTCTTCCGACGTTCCTGCGATGCTTAATAAATCATTAGACAAAACAAACTTTTAACTTTAATTGTTTGGTTGTTCGATTGTGGGCGTTTTCGCCAGCGTTATATTTAGTACTATGTACTGATCATAGACGACCATCATTTTCTCAATCTGCTATCTGTTTATCCCCGACAATATCCCGATGTTCATTAACCGGCCTCGGTGGCGTCGTGGTTAAGCGATTGGACATAAGGCTGATAGGTACAGGGTTCACAGCCCAGTACAGGCTCCCACCCAGAGCGAGTTTTAACGACTCAATGGGTCTCAATAGCGTAAGACCACTACACCCTCTTCTTTCTCACTAACCATTTTTCAAGTAAAGTTTGTTTTATTTAACGACGCCACTGGAGCACACTGATGTTTTTATCTTATCATCGGCTATTGGACGTCAAACATATGGTCATTCTGACACTGTTTTTTTGTTAGAGGGTTTGGAGTCGATATCTGGAATAAAAATCCCATGCCTCGACTGGGATTCCAAACCAGTACTTACCAGCCTGTAGACTGATGGCCTAACCACGACGCCACCGAGACCGGTATTAATCAACTAACCCACTGTCCTGAACAGACAGCCCAGATAGCTGAGGTGTGCCCAGGACAGCATGCTTGAACCATAATTGGATAGAAGCACGAAGATAAGTTGAAATGAAATGATGTTCATTGATCAAAGCAATCAGTAGTTCCCGTTCATACGAGCTGTTCATTCATGTAACACGTGCTACGTACCCGCGCTTCAGGGTATCCCGCGGTTATGTGCACATTTATGTTCCCCAGGTCAGTTTTCCCCCCTGTCCAAGGGGGTTGCAAACTATATATCCTGGAAAGGAGGTCCGGCTGTTATTTGTGCTACAGGCCCCGCGGATCCTTAAACCGGCTCACCCACTGCCCTGGGCAGAGAGCCCAGATAGCCGAGGTGTACATGAATGTCCAGGATACAAGCACGATAATAAGTTGAAATGAAAATTACACCGAATATGTCAATCTGGGGCCAGACAAAACTTGACGCTGCGGCCGCCTTTGGAAAAACTTAAGTGTGTTTTGTTTAACGACACCACTAGAGCACATTGATTTATTAATCGTCGTCTAGAGGATGCCAACAAACTGGTAATTTTGAAATATAGGTCTTTGAGAAGACATCCACTACATTTTCCTCTTTAGTAGCAAGGGATCTTTTATATGCACCATCCTGGACAGGACAGCACATACCACAACCTTCGATATACCAGTGGCTGGAATGAGAAATAGCCCAATGGGCCCACAAACTGGGATGACCAACCATGCATCAAGCGAGCTGGGCTATGTCCCAATGTGGCACGAGAAAAAGTACCTACCATTAAAGTAAAATATTAGCCAGAAATGTATTTTATCATTATGAAAACAAATCCTGTTGCAAATTCCTGGCGATGCCTGTGATCTGTAACTCATCTCCAATAGTATTCTGGCAGTCAGGACAAAAAACAAAAACAAAAACCCAAAAAACCAAACACGAAGTCAATTTGATGATCGTCAATACACTTTATTGATGAATGTTACAAAGATGAGTCAAGTCAAGTCGAACATTTGATGATCCTTAAAACATTTTATGTTGTAGATATAACTCAAGTTGTACATTTGTTGACCATCAACACACTAACAGACGTTTACTTTTCTCTTCCACTCTGAAGCACAGCTTTTAACATGCACTATTTTTTACCATGCTAAGTACAGAATATTTCACCATACTAAGTACAGAATATTTCACCATACTAAGTACAGAATATTTCACCATGCTAAGCACAGATTTTTTGCATATTATAACACTACTAAAACTTTATAAACAATTGCACATTTCATGATTGAAAAGGTTTGCTAGAACACGTCAAGACAAAAATTGAGGAAAGTGATTAATTGCTCTCCTAACTTTTTAAAAAGTCACATTGTAAGGGATGCTAGAGTTACTCCCCTTGAACAAGTCTCAGGGGAGTGATGGGGAGACAGTGACAGCTCCCCTAACACAGTGAGGTCTCACTACCTCCTTTTTTCACCATCCAGAAAAATAGGTGGGTTTTTTGCACATTATTTCACCACTAAAATACAGATTTTTGCACAATATATTAACTCTTTAAGTATAGTTTTGTGGTAATTATGACTACATAATATTTTAGCACATTATTTCAATCTTACAAAGTAGAGATTTCAACATTTTTTGTATTGTGCAGTACAATTCTGATTATTGCTTAAGAACTGTTCAGTAACAGCAGTACAAAAGTAGGTCACTTTTTAAAAATAATTTTGTTATTCTTTACAGCAAAATATGCATTTTGCTAAATTCAATCACAAAATGTATAAACTTTAACAAAGGTGTAAATATGTTTAAAAATTGTAAAATCTAAAGCAAGGATTCCTACACAATTCTAGCAAATTTTTAATATTCAGAAAAATGGCAAAAAAAAATTCCATCTGTGCATTATCAACATTACAATTTTGAATTATATGTGGCAATTTGATTCAAAGACATAACAGAACATTAGAACTGTTGCCTAATTTCTACTACTGGTGGTATCCATGTGTTGTGTTCATGTTTTCAACATGAGCTTCAAAATGGAGGAAGTTAAAACAAAATACACAAAAACAAATTAATCACTAACAAAGATTTTCTAGTTAAATAGAAATATAATTATAACTCAAGACCTATCAGCATAAAAGTACATTCTAGTTACATTAATCAACAGGGAACAAGTGTATAGAATAGACTTTTTCAATAAAAAAAAATCTTTGGTAGTACATAGAAAAAAAGAAATTAAAAATTAATTTTTGTTAAAAATATTATGTTGTAAAATTAATGTGAATATTAAATACTACGATTAAATAAGTCTGTATAAAATCACGATACAAAATGTAGGAAAAAAATTACACTTCATTAGTATTTTAGGGAAGATGACAATAAATTTTAGTCAATTGCTCGTCTGTAATCGTGGCCCATACTCACACATGCGGACTGGCAGTACCGGTATGTGTTTCCTACACTGGCCCTAATTGTTTAGTGTTAAACTCAGAGAAATGGGTTGGGAGTTAAAAGTTTGTTTTGTTTAATGACACCACTGCAGCACATTGATTAATAAATCAATCATCGGCTATTGGATGCCAAACATTTGATAATTCTGATACATAAGTCATCAGAGAAAACCCGCTACATTTTTCCTAATGCAGCAAGGGATCTTTTATATGCACTTTCCCAAAGACAGGAAAGCACATAACACAGCCTTTGTCCAGTTGTGATGCACTGGTTGGAACGAGAAAACCCCAATCAGTTGAATGGATCCACCGAGGTGGTTCAATCCTGCGATTTGATAAATCTGACAGATAGAGAGAAAACCCGCTACATTTTTCCGTTAGTAGCAAGAGATCTTTTAATAACCTGTTTTTGTTCATCTTCCCTAAAATAAAATTAAAATCACTGTATTTTAAACATATATATATATTTGTAAAATATAAAAGAAGACACATTAATGTCTTATCTACCATAGCACACATAATGATATTAAAACAAGATTCCAAATTGTTTTTTTATTACCCCCTCCCAAAAAGTCCACTGATTTAAAACACAGGGAAAGAAAAGAAGAGTGCTACAGAACATCAAAATAATGATTAAATGAGCGCAGATGAGATCTCAAGAGGAGAGAAATGTGTTACGATAAAGAGGGATAACTGATGATTGAAAATGCTGCCTTATCTACAATGAGGAACACAAACGTATACATTTTACATTTCACACACATTTGTGTGTAACGGCCCATACACGATCAATATTATTGACTCAATACATGTATCTTTTTCTTTTTTTTAACTTTATTAACATGTCTACATCCAAAAAGGTTCAGGCAATAATATATGTATCAAAATCAGTGGGACAATAACATTTACAATGAACAATTTAATGTATTGCCAAGTTTCGATAAATCCACTAGCCCCTCTGTCCCGGCTAGTGATATTTTGGTCTGGGCTAGTGGAAATTATCAACTATATTACTATACTGATGGAAAGAAATAAAGGATCACACAGATAGCAACAAGAAATAATGACTGCATCAAAAATCAATTCATATTGTCAGAAGTTGACTGGTAACATATAGGCAGCACATTCAACACTACAGACATTCAGTCCCACATTACAACTTGGTATAAAATACAGACATTATTACGCTAGTAGTGAATTAAATTCGGTCTACAAATGGACGTGTTCCCTTATTTCTTTCCATCAGTATATAATACATAGGGCACTAGCCAAATCTTGTGAAGGCTAGTGACTTTCTTAAACAACGATTGCCTTGTACACCCGTTTTTATCTGGTAAAAAGGGAGCCCTCTTGGATTGTGGATAGCAGTGATGAGTTTACTGCACAATCGTCAATACAAATCAACCTACTTTGATTTTATTCAACATTTTCTGTGGGCCCCCAACCCTGACACTGCCATACTTGTGTCTGGGGTCAATAATAAAAAACAAAAAAACAACAACAAACATTTTCTGTGAACCATATTGCCTAAAATGATCAATAAAATACTGATCGTGTGGGGGCCGTTTTATTGATGCAAACGACAATTCAGTGATGGATTCCCGATAAAATAGTTGGGGTGGGTTGACCAGCACTTCAAAGTTGAACAAGCCAGAGAAAGATTTGGTATATTGTTTAAGCTAGGTGCCAGTTTTAGAAATGGTATTTTAAGCTTTCTTGAAATGCTTTTCAGCAAATACAATTTTTTTTAAAAGGTCACCAACATAATCCGAAATAGGTCGGGCGTAATCCCCCAACCACCCCTCTGGATCCATCAATGTAATTTCATCAATAAAAAAATTGTGTTACATAAACATGATCTGGATTTAGTTGGTATTATAAAATCTTAACTACACTATTCTTCCAAATAATAACATTTTATAAAAAATTAAAACAAAAATGTTACAATATTTTCATGCATATATTTGTGGTTTGTAAAACAATTATTAATAACACCCCAAAAAGCACCCTCTAAAAAATAAAACTTTGTAGTATTAAATTATACTGTCCATAAACAAGATATCTGACATCAGTATTAAGAACACAGCAGCAGATAGAACAGGAAATTGTCTGCTTTAAGTCATTCCTTCAGTATTCGATAACTGCCGGTACCGAAAGGAAGCGGCTTGCCATATCGCCTACACAATCAGAATAGAAATATCATCAAGCAACATTGATGGACAGTTTTATCTACTACATCTATAAGCTGATATAAGTATCATGATGTGGTTTTTAATCATAAGATACCAGGGCCCCATTTTACAAAGTGATCTTAGCGCTAACGTGATCTTAATTATGAGTTTGCTTCCTAAAACAGAGCCCTATTTTAGAGGCAATTAACAGCCGTTATTATTGGTTATTAAAAACATTTATAAAGAATGTTTAAAACCATAAACCTTGTGATTTAACCACTAAAAACATAACAAATTAATTGTTATGTATTCCCAAGTGTTTTATTGGTTTGTTTTTTGCAAAAACGTGCAACTTATTTTAATGTGTTCTGTTCAACTTGGGTTATTCAAGAGATGGCTGCACGAGAGAGGAGAGATATCTTTTCAAAAGGTGTCTGCACGAGATAGGAGAGATAACTTTAGTTTCTCCATATCTGCTGAAAGAATGAAGGAAATGTTTTATTTAATGACACACTCAACACATTTTATTTATAGTTATATGGCGTTGGACATATGCTGCTGAATAAAGTCAAATATTTTTCACAAACACTTGGGTTTGATAGGTGGGTTTTTTTCATGCCTATAGGCAGGACTGGTTTCTTGTAAGGTACAAATAAGGCATATTGTCACAGGCAACTTACCTATCAAATGGCCTAACAAAGTATTACCTGAAAAATATATATACACAATGTATTTGATTTGTCCCTAAATGTAATTAATTCAACCATCTATATAACCAACACACTCCACTAATTAATGATATTTTGAAAAAGTAATTGAATTATGGCAATGGTCAATAATCCAAAAACTAATATTGCCAAGATGGGTCGATTTGAATTTCTCTCCTTCATGGTTCAGTTAAGATGATGTGATAGCTAGGTTTGGTTTTCAAATGTTAATGTAATTTTCATTTATTATTCATTTTTAAAGAAATAAGGTCCTTAAATCTGTGACAGTATGCCTTTAATTAGCAATTTTCATGTATTTATCCTTGATGTTTACATTCAACATGTAATATGTGCCCTGCAGCAAATTATTAAATTACATTCTGTTGGGGAAGGATATGAAATAAATATTAATTATTTTTTTGCAACTGGAACCCCCACCACTAATTTCAGGAGCAACCTTAAGATGGAATGGTCAATACAGACCTGTCAATCCCTAGCCCTGTGTGAGAGTAGCATTCCAAACTGAGCATAGGAAATGATATCAGAGAGTAGCAGGCCCAAATACCATAAAGAACAGCAAAATGGCAGTGTAAACAATTTAGAAACATCCACTCTTAAAAAATGATCTCGAATCTTCTTTCAAACACAAATGCTAATTGGTCAATACTTTAAGCTAGGTAACATTATTAACAGCTTAAATTCTGGGTCACACTATTTTTAGCTCAAAATAACACATGTTTCAAGCAAAGCTGAAAATCGGCCAACTCCTAGGCTTGAGAGTCGACCATCTCTCTCTCTCCTCTCTCAATTGTTCAAAAACATATTTTGCGAACAATAATCATAGCAAATGTCAATTAGGCATAGGAAATTATGCTCAAAACGTAGCAGTTGGCAGGTCTGTGCATACCAAACATAGATATTTGGTAATTAAGTGGTGGTTAGGTAAATATTAATAAAAATAGCAAATATTTTTGACAAGAAATTAACAAATACACAGACTGTTCTGCCAATGATGGCAAAAGCCGAAACAAAAACAAAGATTGAACAGACAAATATGTGGCTCCACATAAATATGGTATAAAGAAACTAGATTTTTTTTGTCTTAATAATATAACATTTTTGACCCGGCTGAAAGTAAAATATTATTTACAGATTTCTAATTTTTTTAAAGCGTTGGTGTCTACTGTCATAGTGCCAAAACCATAACAATTAATGTAATTATTATGCATAAGTAAATGGTCATACTGTTTTAATGAGAACCATTATTATTTAGCTCAAGCTAACAAAGAAAATAAGATCATCATCATAAATACACCCAGAATGCAATGGAAATGGAAACAAAATTGAAAAATATGAAATATCATGTAGCCGAAAGCGTTTTAAATGTACAGCGAATCTGATTGGTTGATTTCATTTGTACATAAACAATATAGTTAGCCTAATTCACTTGGTGGCAAACAATCCTCAATCACTGCTCCCCATTAAAACTATTCTCCTAACAACTGGTACGCTTAATCATGTATTACGTTACGCTACTAAGCAAATTATATAAAAAAACCTATTTAAAAATGAAATGATTTGCAAAGAAATAAAAATTCTTGAAAAAAAGTATAGATTTTTCTCCACATACATGAAAATGGTCACACTAAAGTCTTAACAAAAAAAATGGGACTCTACACAGGTGATTTGAAAAAATGATAACGTCGTAGCCAGACTACGCCTTCTTCTCTTCTTCTTCCTCATCTTCATCCTTCTTTGCTTCCTCTTCATTTTCTTCTTCCTTCTTTGCTTCCTTGTCCTTCTTTGATCTTTTGATGTACTCTTTCCCCTCTTTGGCGGTTCGCTGCATGGTTCCTGCTCGTTTGACTGGGGGTTTTGGTTCGGGCGCCGGTTTGTTGTGAGAGCGAGTTCGCCGCCCCCCGGTGAGATCTTCTTCAGATAGAAGAGTTTTTGCTGAAATTAAATTTTTTAATTATAACCCATAAAACAAAAGTAAACTGGCAATAAAAGTATATTTGTATGTGCTTAAGGGTGTTAACTTTAAGCTATAATAAAAACTTTGTTTAACAGATCATTTTGAAATTTTCACACTCATGGACCAAATACCATGGAATGGCCCTTTATTATTATTATTATTACTACCATTTTTACCATTATTATTAGTGTTATTGGATTAGACTGCTGAACATTAAAAAGAAAGAAAGAAAAAATTTCAACAAATTTAATATATGAATTGTTATTAATAAATCTTTGTTAATGTACTGAGAAAGTCTTAAGAAATAAACTCTATTAATAATATTCAGAGCTCACCCTGCCCATTGTTAAATTAGCCAGTTGCTAATTTTTATACAAAGTGGCTACAACAATTTAATATTAAAATACATTTTATTTTTTTTAAATTGGTCACATTTTTAAATAATGTATGACAAAATGCTCTACACATCTGAAAATTAGCTAAACAAAACTCTTTCCAAGGTGAGCCCTGAATATTTTACTAGGTAAGATATGTTGTTATTTCGTGGTTGACTGCAAATTCATATTAGGAAAAAAAGAGAAAAAGAGTAAACGATGTACACGTGTATGTTACCACTGAAAAATTTAGGTACAGGAATGTGAGAGGGGCTGGAACAAAAAAGTTTATTGCGGCCAGAGTCCAGGGAGGAAATTGTTGTTTGCAACCCCTGGAACTGCCAAAAACTGCATTCAATGCTAACAAATCTAAACTGGTTATAACTTATAATATAAGGCACACATCAGAAACTTGAAACCGTGAAAACGTGCAAATGAACCGTGTGTGGTCAACAGTATTGAATATCATATTTTTGTGTTTTTTAAAGACGAAATGGAAAAGCCCATTTACGCGTTTCTGCATAGCTCTCACATCCCTGTAGGTATATGCAAATGATTTCCACCTGCCATATGGTCCAGTGATCTACGATATTAACACAGAACTCTGACTTATGGGCAGCTACTGATTGGGCGGGGGTGGTGGTGATGGGGATTGGGGGAGGGTAATTGCAGACATTGAGAAACCAGCTATGGGTTGTTGACATTTTCGTTGTCATGTCAGAGCTTCTAGAATTTTTTTTAAATCCACTAGCCATGGGATCAGTTATTTTTAAAATTTACTAGCCACAATTAAAAGTTCACTAGCCCTGCTTTACCTTAAGTTAATACAATTTTACTAAATAATAGTAATAATCTAATGTCACCTAAAGAGGGAGATAGTGCTTAAAAACACTAACACTCAGGGTATGAGGTGGGGGCATGATATTCATATTTACAAAACAGACTCAACTGCAACGTCTGACAATTTTTTTTCCCGTCGGGCTTGGCAATAGTAGTTATTTACTAGCCCAACATTGAATATCACTAGCCATGGGAGTGGGGCTACCATAATCTAGAAGCACCTGCAAGTACTGCAACGACCACAGTTCAAGCATCTTAGATATCGAACATTTGCACACAAAAAAACACATTTACGAGTTGCACCAAATGTTTTTTCTTTAAATAACACATTTTGTTTCGGACAACCTATTACGACTAAGATCATTTATCATATTAATACACAAAGAAAACAATGACTCCAGCAAAGCTAGACCAGTGCAAATGATGGGTTCTGTTCAGTATTTCATCATGATTTGCTATGCAAATTCAGAGATTGTTATGCAATTCTAAAATGTAGTTCTGGTTTATGAAACAAATTTTAAGAACTTTTCAAGGCCCTCTTAAGTTTTCTCAAAAATTTCTTATCGAACAGTCATTACCTAGTTAGTGTACCAAAGGCAAGCCTATATGTATGTGTAGATAATGTAATTACCTCCCTTAGACCTGTATCATTATGTTTTGCAGACAAAATGTTACATACACTATACAGTTGCCATACACTTTTCAAATTTATTGATTCCATCACTAACAAACATTTTGAAAACAAAAGGTTCCTTGTGGGTGAATGATGTGATCGATTGAGCAATTTTCAAAGATCTGTAGTCAAGCAGAAAAGCATCAAATGAATAACAATATAGGTAGCTATTGTCCGAACCGAATTGTTAACAACTACGAAAAATTACTCTCCTACCTTTAATTGCCGTTAGATTTCCTCCAAAGTTTGTCCAGACAGAAATCTTGAAAAAACCACTAGAATGACACAGTTTCCACATACCAGATGATAACTATGTCACCTATATCGACTTCGCTGAGAGCGCATAGGGCAAAAAGCATGTAATTTTGTGCTAGCTGCCATTTTGACTTTTTATGGAATATTCTCCAAGAGGGGTGAAAGGATAGGACTTAATCTAACAACGTCATAACATGTTATGATATAAAAGCAGACGTGATGACGTCATATTATTATTTATTATTATTTAAAAATTTTTAATGATACCACAAGAGATCATTGATTTCATATTAATTGTGTCACATACTTTGGAGGCTTTCACCCCTCTTGAAGAGTATTCCATAAACAAGCAACATGGCAGACGGCAGAAAACTGCATGTATTTTTCCCTATGCAATCTCAGCAAAGGCGATATCGGCGACATCGTTGCAGTCTCGTGTGTGGAATCTGTATATTTGTAGTGGTTTTTTTTATGATTTGTGTCTGGACAAAGTTTGGAGGAAATCTAACGGCAATTAAAGGTAGGAGAGTAATTTTTTGTAGTTGTTAACAATTCGGTTCGGACAATAGATTTAGCACTTCGATCTCCAGTGTCCCAGGGCTTTAGATTGCATCAAAGTAAAGGTAATAAACGTTACGTCCAAAATAATCACGCCCATATTTAATATTAAAATAACTTGAAATGCATTTTTGAATGTCGACTACTCTCCAGCAGCTGTTAATGGCAGTACTGAACTAAAGTGACCTTCCAGTACACTAAAATGACCTTTCTGAAAAGACGAACGTCCACGTTTTGCCATCTTTTTTATTCCAAAGCCCTGCTGACCTTCCTGAAAAGACGAATGTCCACGTTTTGCCAATTTTTTTAATCTAAAGCCCTGTTGATCTGCAAGAGTATTTGGTGCCTTTCTTTTCGTACGCACCTTCTGCCATCGTTTTGGCTATTGTTGATTCTCGTTTGTTAGTGGGTTTCTTGGCTTTGCTTTTGGTTTCCTGTCTCGTGTCACCTAGTTTTTCATCCCCTAATATCGTCTTGGCTTCCTGGAACAAAAATATAAAGTAAAGTTAGAATTTGTTTTTCTAATTTTCATTATTATTCATACTTACCTAGTACTGGCACAACAACAATGTATAACCTACACCTGCGCATGGGCAGACCATATAACCTCGTTATCGATTCAAAGTCCGGAATAAAAAAAAGACATCCCTCAGCGTGGGTGGGAGGTAACGCTTGTTGTGCTAGTACTAGGTAAGTTGAATAAGACTATTTTATTGTTTCCTCTTTTCATGAATACCTAACATCACCTTTTATTTTTATTGTCCAGCTTAAAACCCTTAAGATGTAATGAAAACACCAAAAATATTATTTAAAAAAAAACCCTCAAAAAATAAAACAAGAATTCTTTAAGACGTAAATATCTCACATACTGTAAAGGTGTCCGGTGCACTGTGATGACAGGTGCAACTATAAACCAAGTGTCATTGATCTAGGGATTATAAACAAGTTTGTTTTGTTTAACAACACCACTAGAGCACATTTGATTAATTAATCATTGGCTATTGGATGTCAAACATTTGGTAATTCTGACATGTAGTCAGAGAAAACCTGTTATATTTGTCCTAATGCAGCAAGGGATCTTTTTATATGCACCATCCGACAGACAGGATAGCACATACCACAACCATCGATATACCAGTCGTGGTGCACTGGCTGGAACGAGATATAGCTTAATCGGCCCACCAAAGGGGATCAATCCCAAACCGACCATGCATTAAGCGAACGCTTTACCACTGGGCTATGCCTCACCTCCTGGAGATAAAATAAATGAAAGTTTAATGTTGAGCTAAACGAAAAAATTGCCACTATTGCCGTTAAAAAAGTAGTACATGTATATATCTCACCAATTTACTTTTTAAAGTAAAGTTTGTTTTGTTTAACGACACCACTGGAGCACACCGATTAATTAATCATCAGCTATGGGATGTCAAACATTTGATAATTTAATTCTGACACATAGTCATCAGAGGAAACCCGCTACATTTTTCCTAATGCAGCAAGGGATCTTTTATATATGCACTTTCACGGATCCACCGAGGTGGTTCGATCTTGTGACGCAAGCACCTCAAGTGAGCACTCAACCAATTATGCTAAATCCCACCCATTTACTTTTTAAGGCATGAAAAAACCTGTTTACCTTAGCTGTAGCTTCCATGGTTCCTTCTTTAGCCATTCTAGCTTTTTTCGATTCTGGTTTTTCCTTCTGAATCTCTTCTATCTTTTTCTGTTGGCCTCGGGTAAATGAATCGGGGTCGACACCTTCCTTATATTTTTCTCCTTCCTGCAATGATAAAGAAAAAACATTACGGTATGTGAATTGATATAAAGTTGTCACCTCATCACATTATAACATTTACAAAAATTATGAAAACATTCTGAGAGTATTGCTAAAGCAATACGTGTGCCCTACCAAGCCATACAAATTTTCGTATCTCTTATTTCTCGTTCCAGCCAGTGCTCCACAACTGGTATATATCAAAGTCTGTGGTATGTGCTATCCTGCCTGTGGGGATGGTGCATATTACAGATTCCCTAGCTACTAATGGAAAAATGTAGCGGGTTTTCTCTCTAAGACTGTCAAAATTACCAAATGTTTGACATCCAATAGCTGATGATTAAGAAATCAATGTGCTCTAGTAGTGTCGTTAAACAAAACAAACTTTCTTTCCCTTTCACACAATGTTTGTGTGTACATCACTTTCACAAGGAGTTTGCTTGTTTTTAATATAGTTGCCTCCCTTTGCCTGAATGTTTGTGTATCTCGCTTTCACAAACAGTTCGCTTGTTTTTAATATAGTTACTTCCAAGCCATTACTTGCCATGGAAGTCAAACAGTTTGACAAACTTGATCTGTAATGGTACAACATGTACCTATAACCAAAATTTCATCTCAATATCTTAAGGCATTGTGAAAGAAAAACAAAAGTCCGGAAAACTATATGTGGGACAGATGGATGACATGACTGCCAGAATGTTTATAAAATCCACTAGCCATGGGATCAGTAGTTTTAAAACATTTACTAGCCACAATTAAAAATTCACTAGCCCTACTTTAAGTTAATATAATTTACTAAATAATAGTAATAATCGGATATCGGATAATCTGGGGTGAGGGTGGGGGCTGGATATTCATATTTACAAAATAGACTTAACTGTAACATTTGACCAAAAATAATTCACTAGCCACTGGGCATGGCAATTGTAGTTATTTACTAGCCCAACAATGAATATCACTGAGTGGGGCTACCATAATGTAGAAGCCCTGTGGATGGACAGACAGACTGACGGATAGAAGGACAAAGATGAAACCTATAGTTAAGTCTGGTAGGGGACTAGAAATACAAACACAACTACAGTTTTAATAAAATTATGTGTTAGCACGTTTTTGTGTAGGGCTACCTCTGCCACTTGCCAAATTCTAGGAACAATTGGCGAGGTTCATTTTAATTTGGCAAACAAATTTCATATATTAATTGTTTTTTGTTTTTTTAAATAACTGGGTTTTGCTTCTTTTTTTTAAGATAATTTGGTGAAATGCTTTGCTTACCCAGAGATAGCAACTGTTGTGTGATAGAAATGGTGATATTGGAAAATGGTGTTCGACTGCAAGAAGTTAAGAGGTTAATGTTAACTATGTATACATGTGTACAACCACTGCAATTACCCACAGCAATCGGTAATGCCATGGAGTACGTAATTTTCTGGAGCACTTTTTTCTTTGCTATGGCTACATTCAATTTTTTTTCTATGGCATGTTTTTAACCATACTTTTTCTTAATTGCAGGAAGGGACGTAGCATTCACTTGATGCGTGGTCGGTCTAGGATCGATCCCCATCAGTGGCCCCATTGGGCAATTTCTCGTTCCAGTCTGTGCTACACAACTGGTGTAACAAAGGCCGTGGTATGTGCTATCCTATCTGTGGAATGATGCATATAAAAGATCCCTTGCTACTAATCAAAATGAGTAGCCCATGAAGTGGCGACAGCGGGTTTCTTCTCTCAATAACTGTGTGGTCCATATAACCATAAATAAAATGTGTTGAGCTTGTCGTTAAATAAAACAGTTCTTTCTTTTCTTAACTGCAAGGGTTATGTGTACATACACAATATACATAGATACAAGTCTATTATTAATACATTAAATAGTAGGTCACCTCTTAAAACAGGTGGACTGCTTAATACAGGTCCCTACAGGTGTAAGACTACATATTCAAATACAGTAACGAGTATACATACAAACAAGTATGTCTGTTTGGCCTCCAGGTGTAAATAGACTAAGAAGGACTATAAACACACACACACATATCCTGGCAGATCTGCATTAAACATACGTAAAACACCTGTACAGCTCATCACATACATAACAATAGAATTGAGAAGTTCATCAGTTATCACTTGCTGGGGCAAGAGATGGCCCAGTGGTAAAGTGCTCGCTTGAACGTCAAGCATCAGTGGTCGAAATACGGCCATCCCGACCGGATTTCGTCGATTAACATTACCACGGGCCAAGAGATATTTATGCCTGCCTGCTAAAAAAACTAATTCGTAATGTACAAAAACTACGCACCGAACTTCAGCTCAGCATAACTCATCATTATGACAATAACTTTAGCGGCAAAAATAAAACTATGTATTTTAATTTTTGAGAGAAAAAAGGTAGGAGGGCCTGTAAAGCAAATATGAAATTAGGATCAGCCAAATCGACACCCCTCACTCGGTTTAAATTTTCATGGAAATATGTATGGTAAATATATACATCCAGTCGACCAGGAGCGTACTGAAACATGGTCGAAGTTCACTACCTTTCAACAAGTTCTTTTTTGTGACCAGTGCATCGTGCTCGTCGTCTTTTCAATTTATTGCAAAGTCAAAGCACCATATTTGGACATAATTTTCTTATTTGGTAACAGCAAAACTTTCGCATTTCCGGTTATGCGTTGGACCCTTATTTCGTGTGGTGTCACCTGGCAGCGACTTCACCTCGACCCCTTCTCATCGGACGGGCAATTATTTTGCATACTTAATGATCATGTTTGGTCCAGCTTTTTAATTATTATCCGGACAGTCAAAATTTCAACGCACCCACACTACAACCAAAGATCCAATCCAGCATCTGGAGAGATACCAAGAGACAACCATTTTCAGGCTAAGAACCGGTCACTGCTATCTCAGATCCCATATGTACCGCCTGAAACTGGCAGACACTGATGAATGTCTATGTCATGTCAAAACAGGACCACAGTCCCACACATCCTGCAATTCTGCCCCCTCTATGATGAAGCCAGGATAAAGCACGAATGAAGCAACACTGGCTGTCAAGCTTTGGGGTTCCAAAGAAGACTTGACAGAGACAGCATTTTTTTATCACCACAACCGGACTCCAAATCTAAAGCATGATCAACTATAGCTTGAACGCAGAAGAAAGCAGAGAGAGAGAAGTGTTTTATTTAACGACGCACTCAACACATTTTATTTACATGGCATCAGACATATGGTTATGGACCACACAGATATTGAGGAAACCTGCTGTCGCCACTTCATGGGCTACTCTTTTCTATTAGCAGCAAGGGATCTTTTATATGCACCATCCCACAGACAGGGTAGTACATACCACGGCCTTTGATAAACCAGTCGTGGTATACTGGCTGGAACGAGAAATAGCCCAATGGGCCCACCGACCGGTATCGATCCCACACTGACCGCGCATTGAGCGAGCACTGTACCACACCCTGCCCCTCTATCATATCGAAGTCAGTATTAAACATACACTGCCCCTCTAATCATATCGAAGTCACAGTATTATTAAACAAAGTACACATGCACAAGTAATAAGTATGCACATGTCAGTATTAAACAAGTACACATGCACATGTAAGTATTAAATAAGTACACATGCACATGTAAGTATTAAATAAGTACACATGCACATGTAAGTATTAAATAAGTACACATGCACATGTAAGTATTAAATAAGTACACATGCACATGTAAGTATTAAATAAGTACACATGCACATGTCAGTATTAAACAAGTACACATGCACATGTCAGTATTAAACAAGTACACATGCACATGTAAGTATTAAATAAGTACACACATGTACAGTATTAAACAAGTACACATGCAATGTATATTAAATAATGTACATGTAAGTATTGTACACATGCACATGTCAGTATTAAACAAGTACACATGCACATGTAAGTATTAAATAAGTACACATGCACATGTCAGTATTAAACAAGTACACATGCACATGTAAGTATTAAATAAGTACACATGCACATGTCAGTATTAAATAAGTACACATGCACATGTACACATGCACATGTCAGTATTAAACAAGTACACAACATGTATTAAATAAGTACACATGCACATGTCTATTAAAAGTGCACATGTAGGTATATAATACACAAATATTAAATAAGTAACTAGTAAGTTAGGTAAATAAATATTAAGTACATGTATGTGAGTAATAAGTACATAATGTTTTGTAAATACAGATAAGTAGTGTTTTCCCTAGAAATTTGGCAAGGCATGGTAGACAAAACACTTTGGGGGCAATTTTGACCATTTTCAGGGCACTTTTTTTTAATTAAAGATGAAAACAATAATTGAAATAAACATAAATGTAATTAATGTTCTTGCTTCAATAAATGAATGGCACAATATATAAGAGAGATATTTTTATTAATTAATAAAAAAAAAAAAAAAATTATCAAGGCAATTTTAGAATTATTGAAAAAGGCTTTTTTAATCTCAGTGCAGCATTGCACTGATTAAGGCAAGATGGTGCTAGACTAGTGAGGCATGGTGCTGCACCATGCTAAAACAAGCTAGAGAAAACACTATGATAAGTAAGCACATGTAAGTTAGTATTAGAAAACAAATGTAAGCGAACTAGCAAGCAATGAAGAAATCTGAACTATAAAGTACACCAAACTCAAAATGTTACACACAAATACAGCAATTATTTTACTGAAGGAAAGAAATGAAACTAATGTAGTACTAGTACTCCATAGTTAGAGAGTTAAACTGCAAACAAGAACCGTGAAAACTGGTAATGGTGGACTATCAAGGGGCGGCGCAGACGGTATGGCCAGTATGGCATAGTCGTAACACTTTTTTCCCCGTGTGTGTGGGTTATATTTGTTGTATCTGTGAAACTGTCCTTGACAGGTGAATCTGAAACTTCAAAGGATAGTCTCAGCTGGCAAACTTGAGCCGTACCATTAATTTTTACACTGTACCGCGGCTGTAAATGCACATTTAGTACCATAGTCATTGTAAAGGGAAGATTAAAGGGACATTCCTGAGTTTGCTGCATTGTAAGATGTTTCTGACTAATAAAATATTTCTACGATTAAACTTACATATTAAATGTATTTTCTTGTTTAGAATATCAGTGTCTGTATATTCAATGTATTTCTGGTAGTCTTAATATTTGTAAGAAGCCCAAACTGAATGTTCTTCAAATAATTTTGTACATACAATCTTTTTTTTAACCTAGTACAAATATTAGAACGATCAGAAACACGTTTAATATACAGCCACTAATATTTTATGCAGAAAAATATATTTCATATGTAATTACAATCCTTAAGTTAAAAAGTCTCCGTTTGTTGATAACAGGAATGTCCCTTTAAATGCATCTTAGGTCAGAATTCAAATTACTGTAACACGTCTATAAAGGCGTCTGAAAATTACGAGGAGAACGAGTTTCGTTCATGCAATGCTTTGTACAACATAAACCATTTTTAACTTATATGCATTATACCTGTATTTACATATTCATAAGGGGTTTTGTGCAACCCATAATGGGTTATGCAAATTTTTTATTATCAGAGGCCTGTAAATACATCTACCGTACATTTGTATACATATGTATATGTCAGGATTTTGCCCATTCCAACCAGTGTTCCTAGAATATGAAAGGTGCTGTCACGTTTGTGGGAAAGTGCAAATAAAGAAAAAATAAAGCATGTTTTCTCTGAACACAACATGCATGTGCGAATCTTCAAACGTTTTACATCCAAAAGCTAATAATTAATCAATCGATGTGCTCAAATGGTGTCAAACAAACTTTGCAAACCACTTCAGTGGGAAATTCTTTCTACGCACTGTTTCGACTAACGTCAACTTTTTCACAAGTAGATCTACTATGTACAGTCTTTGTGTAAAGTAAGTAAAACGAATATATATATATATATATATATATATATGAATGATTCGTCACAAGTATTATTTAATATGGAAAACATCAACAGAGTCTATATTAATCACAGGGCTATCTCTGGGTGAGCACAACAATTCGCCATTTTATCTATTAAACTTCAAAAGAGTAGAATGGTAGAAACCAGGTTATTTTGTAACAAAATATAATTTATTTCATTAAAATAATATTCGCCAATTATTTTTGAAATTGGCAATTGGCCAATTTTCGCAAGTGCCAGCGCTAGCCCGGAATCTGTATTTGTTGATGCGTGGCCAAGATATATACTGATTACAAGACGTCCTTCGTTGATATTTTACATATTAAAAAACGCGACTCTACATTTGGTAAATCACAGTTCCAAAGTTGCCTCCATTGGTACTATGACATCATAATTATCACAAATGTGTGTACATGAAGTTTGACGTCGTGCACTTATACTAAATCGTATGAAAATGTTATGCTGAGGTATATAAAAGTCTTGTTGGTTTGTAAACAAATGACCCATTGACCCATTAAAACATTATAGACAGTTATCCCAAACGATTTATAATGTAAATGCACCTGTAATTAGCAGTCACCTGTCTAACGCGGCCAGCGGCCAACTAAATCGGATCCCAAATTGCCAAAATACCTGTATTAAGCGGCCACAGTAAAGTTTTACTATTATATAAAAGGGATATTTAACAACAGAGATAAGGTGCAGCAAAGAACCGATCTTCACACCTTCAGGAGGACTAGGATCCATTCAGTCCCGACATCTCCACTGTGTATCAATTAAGAAAGTATGACTCTGGAATTGCATCTAATTGCCTCTGGGCAGGCTATGCTTGACATTTGTAGATTCACTTACTATGACAATACACCGCATGAAGTAGGAATTAAATAATTAAATGGAAAAAGGAAACAAACTTGTTGAGAACGGTTAATTTAATACATACCAGTTGCAGTTTTTTCCTGAAGGAGGCGACATGTCAAAAGTTTATTTATAGTAAACTGTGAAGCACACATCCATTAATTAGCAGTACTGACGTTAAAACAAGAAATAACAACATGTTTTAAAGACTATGTCACAACCTGTAATCAGCGGCCACCTGTCTTAAGCGGCCACTTTTATCTACTCCCTTACGTGACTGCTTAAGACCGGTTTGACTGTATATATGATTAAAAAGATGGGTTACATTTTAAGTACAGTGCACTAATAAAAACTATAAATTTACAAGTCTACAAGAGCACTAATAAAAAAAAAAATATATATATATATTATTATAAAAGGTCAACTACACACATGGAGCCTCTCCCGAAATGTGCTTGCGGATGATGCGACTGAAGTGAAGTGTTACAGGGCTCAAACTTGAATGACACCCACATCAATTGCCACAGCTAAGCTATTATCATGAACTGCTATAGGTCAGGGCCTTCACCTGTGACAGTTTCTTGCCACTGAATAAAAAATATTGCAGTCGCTCGAAGAGATGACCTGTCGTTTTCTAATTCTGTTTCCAAATAATGCTACATGTACATTGCAGGGTTGGTGTCACATGGACAATTTATGTTTGTTCACTTAAAAATAATTTCCATTAGAAAAACTACTGGTTGTCTGTGTTGTATTGTGTATAATCAGAACACCATATATATATATATATACAGTAAAACCCTTCTGAACCGGACAACTTTGGGACAAAGACAAATGTCAGGTTTCTTTTAGAGGGATCTGGTTTCGAGAGGTTAAGTTCTGTCCTGGTTTTTAGAAAGGGACTCTGTAAAACATCCGGTTTCCAGAGGTTTCACTGCATATTCAAATAGATTCTTTTCTTTAGGAAACCAACAACAGATTACTAGCTGTCTTTATTCATTCAAACCGGCCTCGGTGGCGTCGTGGCAGGTCATCGGTACTGGGTTCGGATCCCAGTCGAGGCATGGGATTTTTAATCCAGATACCGACTCCAAACCCTGAGTGAGTGCTCCGCAAGGCTCAATGGGTAGGTGTAAACCACTTGCACCGACCAGTGATCCATAACTGGTTCAACAAAGGCCATGGTTTGTGCTATCCTGCCTGTGGGAAGTGCAAATAAAAGATCCCTTGCTGCTAATCGGAAGAGTAGCCCATGTAGTGGCGACAGCGGGTTTCCTCTTAGAATCTGTGTGGTCCTTAACCATATGTCTTACGCCATATAACCGTAAATAAAATGGGTTGAGTGTGTCGTTAAATAAAACATTTCTTTCTTTATTCATTCAACTTATTTTCATGCTTATATCCAATTAAGTTTCCAGCACACATCTCAGCTGTTTGGGGTGTCTGTCCAGAACAGTGGGTTAGTTGTTAGTTGTTAGTAAGAAAGAAGAGGATGTAGTGGTCTTAGTTACATCTACCCACTGAGTAGTTAAAACTAGCTCTGGGTGGGAGCTGGTACAGGGCTGCGAACCCAGTACCTACCATCCATATGTCCGATGGTTTAACCAGGACACCACAGAGACCGGTAGCTGTCTTTATAATTTTGTCTCTGAAGTGGGTTTCTCTCATTCCAACATAGTGGCCACCGGCAGGTGTAGCAAAGACAGTGGAGTGTGCTGTCCTGTATGTGTGAAAGTGCATATAAAAAATCCCTTGCTGTTAATGGAAAAATGTAGGTTTCTCTGAAGACTAAATAAAATTACCAAATGTTTGACATCCAACAGCATATAATTAATAAATCAGTGTGCTCTAGTGGTGTCATTAAACAAAACAAATTTCAACTTTTGATTGTTTTGCCTTGCACAGTATACATGTGTAAAATTTAAAATAAAATAAAATATGACTAACTTTAAAAAGAAAAACGGCTTTACTCAAGTGTATGGGTATTCTTTTTAAAATGTGCAAATTGTAGTAACAAACTCAGGGGTTTTTTTTCTTGTAAAATATATGAATGAATACATTCTGTGAAATAAAGAAATAAAATGTTCAACTAAAGTGATTAGAAATGTTTGTAATGAAGAGAAAAGCACTTTTCAACCAAGAGAACCTTAGCAGTGGCCACCATTGTGGAATCTTTAGTGAGCGACGGTTTTTCGCGTTCTTCATCTTTCAAGCCTTGCAACTGTAACAATCTCGAATGGCCTGACTCTTCCAAAAATTGTACACCCTCCTTGAAAAAAACCAATATAACAACATGCAAATAAAAGCAAACTACAGTGGAATCCCTCAAAACCAGACCCTCAGTATATCAGAATTCCCTCAAAACCGGACCCTCTGTATACCAGAATTCCCTCAAAACCGGACCCTCAGTATACCAGAATTCCCTCAAAACCGGACCCTCTGTATATCAGAATTCCCTCAAAACCGGACCCTCAGTATACCAGAATTCCCTCAAAACCACTCTCAGTATACCAGAATTCCCTCAAAACCGGACCCTCAGTATACCAGAATTCCCTCAAAACCGGACCCTCTGTATATCAGAATTCCCTCAAAACCGGACCCTCTGTATACCAGAATTCCCTCAAAACCGGACCCTCTGTATACCAGAATTCCCTCAAAAACCGGACCCTCTGTATATCATAATTCCCTCAAAACCAGACCCTCTGTAATCAGAATTCTCTCAAAACCGGACCCTCTGTATACCAAAATTCCCTCTAATCCCTGACAACTATGTTTTAAAAAAAAACATGACGGAAGACCTGCTTGTTGCATCAAGGCAGTTTGACCATACCGTATTTGACCGGAAATTAGCCCATGTCTTTGAATAAGCCCCCCTCCGTTTTGTTAGCATTTAAGAAATTAGGCCCTCCGTATATCAGAATTCCCTCAGAACCGGACCCTCCGTATACCAGAATTCCCTCAAAACCAGACTCTCAGTATACCAGAATTCCCTCAAAACCGGACCCTCAGTATACCAGAATTCCCTCAAAACCGGACCCTCTGTATATCAGAATTCCCTCAAAACCGGACCCTCTGTATACCAGAATTCCCTCAAAAACCGGACCCTCTGTATATCATAATTCCCTCAAAACCGGACCCTCTGTAAACCAGAATTCCCTCAAAACCAGACCCTCTGTATATCAGAATTCCCTCAAAACCGGACCCTCTGTAAACCAGAATTCCCTCAAAACCGGACCCTCTGTATACTAGAATTTCCTCAGAACCGGACCCTCCGTATATCAGAATTCCCTCAGAACCGGACCCTCCGTATACCAGAATTCCCTCAGAACCGGACCCTCTGTATACCAGAATTCCCTCAAAACCGGACCCTCTGTATACTAGAATTTCCTCAGAACCGGACCCTCCGTATATCAGAATTCCCTCAGAACCGGACCCTCCGTATACCAGAATTCCCTCAGAACCGGACCCTCTGTATACCAGAATTCCCTCAAAACCGGACACTCTGTATATCAGAATTCCCTCAAAACCAGACCCTGTGTAATCAGAATTCTCTCAAAACCGGACCCTCTGTATACCAGAATTCCCTCAAAAACCGGACCCTCTGTATATCATAATTCCCTCAAAACCAGACCCTCTGTAATCAGAATTCTCTCAAAACCGGACCCTCTGTATACCAAAATTCCCTCTAATCCCTGACCTGCTTGTTGCATCAAGGCAGTTTGACCATACCGTATTTGACCGGAAATTAGCCCATGTCTTTGAATAAACCCCCCTCCGTTTTGTTAGCATTTAAGAAATTAGGCCCTCCGTATATCAGAATTCCCTCAGAACCGGACCCTCCGTATACCAGAATTCCCTCAAAACCGGACCCTCAGTATACCAGAATTCCCTCAAAACCAGACTCTCAGTATACCAGAATTCCCTCAAAACCGGACCCTCAGTATACCAGAATTCCCTCAAAACCGGACCCTCTGTATATCAGAATTCCCTCAAAACCGGACCCTCTGTATACCAGAATTCCCTCAAAACCGGACCCTCTGTATACCAGAATTCCCTAAAAAACCGGACCCTCTGTATATCATAATTCCCTCAAAACCGGACCCTCTGTATACTAGAATTTCCTCAGAAACGGACCCTCCGTATATCAGAATTCCCTCAGAACCGGACCCTCCGTATACCAGAATTCCCTCAGAACCGGACCCTCTGTATACCAGAATTCCCTCAAAACCGGACCCTCTGTATATCAGAATTCCCTCAAAACCAGACCCTGTGTAATCAGAATTCTCTCAAAACCGGACCCTCTGTATACCAAAATTCCCTCTAATCCCTGACAACTGTTTAAAAAAAAAACATGACGGAAGACCTGCTTGTTGCATCAAGGCAGTTTGACCATACCGTATTTGACCGGAAATTAGCCCATGTCTTTGAATAAGCCCCCCTCCGTTTTGTTAGCATTTAAGAAATTAGGCCCTCATTCGTAAATAAGCCCACCCTCAACTTCGTCACCTTATAAATAACAAAACTGCAAGTGTGCTCAAAGTTCATTTAAAAGGTCATACCTCCTGCAGATAACTAAACACAAATGTAACACAATATTTTACCACCAGTGAGATTTAGTAGTGTAACAGTAACAGTGTGTAACATTGTTTTCAATTTCATGTCTGCAGTATTTCTTTGAAGTACCTAAACCCAAGTCTGAACTAAAACCAATGTCTATTTTTACCACCACACTGGGTCCGCAGTTAATGCTAATTAGGCAAATACCTTATTCTGATTGGCTAAGAACAATGGCCTAGATTGACAATTCTTTGTTGTGTAAGCTGGCTGCCTGTCAGAAATGTGTGTATACACTATTGAGTTTGTTGTTTTAAGTCTTCTCAGCATTAAATTTTGAATGTAAATAAACAGCACTGGTAAGTAATTGTAACATAGAAGGTGTGTTTCTGATAATTAGATACTAGTAAAAAAAACAATTTAATTAATAAACAATTATTATTTATTAATAACAAATGGAACACTAATTAATAGATGTGCTACTGGACGTTTTTCATTTTCTTCCTAGTTCATTTAATTATTATTTATTTTAATTATTAGTTTTTTGTGTGTTTTTTTCAACAAAACTGGCCCCTTGTCTGGGAATAAGCCCACCCCATGCTAAGCTTACAATGAGTTGTCTTGGCCCCCTGGGCTTATTTCCGGTCAAATACGGTATATGCAAAAAACATGATAGACATTGAAATAAGCATATATATCTATATATATATATCTATATATATCTATATATATATATATATATATATACATATACACACACACACATCTACAGCATGTGGTAACCTATAAAAATACAGGATACCTAGAAATCACAGGCATAAAAACCTGTACTATCCACATAGTTCAAGATATTCAGGGAAATATAACTTTGTGCGGTTTCCCCAGTGTAAACGCTTTTCAAAATGACGTTGTCTCCTTTTAGTTACGTTTGAAACGTTTTGACATGGTCCGAGCTCGTTATTCATGAAAATAATATTTTGGATAATGTGGATAATAACCGACGTAAAAAAAAATATTGTCAGTTGGTTTTCGTACACACAATGTGGCTTGTTTCCGTTGATGTCCAGTGTGCGGACTCATTGTTGTTGTTTTTTATGTGTGAAAAACAGTGTGCATTTGGAAATAGTGGAGATAGGTGCTGTAAAATATAGTAGGGTGCGGGGAAAATAAAGGGGCGTGGCAGAATGTGAAAGGAGGGTGGTAAAATGCAACAGCGGGGCGGGCCGCCTCACTTAAATGGGACAGTGAGAACACTGTGTTTGTGTATTTTATGTCTGAATAATACTCAAATGATACAATTTTATATGGTGTAGTTGTCGTTTAATCCGAAGTTGTAGAGAACAAAATACCATTCTCGACTTTCTCGACATGTGGTAACCTTTTGGTTAACCACAATGACTGTTCTCGATTTATTTCGATGCCCGATAGGATTATATACATGTACCATAAAGGCATACTGATACAGAAAACATGTTTATTAAAACAGCAGTTGTTGGTATTACATGTAGCAATAGCAGATGTTATATAAGATGGGACAGGAAAGAAAGAAATAAAGAAAACTGTTTTATTTAACGACGCACTCAACATTTTATTTACGGGTTATATGGCGTCAGACATATGGTTACGGACCACACAGATTTATGAGAGGAAACCCGCTGTCACCACTACATGGGCTACTTTTTCTGATTAGCAGCAAGGGATCTTTTATTTGCGCTTCCCAAAGGCAGGATAGCACAAACCATGGCCTTTGTTGAACCAGTTATGGATCACTGGTCGGTGTAAGTGGTTTACACCTATCCATTAAGCCTTGCGGAGCACTCACTCAGGGTTTGGAGTCGGTATCTGGATTAAAAATACCATGCCTCGACTGGGATCCGAACCCAGTACCTACCAGCCTGTAGACTGATGGCCTAACCACAATGCCACTGAGGCCGGTAGGACAGGAAAGAATGCAGCTGTATATAACAAAACACTGAGGCTCCAAGTGGGCTTCATAAGTGAAGGCAGTAACTAAACCCCAGATTACAGGTAGCTATTGAAGCGGTGTTAATGGGATGGGATGGTACACACATATATACATGTATGTATGTAATATATACTGCTCAATTTTCCATAGGGATATTTGGGAGAACACATGTCAAGTAGAGCTACATGTATAGTATTTATTGTGTTCAATGGACGACTTATCCAACTGATATAGTCATTCATTATTGTGGTGATGTAAAGGCCTGTATGGTGGTGGTGGTAGGGGTGTGTGTCTGTAAATGTGTGTATGTGTAGTATGTCTGTGTGTGTGTAGTATGTGGTGCATAGTGTATGTGTGGTGTGTAGTGTATGGTGCATAGTGTATGTGTGGTGTGTAGTGTATGGTGCGTAGTGTATGTGTGGTGTCTGTGTAGTGTCTGTGTGGTGTCTGTGTGCATGTGTGTGTGTGTAGTGTATGTGGTGTGTAGTGTGTGTGTGTGTGTGGTGTATGTATCATTGTATGTATCTGTGTGTGTAGTGTATGTGTGTGTAGCTTATGTGTAGTGTGTGTGTGTGTAGTTTATGTGTAATGTGAGTGTGAGTAAAAAAAAAAAAAGTTATGCCATTATTGGTTCCATCACGAGGAATTCGCAACCCACCTTATTAAAAATCATGATGTATGGAACATCCAAACCAAATAGTCTTATATAGATCACTGGTACAACTTTAGGATATGCACAAACTGTTGATCATGACATACAACTTGTATCCCTAGCCAAAGCTGAGCAGTAAATACACACACACACACACACACATATATATATATATACATACACACACACAGTCCATACTACTGTCTGTGCCATGGTGGGATACAGGTATGGAACAGTTGCTGTATGAACAAACTAGGGGTGAATATTTAAAAATATTAAGTTTCAATCAGAAGTCAATTCTGGTGATTTTCACCTACATGTAAAAGTACAATTAGATTTAACTGGTTGTTTGGATAGGTACATACATTTTATTTATGTAACTGCTGAGCTATCTAATCCTAACACACTTTACGAAGGTAATTTACCACAATGACATTTAAAAAAAAATTAATATAATTTAAACCAGCACTTTTTTTTGCCAAGTCATGATGAGATGGTATCTTCTAACTCTGAATTTTTGGATTATATGGGAATAAAATTCCGATGATCCTGTTTTTAACTTTTGATATTTGGAATATACCAATTCATCATGTAACCCACTAGTTTGTAAATTTAGAATTGTGTAACTGAAATGCCCTGGCAGGGCTTTAAATCTTGCTAATTTGGGAACAAGACTTTTGTTAGTTTGAGCACACCAAGGTCTTTTTAGTGCAGTATTGTTATTAATAGCTAGTAAAAAGAGTTGTACATATTCAGACATTAATTTTTATCTACATGTATTTACACTTACAGCTTAGCATTCCAATGAGTTTGATGTGTAATTTTTTTTAAGGTTAGCATGTTTGTATTTAAATTGAGCTTGCTTGTTTTGGGCAACTTTTTTTTGGGCACACCCTTTATCGCAGGCATCGAAATAAGTCGAGAACAGTTGTTCAGGTTACTGGGAGGTTACCACATGTAAGAAAAGTTGAGAACAGTGTTTCGTTCTTCACAAAAGTTTCAACGTAACGGTAGTTTCGTTTCCGAATGTAAACCAGGCAATGCATTCCTGACCTCCGCGTCCACTAGATGAATTTATTTCCGCATTTCGTTTTCTCATACGAAATTGCACCGAAGTTCGTGCGCACTTGTGCTATATTTTGTGGTAACCTGTAAATGGTTTACCAGACACAATGCTTATTTTGATACCTGTTATCACATCAGCTTTGAAATAACCAAAGGCCCTGTCTGCTAAAAATAAAACCACGCTAGGGAATATACTGTGAATTCATTGTGACATTTACAGCTCAAACTTATGACTACATGTAGTATGTATGGACATGTATCAGTGCAGTGGGGGAGAACAGTAACTGTGGCATGTGAAGATACCGAGCTATAAATAAAAAACACACTTTAAAATGTATGTGGTCCTCCCAACATGTACACTAATGAATGGTACATTTGTATACATGTATTTATAATATAACATTTAGTGAAATATCTTAAAATATCAGTGAAATAAAAGTGTTATTAGTCACTCAGTGACGATAACACATTGTATAGTGAAAATTTCACTCTAAAATGTGTTATCGTCACTGTAGAAAGTGTTATCTTCAACGTAAGAAAACCAGGAACTATTTTGCTGCTGGCATTTTAAAAATAAAGGTAAATTGCCAAATGAGATATGATGGCAAACTTCACGAGATGAGATATAAATCATATTTGACAATATCGTGAGATATGATTGCAAACTTCACGAGATGAGATATAAATCATATTTGACAATATCGTGAGATATGATTGCAAACTTCACGAGATGAGATATAAATCATATTTGACAATATCATGAGATATCCTCTATATATGTACTTTTGGCTTTAACTTACAAAAACGTTACAGGTAAAGATTCTTGCATAGAATATGCATTTTAGTATTTCAGGTGTATTCTTTGTTATTTGTATATTACACTGTCACCATAACAAATGCAGTTAATTTGTTTTGTTTAACAAACACCATTAGAGTACATGATTTATCAACCATCAGCTATTGATGTCAAAAATTTGGCAATTTTGACAGCCATCAGAGGAAATCAACACACTACATTTCTCCATTAGTAGCAAGGGATCTTTTATAATATACACATTCCTACAGACAAAAAAACACACACCACAGCCTTTGACCAGTTGTGGTGTACTGGTTGTACATTGATTAATTAATCATCAGCTATTGGATATCAAGCATTTGGTAAATACAACATACAGTCATCAAAGAAAACTTGATACATTTTTCCATTAGCAGCCAAGGATCTTTTATATGCACCTTCCCACAGACAGGAAAGCACATACCATGGCCTTTGAGCAGTTGTAGTGCATTGATCGGAATGAGAAAAAATCAAATCAGTTGAATGGATCCACTGGGGTGGTTCGATCCTGTGATGGAAGCACCTCAGGCGAGCACTCGACTGACTGAACTAAATCCTGCACCTACATGTATAAAAAAGCCATCTAGTATTTTGCATGCTGTAAAACTATCAGGGGTTTATAAATATACTGAAGCCCACAAAAAATATTAGCAATTTGATGAATTTGCTAAGAAAATATGTCATCAAATTAAAGTTTCATGTAGCCAAAATGGCAAAAATAATGGTACATCCATAAACGACTGCCAATTTTTGAATGTGGCTAGCACATTTTTAAAATCACTGATCCCATAGTGGGTTTTTATAAGAATTCTAAAAGCCTTGTTATGTCAATACCTGTAACATTTTAGAACAGCGTCTCAATTTCAGAAGCAAAGTTTGCTTCCCACTTAAAGCCGCACGCCCTAGTTCCATCCAGCAAAAATAAATTATAATTCGGTTAATCTACAAACCTGTAACACACTTAGATCACGTTTTTATTAAATGGGAGTGAAAAGGCAGGTTTTATATCGATAAATACCATGGGAATCCCCATGTCCCAATTGCTTGAAATAATATACACATACACGCACATGATAATTCATCTTCTGAAACTTACCCAAATTTCCTAACAGAATATCAAGTTATAAATAACTCTATCCTCAGCATAAGAACAATTCAGCACTGTAGTTTAGCACCAAAACTGAAGATGGTTGTAGAGAAAATATAATATTCCAAGACTGTATTCAACAGATCCTAATTCAAGGTGGTAACTAGTACAAAAGATAGGATATTCCAACGCTGTAGCTTATCCTCAAATTGAAGATTGCAGTAGAGAAGATATGATAATACCTCAAAACTGATATTTCCAAAATGAAGATGACCGCACAGAAAATAAAATAATATTTCAAAGCTGCTTTTTTATATCCAAACTGATGATGGCAGTGTAGAAAATAGTATTTTGTGCACTATTTTCAAAGCTGCTTTTTTATATCCAAACTGATGATGGCAGTGTAGAAAATAGTATTTTGTGCACTATTTTCAAAGCTGCTTTTTTATATCCAAACTGATGATGGTACAGAAAATAGTATGATGTGCACTATTTTCAAAGCTGCTTTTTTTAATATCCAAACTGAAGATGGCAGTAAAGAAAATAGTATGCTGTACAATATTTTAAAGCTGCAGTTTACACGAAGATCTAAACTGATGACTGTGCTGCAGAAGCTACTACACCTACAAGCATCAAAAAGCCTCTCATGTATACGTAGTATATTCCCACCCTTTGTTACAGGCTATTATTATCAATGGTAGAGTCGAACATATGGCTAGCATTCGGACACGCCCTTAAGACAACAAACAGCGAATCTTCCAGCACCAGTTTGGCCAATCCCACATGTGTAGGACACTCGCAAATAAAAAATAGGATGCTTGCAAATGAAAAAATAGGCAAGAGCAAACATATCGGATAAAAGAGAAGTAGGGCATGCCCCACTGTAAATATCACAGAGCAATTTCAATTGTTGAACTAAATAATTGGCCTGTGTCTATAGCAAATAGAAATGGGATTATATGCAAATTGATGTGACCCGATTGGCTACTAACAAGTTTGACTGGTCCTTGGGATTTAACCCAGTTCAAGTTACACGTACCATGAGGTATTTTTCATATATACATATGGTCTACACAACGTATACTGTCAAACCAATGTTAACTACAAGTACAAGATTTTTTTTTTTTTTTTTTTTCAAAAAAGATTCATGCAATACTGTCATTATACATACATATAGGCAGTGTTTCTGCTAGAAAGAATTTTTAGGTATAGCACTATGAAATTAAATACAACCAAAGGCAATAGGGGGAATGGGGGTGGGGGGGTATGGCTCCCCCAGAAAGAAAATGAGTTAAGTTCAGGGTTAAGAAAATCATACAGTAATGATAATTGAGTAATTAATTTTATTGAGGGAGGAGGCAGGTTAATCTTTGCCAGAATTTAAAAAAAATTTGTTTTAAGATAACAACCTTCATTCATATAAATTTGCATTACTACCAAACAGCTACATGTACATAGATGTTGTTTGTTTTGTTTAACGACACCACTAGAGCACATTTATTAATTAATCATCGTCAAACATTTGGTAATTCTGACTCGTAGTCTTCAGACGAAACCTGCTACATTTTTCCTAATGTAGCAAGGGATCTTTTATATGCACTTCCCCACAGACAGGAAAGCACATACCATGGCCTTTGTCCAGTTGTAACGTGAAAAACCCAATCAGCTGAATGGATCCACCAAGGTGGTTCGACCCTGCGATGCAAGCACCTCAAGCGAGCACTCAACCGACTGAGCTAAATCCCACCCCACATGAACACAGACTACATGTACATATACGGTTCAATCGGTCTTGCCATAACACAAAGATCTAGCATGGGGGGGGGGGGGGGGGGGGAGAGAGAGGGGGGGTCAGTGGACCAAATATCCCCTCACCCATCTTACACGATTACATGTGTATGTCCAAAAATTGTGTTAAAGTCATGCTAATTTTTATCCTCCTAATATCAGTGCTCAACTTCTTAATTTTTCTAAATTCACATATTAACAAATAATATTTTTCGCCTTACCATGTGTGTCCATTGCCAAATTAGTCAATTGCATTTTTTTTTTTTTTTTTTACAACATTCACTCCTTGGATAACAATCATTCTGAGAATACTACTAAAGCAATACATGTCCCCTACTGGGCCGCAACACAAATTTTCGCATCTCCTAAATTTCAAGGGCCATAACTGTAAAAATTGGGTAATTTGCCATGAAAGTTAAACTTGTTATGTAATAGAATATGACAAAGCTATACACAAAATTTCCACTCAATACATCAAGGCATTGAAGAAAAAAGTCAGGAAAACAAATTTTCTTATTTCCTAAGTTCAAGAGCCATAACTCTGTCAAAAATGGATAAATCACCATGAAAAGTCAAACTTGATCTGTAACAACTCTTAATAATTAAATTTCTGTTACATTTATTGCAATATAATGTCATCCCATTGGTCCAGACGTAGGAACGGGAGTTTGTTCAATTCTTGATGAATGTAAAAATTATGTCGTAAAAGAACGTCATATCTGATGACATCATTTTATACGGGCAAGTTGTCTTATTCAGCGTTTCTGTTTATGGACCAAAAATAATTCAAAATAAAGTATGAAGTTTTAGTGTTATTATTGGCAAGTATCATTCAAATTTAATTATAAGTATTGTCTGTTATTTCTTTTACGTTCATCTGAATATGAAAAATAAAATTATTCGCAAATTTAACTTATGTGAGAACCACTTCGTCGATTCAGTGTATGCAGATATTTATTTTTTCACACCCTGATGAACGTAAAAGAAATAATAGGCAATCAGTAACTGTAACATGATAAAAATATACACAAAATTGCAGCTCAATTTCCCAAGGTATTATGAAAAAATATCGAGAAAACTATATGTGGGACAGACGGAGATGAAAGCCATAGTTCCCTCTGGTTGGACCGGTGGAGGTCTAATAAAATAGTCCTTAAATTAACCATAATATAATATTATCATAACAATATTCAAGGAAATACACATACTTTATAAATGTGAAAAATTGTCTAGCTCTGGCAGTCGCCAAATTCGCCAATTTCTAAAATAATTGCTGAATTTTACTTTTAAGTGGTGAAAAAAATTCATGTAATAATTAGTATTTTGTTAAACAAACAACTAGTTTCTGCATTTTTTTTCCAACTTTAATGGATAATTTGGCAAAATTTTCTGCCTACCAAGAGCTAGTCTTGTTTGTTCCATTGAGAGTCGCGCTGCAAATTGCTATACATGTTTTTTTACACTTGACAAAACATAACATTCAAGGACATTTTCGGAACCTTTTTAAATTTTTCCATGACAACACATTTAATGTTCAATCAGTGAATGTATTTATAACAAATTGTTGTCTGAATTTAGACAGGTTTATGAGGACAAAAAAAACGTGAAGATGAAAAAAAACCCAAAAACCCCCACCCAAAAACATAAACTGCTAAAGTGTTGGCCTAAATTTCCAGAACACAATATAAAATTTAATGCTTTTTCCAGGACTGTACTTTAAAATCACAAAATTTAAGGACATTCTATGATGTGTAAGAGCCCTGTAAATCTGCAAAGTTCTACAGATGATATGTGTGTGACCACAACGAGACCCTGTTGATGTCAAAATTGTGTTTTATTTACCCCCCCCCCCCCCTCCTCAAGGTTATTGATCAATTACTTCAGAGAAAGCCTGCTATATTTTTCCATTAACCAGTTTTCAACAAATGTTTGAGAAAGTCATTGGCCCTCACGGAAGCTTTGGCTAGTGCCCTATGTATTATAGTAGTACAGTTAATAATTTCCATTGGCCCTCACGGAAGCTTTGGCTAGTGCCCTATGTATTATAGTAGTACAGTTAATAATTTCCATTGGCCCTCACGGAAGCTTTGGCTAGTGCCCTATGTATTATAGTAGTACAGTTAATAATTTCCATTGGCCCTCACGGAAGCTTTGGCTAGTGCCCTATGTATTATAGTAGTACAGTTAATATTTCCATTGGCCCTCACGGAAGCTTTGGCTAGTGCCCTATGTATTATAGTAGTACAGTTAATAATTTCCATTGGCCCTCACGGAAGCTTTGGCTAGTGCCCTATGTATTTTAGTAGTACAGTTAATAATTTCCATTGGCCCTCACGGAAGCTTTGGCTAGTGCCCTATGTATTATAGTAGTACAGTTAATAATTTCCATTGGCCCTCACGTAAGCTTTGGCTAGTGCCCTATGTATTATAGTGATACAGTTAATAATTTCCATTGGCCCTCACGGAAGCTTTGGCTAGTGCCCTATGTATTATAGTAGTACAGTTAATAATTTCCATTGGCCCTCACGGAAGCTTTGGCTAGTGCCCTATGTATTTTAGTAGTACAGTTAATAATTTCCATTGGCCCTCACGGAAGCTTTGGCTAGTGCCCTATGTATTATAGTAGTACAGTTAATAATTTCCATTGGCCCTCACGTAAGCTTTGGCTAGTGCCCTATGTATTATAGTGATACAGTTAATAATTTCCATTGGCCCTCACGGAAGCTTTGGCTAGTGCCCTATGTATTATAGTAGTACAGTTAATAATTTCCATTGGCCCTCACGGAAGCTTTGGCTAGTGCCCTATGTATTTTAGTAGTACAGTTAATAATTTCCATTAGCCCTCACGGAAGCTTTGGCTAGTGCCCTATGTATTATAGTAGTACAGTTAATAATTTCCATTAGCCCAGACAAAACATTCACTAGCCAGGTCCGAGGGCTGGTGGATTTATCAAACCCTGCACTAATTTGCTAAATGGGCTCTTTTCAAATTCTTACAAGCAAATTTTCTGAGAAAGCCTGCTACATTTTTCCATTAGCAGCATGGGATCTTTCTTAAATTTGTAGAGACATATTTTCACAAAAAGCATGCTAATTAATGCCGACTGAATAATCACTGTTGGAAATCAAATGGTATTAATGTAACTGAGATGTCACAATTACACACACAATTTTATCTGAACATTGATATATATATATATATATAAAAACAAAAAACAAAAACAACAACGGTAAATGAAAATAATTAACTTTTTAATGTACATTTTGCCAGGGGTGCAGAAATGAAAACTATTTCACTAGCTCGTCGGACCAGAATTTACTAACCTGCCAGAATTTCTACTAGTCCACTAGCCTTTAGAAAATAATATACATTTGTTTAGCAATATATAGCTAGTGGATTTTATAAAAATTCTAGAAGCCCAAGTATCTTGAGGGCTGGGACAAAATGTCCATATCTCCTAAGTTCAAGGGCCACAACTCTTTTTAAAAATGGATAAATAACAATGAAAGTTAAACTTAATATGCAACAGTACATGATAAAGCTATATACACAAAATTTCAGCTAATATATCAAGGCATTGTCAAAAAAACATCCAGTAAACACAGATGGACAGACAGAAGGATGGATAGTAACCTATAGTCCCCTCTGGTTGCATGTGACAGCAAATCAAAAGAAGTGACTTGTAGATGTTTCTTTTGTTTTTGTACGATCTAAGCAGTGTGGATTTTTTTTACCACTTCCCATCAGGATCACACAAAGTAATTTTAGTGGCCTATAACCTCTGCTGTCACTAACAATCAGGCATTAAACCACGGGCTTGGAAAGATAACCTACTTAGCTGAAGTGTATACCAGGGACAATGTGCTTGAACCTTAATTGGAAATACAGGGCTAGAGTGAGAATTTTTCTTTGCCAAATTGTCTATTAAACTTACAAAATGGCAGAAATAAACAGTCATTTTCTAAATATTATTTCAGCCAATTAAAATAAAATTTGCAATTGGTGAGTGTCAGAGCTCAGCCTGAAATAAGTGCTACAAAAAGTTTTAAAAAGAAATGGGTTTTTTTAATGATGCACTCAACAGATTATAATTACGGTCATATGGTCATTGGGACATATTGTTGAGGACCACAGAGACAATTAGAGAGGAAACCCACTGGCAACCCATCCATGGCTCCACCATCTCTTTTCAATTGGCAGCAAGGAAACTAGTACATGCACTTTCACACAGACAGAACAGTACATACCACAACCTTTGGTGTAGCATATCATCAGCTGACGTTGAGCTGCGGTCAAACTTATACAACCCATCGTACCTCAAGCAAGCAGTCTCAGGGCTAGCTCTGGCACTCGCCAAATTCGCCAATTGCGAATTTAAAAAACAAATTTTGCAAATGACCATTTTAAGCAATTTCTAGATAGATGCAGAGTATTTCCTTTGAAATTATCAATAAACTCTTACAATGAGCACAAATTATTTAATCAACTTGAAAGTTTTCTTTTAAAAATTATAATAATAAAATAATGGTATAGTTTACAATTCCTAATATCCTTCTAAATATTCAAACAAATAAAAAACCCAGCAGATTATCAGTTAATCAGCCGACTGTCACTGTGGATACTGTTTTGATGGATGGATGTTTCAAGAGTCAAGTCTGATCAAGTGACAAATGTCATCAAAACAAACGATTTTGAATATGAATAATTGTTGTATCAAAATGACCAGTATAATTATTTTACAGGGTATCCACACAATGCTGGTTTAATTGATTATTTATTTTCAAGTTACCAGTTGCAGGTCAACGTTTATTTGCTTTGTTGTTAACTAAACAAGACGGTACATGAAGAAACATGACCTTGTTCCACCAAAAGACGCCATCTTGAAAACGGATAAGTAAATTTTCATTTGGCTACAAATACGACCCCAGTCAGATCTAAGACACTAAAATCAGCATAGAAAAAGTTTAATAAATACAGCTTCACAATATGAAAAATATATTTCTTAATTTTAATTTTTTCGTGCAGTAATTTGGAAATATAGGTCATTGGGGTACAAAGCAAAACACCTACAAAACTATGGCCTCAGTGGACAACGCACACCCATTTTCAAGAGAAGATTTCTTAATATCTAGATGACGATTTGTTTACCCACCTTTGCAGTCACTTGCATCGTTCCATCGCGAGTAAGGGTAGACTTTGCATCAGCCATTTAGATTTTGATTTTGACAAGAAATCTGATGCCGAAAGAGAGGTAAACGGTGCCCGATTTACACGAGGTGGAGTGTTACAACACAGGAAGGCGTGGTCACGTGGCAGGCAACTGAGAAGTTGATTGGTTGATGAAACCGAGACTAACCCGGAAGCGGGAAGTAAAAACATTAGCACGTTGACAGTCGATGTGACAGCAGGACGGTGTGGACGTTTTTGTTGATTACACCGAAGTGGTAAACATTTAAAGTGTGTCTACCATTGCGTTTTTTTGCTGAAATACTAAACTAATAGATGTATTACATGTTACTTTAAGGAGTTCCTTTTAAAATAGTTTTTGATACACCAAACGTGGATCAAATACAGAAGAAAGTTTTAGGTTCATGTCAGACTTGAAACAAATTTTATTTAAAATAATAAATATAATTTATCACTTAATGTTACTTACTAAAAGTACTTAATTAGATTTATTATTATACTGAAAAACCACTAGTTTTGATTTTGTATGGATAAGTCAGGAAGTAGGTAATATTGATGTGTTTATTTCACTGTTTAAGGAAAAACGTCACGACAATTTGCAAGCTTGGTCAATTTGTATAAATAGCTCTGATTCATGTTGTTATTACAGGCAGTATAAATCATAACAATTTACAACAATATATGTCAGTTTGTACAAATAGCTCTGCTTCATGTTATTATTACAGGCAGTATAAATCTTCACTAAACATTGAACATACTCAAGTGACTTAATTTTCAACATTTGAAAAGGGCCTCATCAAAGTTCAGATGTAATAATTTTGGATTATCTGTAGATGCTGGTAAGAAAAATTAATAATACTGTGTATGCTATCTAATTAAAATTAGCTCCACTATTACATGTGGATCTAAAGACAGCCAGTTGAAGCTCATGTCCACCAATCAAAACCTTACTTGCAGAATCCTGCCAGTGATTTAAAACTAACAACACTGCATAGTCCCCAATGTCCAGGTAACATTTCGTCTGTAAATAATAATTTAAATATTGACCAATCACACTTCGCCTTTTATAACGTTATTTGGGAGCATACAAATTCTAAAAATATCGGGCGAGTCTATTTTAGTGGTCGCAGTACAGCGAACCATACCAATACGTATGGGGTGGGTTATCAGTCTTCAATTTTACATTATAAATTATTTATTTATTTATAAAATTAAAAAAAACTAAATCAGTCTTCAGTTTTACATTACAAATTATTTATTTTATAAAATAAAACATGTTTTAAGGCATTCGTAATTCACACGAAACATGTCGTATACCCTCAGGATAATTCGGAATGTTTTCAAATTATTTTTAAATCACTGGCAGGATTCTGCAAGTAAGGTTTTGATTGGTGGACATGAGCTGCAACTGGCTGGTGTTAGATCCACATGTAATAGTGGAGCTAATTTTAATTAGATTGCTGTGTATGAGGAAAGGTGTGGGTTTTTTGGGTGGTTATTTAAAAATAATAACAAGCTTTTTACTGAAGATCAACTCCAAATGCTTCTTGTGTGTAAAATGTACACTGACTTGAAATTTTTTCTTTTTTTAATAAATGAGCTATTTAATTTATTAATATTTTCATAATCTGTAATGAGAATGCAAAGTGATGAAGTCCTATGATATACAACACACATGCAGCAAGCTAATTGCTTATTACTTAAATGTATTTGGGACCAGTGGCCTTAATACTGAATACAGCTTGTTTGTCAGGTCTTGAAAGATCACTAAAAATGAATCTGTTATTTGAGGTTTCAAAATATATTGACAATTTTTAAATATTTTAATCACCTGATATATAAAGATTATTTTTCATCTTTATCTTGCCCCACTCAAGCTACTGGTGGCTCTGTCAGCTTTAAAGCCAGGTGGGTACGGTGCCAAGCCTCGAAGGGCCCAATCAAGCTACTGGTGCCTTTAAAGCCAGGTGGGTACGGTGCCAGGCCTCAAGCCTCGAAGGCCCCACTCAAGCTACTGGTGGCTCTGTCAGCTTTAAAGCCAGGTGGGTACTGTGCCAGGCCTCAAGCCTCGAAGGGCCCACTGAAGCTACTGGTGGCTCTGTCAGCTTTAAAGCCAGGTGGGTACGGTGCCAAGCCTCGAAGGCCCCACTCAAGCTACTGGTGGCTCTGTCAGCTTTAAAGCCAGGTGGGTACGGTGCCAAGCCTCGAAGGGCCCAATCAAGCTACTGGTGGCTCTGTCAGCTTTAAAGCCAGGTGGGTACGGTGCCAGGCCTCAAGCCTCGAAGGCCCCACTCAAGCTACTGGTGGCTCTGTCAGCTTTAAAGCCAGGTGGGTACTGTGCCAGGCCTCAAGCCTCGAAGGGCCCACTGAAGCTACTGGTGGCTCTGTCAGCTTTAAAGCCAGGTGGGTACGGTGCGAGGCCTCAAGCCTCGAAGGGCCCACTCAAGCTACTGGTGGCTCTGTCAGCTTTAAAGCCAGGTGGGTACGGTGCCAGGCCTCAAGCCTCGAAGGGCCCACTCAAGCTCTCTCAGCTTTAAAGCCAGGTGGGTACGGTGCCAGGCCTCAAGCCTCGAAGGGCCCACTCAAGCTCTCTGTCAGCTTTAAAGCCAGGTGGGTATGGTGCCAGGCCTCAAGCCTCGAAGGGCCCACTCAAGCTACTAGTGACTCTGTCAGCTTTAAAGCCAGGTGGGTACGGTGCCAGGCCTCAAGCCTCGAAGGGCCCACTCAAGCTCTCTCAGCTTTAAAGCCAGGTGGGTACGGTGCCAGGCCTCAAGCCTCGAAGGGCCCACTCAAGCTCTCTGTCAGCTTTAAAGCCAGGTGGGTATGGTGCCAGGCCTCAAGCCTCGAAGGGCCCACTCAAGCTACTGGTGGCTCTGTCAGCTTTAAAGCCAGGTGGGTACGGTGCCAAGCCTCGAAGGGCCCAATCAAGCTACTGGTGGCTCTGTCAGCTTTAAAGCCAGGTGGGTACGGTGCCAGGCCTCAAGCCTCGAAGGCCCCACTCAAGCTACTGGTGGCTCTGTCAGCTTTAAAGCCAGGTGGGTACTGTGCCAGGCCTCAAGCCTCGAAGGGCCCACTGAAGCTACTGGTGGCTCTGTCAGCTTTAAAGCCAGGTGGGTACGGTGCGAGGCCTCAAGCCTCGAAGGGCCCACTCAAGCTACTGGTGGCTCTGTCAGCTTTAAAGCCAGGTGGGTACGGTGCCAGGCCTCAAGCCTCGAAGGGCCCACTCAAGCTCTCTCAGCTTTAAAGCCAGGTGGGTACGGTGCCAGGCCTCAAGCCTCGAATGGCCCACTCAAGCTCTCTGTCAGCTTTAAAGCCAGGTGGGTATGGTGCCAGGCCTCAAGCCTCGAAGGGCCCACTCAAGCTACTAGTGGCTCTGTCAGCTTTAAAGCCAGGTGGGTACGGTGCCAGGCCTCAAGCCTCGAAGGGCCCACTCAAGCTCTCTCAGCTTTAAAGCCAGGTGGGTACGGTGCCAGGCCTCAAGCCTCGAAGGGCCCACTCAAGCTCTCTGTCAGCTTTAAAGCCAGGTGGGTATGGTGCCAGGCCTCAAGCCTCGAAGGGCCCACTCAAGCTACTGGTGGCTCTGTCAGCTTTAAAGCCAGGTGGGTACGGTGCCAGGCCTCAAGCCTCGAAGGGCCCACTCAAGCTACTGGTGGCTCTGTCAGCTTTAAAGCCAGGTGGGTACGGTGCCAGGCATCAAGCCTCGAAGGGCCCACTCAAGCTACTGGTGGCTCTGTCAGCTTTAAAGCCAGGTGGGTACGGTGCCAGGCCTCAAGCCTCGAAGGGCCCACTCAAGCTCTCTGTCAGCTTTAAAGCCAGGTGGGTACGGTGCCAGGCCTCAAGCCTCGAAGGGCCCACTCAAGCTCTCTGTCAGCTTTAAAGCCAGGTGGGTACGGTGCCAGGCCTCAAGCCTCGAAGGGCCCAATCAAGCTATTGGTGGCTCTGTCAGCTTTAAAGCCAGGTGGGTACGGTGCCGGGCCTGAAGCTTCGAAGGGCCCACTCAAGCTCTCTGTCAGCTTTAAAGCCAGGTGGGTACGGTGCCAGGCCTCAAGCCTCGAAGGCCCCACTCAAGCTACTGGTGGCTCTGTCAGCTTTAAAGCCAGGTGGGTACGGTGCCAGGCCTCAAGCCTCGAAGGGCCCACTCAAGCTACTGGTGGCTCTGTCAGCTTTAAAGCCAGGTGGGTACGGTGCCAGGCCTCAAGCCTCGAAGGGCCCACTCAAGCTACTAGTGGCTCTGTCAGCTTTAAAGCCAGGTGGGTACGGTGCCAGGCCTCAAGCCTCGAAGGGCCCACTCAAGCTCTCTGTCAGCTTTAAAGCCAGGTGGGTACGGTGCCAGGCCTCAAGCCTCGAAGGGCCCAATCAAGCTACTGGTGGCTCTGTCAGCTTTAAAGCCAGGTGGGTACGGTGCCGGGCCTGAAGCTTCGAAGGGCCCACTCAAGCTCTCTGTCAGCTTTAAAGCCAGGTGGGTACGGTGCCAGGCCTCAAGCCTCGAAGGCCCCACTCAAGCTACTGGTGGCTCTGTCAGCTTTAAAGCCAGGTGGGTACGGTGCCAGGCCTCAAGCCTCGAAGGGCCCACTCAAGCTACTGGTGGCTCTGTCAGCTTTAAAGCCAGGTGGGTACGGTGCCAGGCCTCAAGCCTCGAAGGGCCCACTCAAGCTACTGGTGGCTCTGTCAGCTTTAAAGCCAGGTGGGTACGGTGCCAGGCCTCAAGCCTCGAAGGCCCCACTCAAGCTACTGGTGGCTCTGTCAGCTTTAAAGCCAGGTGGGTACGGTGCCAGGCCTCAAGCCTCGAAGGCCCCACTCAAGCTACTGGTGGCTCTGTCAGCTTTAAAGCCAGGTGGGTACGGTGCCAGGCCTCAAGCCTCGAAGGGCCCACTCAAGCTACTGGTGGCTCTGTCAGCTTTAAAGCCAGGTGGGTACGGTGCCAGGCCTCAAGCCTCGAAGGCCCCACTCAAGCTACTGGTGGCTCTGTCAGCTTTAAAGCCAGGTGGGTACGGTGCCAGGCCTCAAGCCTCGAAGGGCCCACTCAAGCTACTGGTGGCTCTGTCAGCTTTAAAGCCAGGTGGGTACGGTGCCAGGCCTCAAGCCTCGAAGGCCCCACTCAAGCTACTGGTGGCTCTGTCAGCTTTAAAGCCAGGTGGGTACGGTGCCAGGCCTCAAGCCTCGAAGGCCCCACTCAAGCTACTGGTGGCTCTGTCAGCTTTAAAGCCAGGTGGGTACGGTGCCAGGCCTCAAGCCTCGAAGGGCCCACTCAAGCTCTCTGTCAGCTTTAAAGCCAGGTGGGTACGGTGCCAGGCCTCAAGCCTCGAAGGGCCCAATCAAGCTATTGGAGGCTCTGTCAGCTTTAAAGCCAGGTGGGTACGGTGCCGGGCCTGAAGCTTCGAAGGGCCCACTCAAGCTCTCTGTCAGCTTTAAAGCCAGGTGGGTACAGTGCCAGGCCTCAAGCCTCGAAGGCCCCACTCAAGCTACTGGTGGCTCTGTCAGCTTTAAAGCCAGGTGGGTACGGTGCCAGGCCTCAAGCCTCGAAGGGCCCACTCAAGCTACTGGTGGCTCTGTCAGCTTTAAAGCCAGGTGGGTACGATGCCAGGCCTCAAGCCTCGAAGGCCCCACTCAAGCTACTGGTGGCTCTGTCAGCTTTAAAGCCAGGTTGGTACGGTGCCAGGCCTCAAGCCTCGAAGGGCCCACTCAAGATACTGGTGGCTCTGTCAGCTTTAAAGCCAGGTGGGTACGGTGCCAGGCCTCAAGCCTCGAAGGGCCCACTCAAGCTACTGGTGGCTCTGTCAGCTTTAAAGCCAGGTGGGTACGGTGCCAGGCCTCAAGCCTCGAAGGGCCCACTCAAGCTCTCTCAGCTTTAAAGCCAGGTGGGTACGGTGCCAGGCCTCAAGCCTCGAAGGGCCCACTCAAGCTCTCTGTCAGCTTTAAAGCCAGGTGGGTATGGTGCCAGGCCTCAAGCCTCGAAGGGCCCACTCAAGCTACTAGTGGCTCTGTCAGCTTTAAAGCCAGGTGGGTACGGTGCCAGGCCTCAAGCCTCGAAGGGCCCACTCAAGCTCTCTCAGCTTTAAAGCCAGGTGGGTACGGTGCCAGGCCTCAAGCCTCGAAGGGCCCACTCAAGCTCTCTGTCAGCTTTAAAGCCAGGTGGGTATGGTGCCAGGCCTCAAGCCTCGAAGGGCCCACTCAAGCTACTGGTGGCTCTGTCAGCTTTAAAGCCAGGTGGGTACGGTGCCAGGCCTCAAGCCTCGAAGGGCCCACTCAAGCTACTGGTGGCTCTGTCAGCTTTAAAGCCAGGTGGGTACGGTGCCAGGCATCAAGCCTCGAAGGGCCCACTCAAGCTACTGGTGGCTCTGTCAGCTTTAAAGCCAGGTGGGTACGGTGCCAGGCCTGAAGCCTCGAAGGGCCCACTCAAGCTCTCTGTCAGCTTTAAAGCCAGGTGGGTACGGTGCCAGGCCTCAAGCCTCGAAGGGCCCACTCAAGCTCTCTGTCAGCTTTAAAGCCAGGTGGGTACGGTGCCAGGCCTCAAGCCTCGAAGGGCCCAATCAAGCTATTGGTGGCTCTGTCAGCTTTAAAGCCAGGTGGGTACGGTGCCAGGCCTGAAGCTTCGAAGGGCCCACTCAAGCTCTCTGTCAGCTTTAAAGCCAGGTGGGTACGGTGCCAGGCCTCAAGCCTCGAAGGCCCCACTCAAGCTACTGGTGGCTCTGTCAGCTTTAAAGCCAGGTGGGTACGGTGCCAGGCCTCAAGCCTCGAAGGGCCCACTCAAGCTACTGGTGGCTCTGTCAGCTTTAAAGCCAGGTGGGTACGGTGCCAGGCCTCAAGCCTCGAAGGGCCCACTCAAGCTACTAGTGGCTCTGTCAGCTTTAAAGCCAGGTGGGTACGGTGCCAGGCCTCAAGCCTCGAAGGGCCCACTCAAGCTCTCTGTCAGCTTTAAAGCCAGGTGGGTACGGTGCCAGGCCTCAAGCCTCGAAGGGCCCAATCAAGCTACTGGTGGCTCTGTCAGCTTTAAAGCCAGGTGGGTACGGTGCCGGGCCTGAAGCTTCGAAGGGCCCACTCAAGCTCTCTGTCAGCTTTAAAGCCAGGTGGGTACGGTGCCAGGCCTCAAGCCTCGAAGGCCCCACTCAAGCTACTGGTGGCTCTGTCAGCTTTAAAGCCAGGTGGGTACGGTGCCAGGCCTCAAGCCTCGAAGGGCCCACTCAAGCTACTGGTGGCTCTGTCAGCTTTAAAGCCAGGTGGGTACGGTGCCAGGCCTCAAGCCTCGAAGGCCCCACTCAAGCTACTGGTGGCTCTGTCAGCTTTAAAGCCAGGTGGGTACGGTGCCAGGCCTCAAGCCTCGAAGGCCCCACTCAAGCTACTGGTGGCTCTGTCAGCTTTAAAGCCAGGTGGGTACGGTGCCAGGCCTCAAGCCTCGAAGGCCCACTCAAGCTACTGGTGGCTCTGTCAGCTTTAAAGCCAGGTGGGTACGGTGCCAGGCCTCAAGCCTCGAAGGCCCCACTCAAGCTACTGGTGGCTCTGTCAGCTTTAAAGCCAGGTGGGTACGGTGCCAGGCCTCAAGCCTCGAAGGGCCCACTCAAGCTACTGGTGGCTCTGTCAGCTTTAAAGCCAGGTGGGTACGGTGCCAGGCCTCAAGCCTCGAAGGCCCCACTCAAGCTACTGGTGGCTCTGTCAGCTTTAAAGCCAGGTGGGTACGGTGCCAGGCCTCAAGCCTCGAAGGGCCCACTCAAGCTACTGGTGGCTCTGTCAGCTTTAAAGCCAGGTGGGTACGGTGCCAGGCCTCAAGCCTCGAAGGCCCCACTCAAGCTACTGGTGGCTCTGTCAGCTTTAAAGCCAGGTGGGTACGGTGCCAGGCCTCAAGCCTCGAAGGCCCCACTCAAGCTACTGGTGGCTCTGTCAGCTTTAAAGCCAGGTGGGTACGGTGCCAGGCCTCAAGCCTCGAAGGGCCCACTCAAGCTCTCTGTCAGCTTTAAAGCCAGGTGGGTACGGTGCCAGGCCTCAAGCCTCGAAGGGCCCAATCAAGCTATTGGAGGCTCTGTCAGCTTTAAAGCCAGGTGGGTACGGTGCCAGGCCTCAAGCCTCGAAGGGCCCACTCAAGCTACTGGTGGCTCTGTCAGCTTTAAAGCCAGGTGGGTACGATGCCAGGCCTCAAGCCTCGAAGGCCCCACTCAAGCTACTGGTGGCTCTGTCAGCTTTAAAGCCAGGTTGGTACGGTGCCAGGCCTCAAGCCTCGAAGGGCCCACTCAAGCTACTGGTGGCTCTGTCAGCTTTAAAGCCAGGTGGGTACGGTGCCAGGCCTCAAGCCTCGAAGGCCCCACTCAAGCTACTGGTGGCTCTGTCAGCTTTAAAGCCAGGTGGGTACGGTGCCAGGCCTCAAGCCTCGAAGGCCCCACTCAAGGTACTGGTGGCTCTGTCAGCTTTAAAGCCAGGTGGGTACGGTGCCAGGCCTCAAGCCTCGAAGGCCCCACTCAAGCTACTGGTGGCTCTGTCAGCTTTAAAGCCAGGTGGGTACGGTGCCAGGCCTCAAGCCTCGAAGGGCCCACTCAAGCTACTGGTGGCTCTGTCAGCTTTAAAGCCAGGTGGGTACGGTGCCAGGCCTCAAGCCTCGAAGGCCCCACTCAAGCTACTGGTGGCTCTGTCAGCTTTAAAGCCAGGTGGGTACGGTGCCAGGCCTCAAGCCTCGAAGGCCCAACTCAAGCTACTGGTGGCTCTGTCAGCTTTAAAGCCAGGTGGGTACGGTGCCGGGCCTCAAGCCTCGAAGGCCCCACTCAAGCTACTGGTGGCTCTGTCAGCTTTAAAGCCAGGTGGGTACGGTGCCGGGCCTCAAGCTTCGAAGGGTCCACTCAAGCTCTCTGTCAGCTTTAAAGCCAGGTGGGTACGGTGCCAGGCCTCAAGCCTCGAAGGGCCCACTCAAGCTACTGGTGGCTCTGTCAGCTTTAAAGCCAGGTGGGTACGGTGCCAGGCCTCAAGCCTCGAAGGCCCCACTCAAGCTACTGGTGGCTCTGTCAGCTTTAAAGCCAGGTGGGTACGGTGCCAGGCCTCAAGCCTCGAAGGCCCCACTCAAGCTACTGGTGGCTCTGTCAGCTTTAAAGCCAGGTGGGTACGGTGCCGGGCCTCAAGCTTCGAAGGGTCCACTCAAGCTCTCTGTCAGCTTTAAAGCCAGGTGGGTACGGTGCCAGGCCTCAAGCCTCGAAGGCCCCACTCAAGCTACTTGTGGCTCTGTCAGCTTTAAAGCCAGGTGGGTACGGTGCCAGGCCTCAAGCCTCGAAGGCCCCACTCAAGCTACTGGTGGCTCTGTCAGCTTTAAAGCCAGGTGGGTACGGTGCCAGGCCTCAAGCCTCGAAGGCCCCACTCAAGCTACTGGTGGCTCTGTCAGCTTTAAAGCCAAGTGGGTACGGTGCCAGGCCTCAAGCCTCGAAGGCCCCACTCAAGCTACTGGTGGCTCTGTCAGCTTTAAAGCCAGGTGGGTACGGTGCCGGGCCTCAAGCTTCGAAGGGTCCACTCAAGCTCTCTGTCAGCTTTAAAGCCAGGTGGGTACGGTGCCAGGCCTCAAGCCTCGAAGGCCCCACTCAAGCTACTTGTGGCTCTGTCAGCTTTAAAGCCAGGTGGGTACGGTGCCAGGCCTCAAGCCTCGAAGGCCCCACTCAAGCTACTGGTGGCTCTGTCAGCTTTAAAGCCAGGTGGGTACGGTGCCAGGCCTCAAGCCTCGAAGGCCCCACTCAAGCTACTGGTGGCTCTGTCAGCTTTAAAGCCAGGTGGGTACGGTGCCGGGCCTCAAGCTTCGAAGGGTCCACTCAAGCTCTCTGTCAGCTTTAAAGCCAGGTGGGTACGGTGCCAGGCCTCAAGCCTCGAAGGCCCCACTCAAGCTACTGGTGGCTCTGTCAGCTTTAAAGCCAGGTGGGTACGGTGCCAGGCCTCAAGCCTCGAAGGCCCCAATCAAGCTACTGGTGGCTCTGTGAGCTTTAAAGCCAGGGCTAGACAGAGTAGTGCTACTGAAGCACTAGCTGAATGAAGAATCTCTGGCTGTCAAGATTTGGAGTTCCAAAGAAGCCTTGACAGAGACATCGTTTTTTATCACCACAACCGGACTCCAAATCTAAAGCATGATCAACTATGTCTTGAACGCAAAAGAAAGCAGAAGAAGACATATTGGGAGAAAGCAGATGTTAAAATATATATATATTTCATGTCACCACCCTGTTTATTGTAATATTTCAGATTGCCAAACTGTTACGGTGTTATTATGTCAAACATTCTGTCACGTGAAAAGGACAGCAAATCTCCTCCATTGAAAGCTGTCACTTGTCTCCTTGTGGGTGCGGGAATTCGTGGTCATGGATACGCAGCTTATGCTTTGTATTATCCAGACAAATTTAAGGTAAAATTATTAATGTTTTACATTTTATTAACGATTTTTATTCAACAAGGTGTGGGATATAGCCCAGTGGTAAAGCATTCCCTTGATGGGCGGTCGATTTGGGCCCATTGGGCGATTTCTCGTTCCAGCCAGTGCTCCATAACTGGTATATCAACAGCCGTGGTATGTGCTATCCTGTCTGTGAGATGGTGCATATAAAAGATTCCTTGCTGCTAATCGAAAAATATAGCTGATTTCCTCTCTATGACTGTATCAAAATGACCATGTTTAACATGCAGTAGCTAATCATTAACAAATCAGTGTTCTCATTAAACAAAACAAACTTTTTTCATCCAACAACACCATGATAACAATTACTAAAAATTTTGTTTTGCACAGACCTTCACATTTGAAAATATCAGGTGTGTGATAAATCACTCTCCCCAGGTGATTGGTATGCATTCCACAGGAAGAATCTTGAATACTTTGCTTCAACATATTGACAGGGCTTCTAGTTTATGGTAGCCCCAATCCCATGGCTAGTGATATTCATGTTAGGTTAGTAAATAACTGTCCATTGAAGTCAGAGTACAGAAGCTATGCATAAGCATTAGTGTGGAAACCAAAAGGAAATGTCTGTACATGCACCAAGCTCTATGATCATGAAACAGATGGATATATATATCGAAGTGGTGTTGTCCCCATGGACCAAAGCCAGATGGGTTATCACCACAACCGGACTCCAAATCTAAAGCATGATCAACTATAGCTTGAATGCAGAAGGAGAAGTAAATAACTACCATTGCCATGCGCGATGGCTAGTGAATTCTTGTTTTCTTGTCAAATGTTGCATTTAAGTTTATTTTGTAAAAGTGAATATCCTGCCCCTTCCTCCTCTCAAGTCTAAGTGTTTTTAAGCTCTATCTCCTTCTTTAGGTGACATATCCAGTTATTGCTATTAATAAAATTGTATTTACTTAAAGTAGGGCTAGTGAATTTTTAATCTTGGCTAGTAAATGTTTAAAATCATTGATCCCATGGCTAGTGGATTTTTATTACAATTCTAGAAGCTCTGATATTGACAAAAAAAAGTTTTGAATAGAACACATTGTCACTGAACAGTCACTGAATGATCAGAATCAGTATATTATGATATTCAAACACTAGAGCTGGCTACGGTTTAATGAGCTTCTTTGCACCTCAGTGGTGTCGTGATTAAGCCATCAGACTTAAGTCTAGTAGGTACTGGGTTCGCAACCCGGTACTGGCTCCCACCCAGAGCGAGTTTAACGACTCAATGGGAAGGTGTATGGCGACTACACCGACTTCTCTTTCACTAACCACTAACTCTTTACCTGGACAGACAGCCCAGATAGCTGAGATGTGTACCCAGGACAGTGTGCTTGAACCTTAATTGGATACAAGCACAAAAATAATTTGAAATAAAATGAATTGCAAACAACCAGCAGGATGGATGATAAAAATGCTTCTGTCTATGAGAAAGTGCATGTGGTAGATCCCTCGCTGCTTTTCTGTGAGAGCAGCCTTTTCTCTCATCCTCAGGTATATAGGACAGAGCTATCCCATGAAAGAAAGCTATGTAAGAATAAAAGAATCCTTCATATGTGTCCATGTGGGACAGGGCTATTCCACCCGAGGGTACATAATTTGTTGTCAGAGACAAGGCTTGCTTAGTCCTTGACATCATATGTACCCGAGGGGAAGATCCCTTGCTACTAATCGAAACAAGTGGCGACAACGGGTTTCCTCTCTCTATATCTGGGGTGGGACATGGCCCAGTGGTAAAGCGCTTGCTCAATGTGCGATCAATCTAGGATTGATTCCCGTCGGTGGGCCCATTGGGCTATTTCTTGTTCCAGCCAGTGCTCCACAACTGGTGTAACAAAAGCCATGGTATGTACTATCTTGTCTGTGGGATGATGCATATAAAAGATCCCTTGCTGGTAATCTTTTATATGCACCATCCCACAGACAGGATAGCACATACCACAGCCTTTGTTACACCAGTTGTGGAACACTGGCTGGAACGAAAAATGGTGAGGTGCCATTAAACACACATTCCTTTCCTTTCTGTTTACCACTGTATGTCACCATGGCAAGTATTCAGTATAAGCTGTGTGATGTACTTCTGTGTATGTATTACAGATTGTCGCTGTCGCTGAACCTAGAGATTTTCAGAGGAACCAGGAGAAAGAACAACACAAAATAGACGATAAGTTTTGTTTCAAAGGTATGAATCACAACCCATTAAAAATGTGCCACCTCAAAAACAAAGTGAAAATGAACACTAAATTCTGATTTATAATTCCAAGTAGTTATTCACTCGCTCACTTACACTCACTCTCGCTCACTCACTTTCACTCACTCGCTCTCACTCTCACTCACTCTCATTCACTCTCACTCTCGCTCGCTCTCACTCTCTCTCACTCACTCACACTGACTCACTCACTGAGTCACTCATTAAATTTGATAAGTTTTTAGGATTCCGACAGAATTGTAAAAAATTATATAATCTGGATATTTTGGGATTCCATCTCGTAATCTGGAATTCCATCTTTTTTAAAGGAAATATGTTAGACACCAAATAGTCATAGTTTAAAATGTGCTGAGGTGTCATTAAAACATACAATCTTTTCCTTTTCATTCTCACTGCATAATATACTCTTCAAAAGAAGAAACGCAAAACCACATTGTCGTAACATTTGGAGAATTGATTTAATTATTGAATGGTGAGTCCGATAATTACCAAATGTTGCAGGATTGTTCACAATTCACTCTAGTCCATTGTGAGTAAGTGATAGGACACACCGTCAAGGTCATCTGGAGTCAATACCGGGTGTGGCCTCCGCGTGTGTTGACATTTGCCTGGCACCGCCTGCCCATTGAAGCAACCAGAGTACGGATGACGTCCCGGGGGATGGTGGCCCACTCGGCCTGCAAGGCTGCTGCCAGCTCGGGCAGGGTCTGGGGCTGTGGTTGTCGCTGTCGGAGGCGTCGGTCCAACTCGTCCCATAGATGCTCAATTGGGTTCAAATCCGGTGATATCGATGGCCAAGGAAGGACATTAATGTTGTTTTTCTGTAGGAAAGCCGTTGTGAGACGTGCTGTGTGAGGCCTGGCGTTGTCATGTTGGAACACTGCGTTGGCGTTGGCCATAACTGGAACGATGTGTGCCGGAGGATCTGGTCAATGTAGCCCTGTGCATTCAGGTTGCCCTGCACGTGGACCAGGTCAGTTCTGCCAGTGTGTGAGATGGCTGCCCACACCATGACACTACCCCCGCCGAATCTGTCCACTTCCTGCACGCAGTTTGCCGCATAACGTTCACCACGACGCCTATACACGCGACATCTTCCATCATGACGTCAGAGCAGAAATCGGGACTCGTCACTGAACCACACCTGTCTCCATCGCAGTTGAGGCCATTGTCGATGAATCTGGCACCACTGCAGTCGGAATCGACGGTGTTGTGTTGTTAAGATGACACCTCGAACTGGACGTCTGGCACGAATTCCTACCTCACGTAGGCGGTTCCGTACGGTCTGGTCGGATATCCTGCGCAAACCTGGTATTGCTGCGGCTGTGGAGGTGGCAGTAGTCAATCGTTCCCGAAGGTGGCGTACCCGGATGTAGCGGTCCTGCCCGGGGGTAGTGACCCGTGGTCGACCGGATCTAGGGAGGTCACGTGTTGATCCATGTTGCTGGTAACGGTCCCACAGTCTGGAGATGGTGCTTGGGGACACATGGAATGCCCTGGCAACGGCCGTTCTGGATTCGCCTGCGTCTAGTCGGCCGATGGCATTGTTTCTCTGCGGTTCGCTGAGACGTGGCATGTCCTGGATTGTCAACTGTCGGCCAGATACAGAGGCCAGGCAAGCGAACACCCTGCACTTTTATACTGTCGGTGTTCATGTTGCACGTGCAGACAACGCACGTGCAGTGGTGACATGGTTTGCACGTGGCTGCGTTTTTGCGAATATTCACATTTTGGAACTTTATTGTACAGTAGCTGCGTTTTATCGAATGTAACTGTGGGAATGTGTTTGGGACATGCAATGACCTTATATTCACAAAGCATGAACCGGTAGGAAACATAAAATCGGAGTTATAACCCATTTGTACCCTTTTGCGTTTCTTTTTTTGAAGAGTATATATCAGATATTAAAATAACCATATGTTAGCCACCAGATAACCATATAGTTTAAAGTGACAGACTATAGTTTTAAAAACTGAGGCATATTTTCCACTATCACAGCCATTTTTGATAATTGAAATCGGACGTTACTTAGATTCTATTGTTTAGGTTATTCATTTCCGTACATCTGAGATGTTTCTGGTCATCTCATTGTTTGTAATACCATCAAATGCATTTTTCATATTTTTATTTAAAAATGCATGTACCTCTGAGAAATAAAGGTTATGGGAACAACCTTTAGTTTGTTTTTAAGAGCATTTTCACGTTTCAACATCACTGATTCTTGTTTCACTATATTCTAACTTTATCAAAATGTTTTACTGGTTTATAAATTTACCAAACCTAGTGTCCATTTTCATAAGCTTAAACTAGAGTCAACGACTTTAAAATGTGCTGAGGTGTCAATAGATGCGATAAATCCTTTCTTCTCTCTCTCTCTCTCTCTCTCTCTCTCTCTCTCTCTCTCTCTCTCTCTCTCTCTCTCTCTCTCTCTCTCTCTCTCTCTCTCTCTCTCTCTCTCTCTCTCTCTCTTTTCTGTCTCTCTCTCCCCTATCTCTGTTTCCCTCTGTCTATCTCGGTCTCTCTCTCTCTCTCTCTCTCTCTCTCTCTCTCTCTCTCTCTCTCTCTCTCTCTCTCTCTCTCTCTCTCTCTGTCCCCCATCTCTCCATCTCTCTCTGTTTTCATGTCTGTGCCCTTCCTCTCTTTCTAGATCCAGTGTTAGATAGTTGTTTAAAAGTCCTTTTCTCTGTGATTCAGACTGGCGCGCTGCAGCCGGCAAGGAGAAGCTTGCTGATTGTGTCATCATCTGTACAGTAGACAGAGAGCACAAGGTCAGTGGTCTTTAGTCAGGACTGATTTATTTCCAGAATTTCTAATTTTAGTACAACATGGAAACGTTTTTCTCATTTTTGCTTTGATGTAAATCTCACAGTATAACCCCCTTTACTGTTCAAGACCCTACAAAATTTACCCAATTTTTAAAATATTTAATGTCACTTTTATCATTGAAAGAAAAATTGTTTTTGATATTTGTCATTTGGTGCCAACTACACCCTTATACTCTTTGTATAATTCTTACAATTTTAAAATCAAGGAACCGATTTTAGGCAGGTGTGCTGGGGGTGAATACCCACCTCAACCACCACCCCCCATGTGCATTGCAGTGACAGCAAAGACAACAATGTCAACTTTTATGTTTTGCATAATGTTCAGTTTTTCTGTTTAACTTTTTTTTTTTACAAACTACATATCTTCATTGAAAATGTATGTTAAACAAATGTTAATTTAATTAAATTTTAATATATTTTTTTTTTTTTTTACATGTTTGTGTGTTTTTATTGTTCATACTTATAGACAAAATATTCAGTTTATGTTTTAAAAGATGAAAGAAAAAAGTACCCTTCGTCAAATATAACATAACAAGATTACCATTGGATATGTTATATTTATTGTGTACCAAGCCTAAACGATGGGAAGTGTCTGCCATCAACCTAAATTTTGGCAGATAAATAATAAATAATTTCATTTTTATATATTTTTTTTCTAGGAACCTGCTGTTGCCTTTGCAAAGAAAGGTTATCACATTCTGCTGGAAAAACCCATGGCTGTAAGCCTTTCACTTTCTCATTATTAAATAAATAAATAAATAAATAATTAATATATATATATTTTTTTAAAACTTGAAATGTATAAATACAAATGAACAACTGAATTAATTGTTTTGAAGTGACAGGCCCTTATTTTTAAAAACTACAGCATACATGTATTTTTCACTAACAGATCTGTTATTATACGCCCATCTATGATCGTATTATGGTATAGCATTGTCCGTTTGTTCATCTGTCCATCTGTACGTCCGTCTGTTAACTTTTTCTTGTCCGGACCATATCTTGCATACAGATGCATACAGAACCATCAAACCACATGTACATGTGGGAACAACTTGGGATGGTGGTTGGTCCAAAACAAACTGTTCATGCATCCCATTGCAAAAATATCACATAATTAGACTTGAATCTAATTAAAATTATGTTGTTAAATAAAACAGTTTTCTTCCTTCCATCACAAAGTTCAAGAGAAAAGTTATATAGCCCTACAAATTTGACCTACATGTAATTTTGTACAATATACCTGTATCTTTAACCCTTGCAACGCCATATAACTGTAATTAAAATGTGTTAAAGTCGCACACCCTAGTTTCAGCCCGCGAAAATTAATTATAATTCTGGTTAATCTACAAACCTGTAACACACTTAGATCACGTTTTTATAAAATGGAGTAAAAAAGAAGGTTTTATATCGATAAATACCATGGGAATCCCCGTGACTCAATTACTTGAAATAATTTTGAAAGTTAATATTCTGATGTCACCGGTAGATGTCGCTCGAAGAACAGAAATGCCTATGTCACGACAAATTTCCCCGAGTGCACACAGACTTGGGGTGCATTCCTTTCACCTCTCCTGGGCATGTTCCAACTGTTCTGTCCTCTCCAGATATCGTAAGACTTATTGGTTTTAAGGGTTTGTAACGTTTTGTATTGAGATACCTACTTGTCTGAACTTTATTGTTAATGAAAATGTGCACGAATTGTGAAGAAAAACCTCACAAATGAACGACAAGCAAACGGCAACAAATCGGATGTTGATTGCGCAAACCGTGCACGAGAAAACAAACCGAACCAAAATGATAACGGTCATGTGGTATACCAACATCTGTGACGTTGAAACGGGAAGATACCCTCTAAAAATAGATTGGACCTCGTCTGCTCAACATTTTTTTCTCAGTGGCGCGTGCGTTTTTAAGAAATACGAAAAATGCATTTCGTGGTATTACAAACATCAGGATTACCAAAAAACACTTCAGGAGAATGGAAATGTATATTCTAAATAATACAATGTAAGTAAAGTGTAATTTTATTTGTGAAAAATGGGTTTAATAGCGAAAAACAACGGTGTAATGGTTAACAACTAGGGCGTGTCCCTTTAAGTGTATCGTTAAATAAAACAGTTCTTTCTTCCTTCCATCTCAAAGTTTAAGAGAAAAGTTAATAGCCCTACAAATTTTACCTACATGTAATTTTGTATTGTCCGTTTGTACATCTGTCCATCTGTACGTCCGTCTGTTAACTTTTTCTTGTCCGGACCATATCTTGCATACAGATGCATACAGATGCATACAGAACCATCAAACCACATGTACATGTAGGAACAACTTGGGATGGTGGTTGGTCCAAAACAAACTGTTCATGCATCCCATTGCAAAAATATCACATAATTAGACTTGAATCTAATTAAAATTATGTTGTTAAATAAAACAGTTTTCTTCCTTCCATCTCAAAGTTCAAGAGAAAAGTTATATAGCCCTACAAATTTGACCTACATGTAATTTTGTACAGTATACCTGTATCTTCAACCCTTGCCATATAACTGTAATTAAATTGTGTTAAAGCCGCACACCCTAGTTCCATCCAGCGAAAATAAATTATAATTTGGTTAATCTACAAACCTGTAACACACTTAGATCACCTTTTTATCAAATGGAGTGAAAAAGCAGGTTTTATATCGATAAATACCATGGGAATCCCCATGTCCCAATTGCTTGAAATAATTTTGAAAGTTAGTATTCTGATGTCACCGGTAGATGTCGCTCGAAGCACAACAATGCCTACGTCACGACAAATTTCACAGAGTGCACACAGACTTGGGGTGCATTCTTTTTACCTCTCCTGGACATGTTCCAACTGTTCTGTCCTGGTTGTATCCCCTCTCCAGATATCGTAAGACTTAGCAAAATTATTGGTTTTAAGGGTTTGTAACGTTTTGTATTGAGACATTTACTTGTCTGAACTTTATTGTTACTGAAAATGTTCACGAACTGTGAACAAATGAACAACAACAAATCGGATGTTGATTGCGCGAACCGTGCACGAGAAAATAAACCGAACCAAAATGATAACGTCACGTGGTATACCAACGTCTGTGACATTGAAATGGAAATATCCCGTCTAAAAATAGATTAGACCTTGTCTGCTCAACGGTTTTTTCTCAAACCTGCGTTCGTTTTTAAGAAATAAGAAAAATGCATTTTGTGGTATTACAAAAACCAGGATTACCAGGATTACCAAAAAACACTTCAGGTGAATGGAAATGTATATTCTAAATAATAAACGGTAAGTAAAGTGCAATTTTATTTGTGAAAAAATGGGTTTAATAGCGAAAAACAACGCCATAATGGTTAACAACTAGCCGTAACTAGGGTGTGTCCCTTTAAGTGTGTTGTTAAATAAAACATTTCTTCCTTCCTTGTCTTGGTATTAAATTGTTATTTCAGGTGACAGAAGGTGACTGTCGTGAGATAGTGTCCACATGTAAAAACAACAATGTCACACTGACTGTGTGTCACGTTCTACGATACACTCCCTGGGTCAAGAAGATCAAGGAAATTATCGACAGTGGCGCCATCGGAGATGTTGTCAATATACAGCACACCGAGCCTGTACGTTTTGTCTGTGGTTAAGACTTGTTTAGATAATTTAACTCCATGGTTATATAGACAGTGGAGTCATTGAATATGTTGTCAATATACAATACACTGAGCCTGTACATTTTGTCTGTGGTTTAGAGTTGTTTAGATAATTTAACTCGATGGTTGTATTGACAGTGCAGCCATCGTAAATGTTGTCAATGTACAACACACTGAGCCTGTACATTTTGTCTTTGGTTTAGACTTGATTAGATAATTTAGCTCCATCAGTAATAATAATATAGTATTGTACTAACAGACACAATATAATATATAAACAACAATATTGTATTGATAGAGCTGTTGTCAAAATACCACACACCGAATCAGTACGTTTTGTCTGTGGTTTAGACTTCACTAGATAATTTAGCTCCATCAATAATAACAATAATATAGTATTATACTAATAGACACAATTCATAAACAACAGTTTTATATCGACTGGCGCCATTAGGAATGTTGACCGAGCCTGTACATTTTGTTATAAAAGACTTGATTATATTCCTTCCCACAGGGTATGCCTGTTTCATACAATGGAATTTACTACAGCCAATTGTTGTTTTCTAAACTGCATACAGATGCTGATATTCTAAATAATAAAATGGACTCAAAATGTGAATTAAACTGTAAAACAGGCTCTATTAGTTTAAAACATGCTATATAGATGTACCATGTGTAATTTTTATCTCATCTCCTCGATCAATTCAGTTTTCAATTCAGGGTTCGCACGCATCCTAGAAAACCCTGGAAAGTACTTAAATTTTGTTAAACTGTAAAACAGGCTGTACTAGTCTAAAACATGCTATATGCCATGTGTAGTTTTTATCTCATCTTCTTGGTCTTTTCAGTTTTCTATTCAGGGTTCGCACGCATCTTGGAAAACCCTGGAAAGTGCTTAAATTTTATTTTCACCCTGGAAAGTGCTTAAAACTCCTGAAAAATTAATTAACCCCCTGGAAAGTCCTGGAATTTTATTATTTTATATATATATATATATATATTTTTTTTTTCATTTAATAATAATTATTTGGAAAATATATTTATAAATAATCGCTTTTGACGTCTGGTTCCAAACTATATCCTTCATGCAACAGTAATTATAAGAATCATACATGATGGCATTGAATTCACCCTGTCAAATTTGTTTCATTTTAGGTAGGTTTCTGGCATTTTGCTCACAGTTTTGTTCGTGGGAACTGGAGAAATGAAAGTCTCAGTGCTAATTCTTTGCTGGCCAAGTGTTGTCATGACGTCGACCTCATCAAATACTGGATGGGTCCCAAACGATGCATTGCAGTGTCGTCATTTGGAGGTCTCGCTCATTTCAAAAAGGAGGATAAAGTGAATAAAGGGCAAATAATCTTCACTTAAAGGTCCCATGTCAGAGTTGCAGTACTATGGCGGTTCCCGCCAAAAATATTAATTAATTTTTTTCTTTAAAACATAAAGTTTATGCCGTCAGCTATATATGTATGTCTGTAATAAATTACAACCAAAATAATTATACAGTGAATCCTCTCAAAACCGGACCCTCTGTAAACCAGAATTCCCTCAAAACCGGATATTTTACTTGGTCCCTTTTTAAATATCTGTGCAGAAGAGAACCTCTCTAAACTGAATACCTCTTAAAACCAGACTTTTTACTAGGTCACAAGGGTGTCCGGTTTAGAGGAGTTTCATTGTATTTACTAGTAGAAAAAAAAATTTTTTAAGGAGAAATCTTAAGTGTGTCACATGCATTAACTAGTGACATCACTGTTTTATGCATACACATTCAACACACTAAGTTTACCCAGAATTTTTTGATCAATTGGGATCAATTAATTTGTAGTCATTCATTACAAATAAATGTGAAAATAACAAAGTAGTGTAGTTTCAGCTTTGACATAGGACCTTTAATCAGTAGTTTAGATTCCAACGTAATGTGTTGGAGACGATATTGATCTACAATGGGTCATCTCTTACACAGATGTGAGATCTGCTATTGTTACATAAGGAAATGTTTTATTTAATGATGCACTCAACACATTTTATTTACGGTTATATGGTGTCAGACATATGGTTAAGGACCACACAGATATATAGAGAGAGGAAACCCGCTGTTGCCACTTCATGGGCTACTCTTTTCGATTAGCAACAAGGGATCTTTTATATGCCACAGACAGGATAGTACATATCACAGCCTTTGTAACACCAGTTGTGGAGCACTGGCTGGAACGAGAAATAGCCCAATGGGGCCACCAACGGGGATCGATCCTAAACCAACCGCGCATCAAGTGAGCGCTTTACCACTGGGGTACGTCCCGTCCCTTGTTATATAAGGAGTTTTGATTCTTATCATTTTATCATATCCTGTCTCAATCTTTCTGTCTCTTTCTTTCTCTCTCACTCACTCTGATGCGCAGTCGGTTTGGGATCGATCCCAGTTGGTGGGCCCATTGGACTATTTCTCGTTGCAGTCAGTGCAGGGTGACTGGTATATCAAACGCCGTGGTATGTGCTATCCTGTCTGTGGGATGGTGCATATAAGAGATCCCTTGCTACTAATGAATTTGTTTAGCGGGTTTCCTCTATGTCTGTCAAAATGACCATGTTTGACATCCAATAGCCAATGATTAATAAATAAATGTGGTCTCGCTCACTGTCCCATTCTCCATTCTCTTATTCATTAATACTCTCTCCTTCTTCCTTTCTTTTCCCTCTCTCCTTTTCCTCCCTCTCTCGCTCTCTCTCTCTCTCTCTCTCTCTCTCTGTGTGTGTCTCTCTCTCCTCCTCCCCTTATCTCTCTCTTTTTCCCTCCCTCCTCTCTCTCCCCCTGTGTCTCTCTGTATCTCTTTCTGTCTCTCTCTCTCTCTCTCTCTCTCTCTCTCTCTCTCTCTCTCTCTCTCTCTCTCTCTCTCTCTCTCTCTCTCTCTCTCTCTCTCGCCTTTCAAGTGTTGAACTAATTATGTTAGCCTTAGTTTAAAATGTGCTGAGATGTCCGTAATCTAACATTCCTTTCCTTGTGTTTATGTAGCCACCAGGGGCTGCATCGAGATGTTTGGATTGTCCTAAGGAAATTCAGTCATCTTGTCCATACTCAGCTAAAAGACTATACCTGAATTCTGTGAGTGTTCTTTCTTTTTTTTCTTCTTTTTTTGTCCTAGGTCATAAACTAGTAAATCTGCCATCTTTTTTACAGTTGAATCACTACAGTGTAAGAACATCTCATTGGTCGCCATAACAGTTTTAATTTCAACACCATTGGTGGGATTTAGCTCAGTCGGAGATCCTTTGATTGCATTGCCTCAAAGAAGAGGTGGGACATCCCTGATGCGTAGTTGGTGTGGGATCGATCCCCGTTGTTGGGCCCATTGTGCTATTTCTCGTTTCAGTCAGTGCCCCACGAGTGGTATATCAAAGGCTGTGGTATGTGCTATCCTGTCTGTGGGAAAGTGCATATAAAAGATCCCTTGCTGCATTAGGAAAGATGTAGCAGGTTTCCTCTGATGACTACGAGTCAGAATTACCAAATGTTTGACATTCAGCAGCCGATGATTGATTAATCAATGTGCTTTACTGGTGTCGTCAAACAAAACAAACTTTTTTCTTTTCTTTTCTTTTGCCTCAAAGAGGACTGCCACTCCTAAGACTGGTTCAATAAATCAAAACATTCACCGGGTACAGGACAGAGTCCAATGTAATATATATACATGTACATAGAGAGAGAGAGAGAGAGAGAGAGAGAGAGAGAGAGAGAGAGAGAGAGAGAGAGAGAGAGAGAGAGAGAGAGAGAGAGAGTGAGTGAGTGAGTGAGTGAGTGAGTGAGTGAGTGAGTGAGTGAGTGAGTGAGTGAGTGAGTGAGTGAGTGAGTGAGTGAGTGAGTGAGTGAGTGAGTGAGAGAGAGAGAGAGAGAGAGAGAGCTGTGATGGCATGCACTCATGAATCACAGTTAAAACAGCGATGATATCAGTTGTACATGTTGGAATTGCCAAAGTTGATAATTTAAAGCCGAAGTTGTAATTAATATGTAAGTTAATGGTAAAAAAAACTGTTACAGTAATAGCTGAAAATATTTGACACTACCTAACAACAAGAATCAACGACATTAACTCAGATAACTGTTTTGCAGGGAAGGACGGGGTGGCCGGTCTCCGTTTTAACAGATGTTCCGGATATCGAGAGTATAACAGAGGCTCTGAAAACAGGACCATATGGTCGGTGTGTCTACGAGTGTGATAACGATGTTATGTCACACCAGGTAATATTAATAGTATTTCATATAATGTATGATGTGATGTCACATAGATAATACAGTCATGTATTAATAGTATTTCATATTAATATATAATGTTATGTCCCACCAGGTAATATTAACAGTATTTCATATAATGTATGATGTGATGTCACATAGATAATACAGTCATGTATTAATAGTAGTTCATATTAATATATAATGTTATGTCCCACCAGGTAATATTAATAGTATTTCATATTAATTTATGATGTAATGGCACAGCAGGTAATACATGTATTAATAGTAGTCTATATTAATATATAATGTGATGTCACAGCAGGTAATATTAATAGTATTTCATATTAATATATAATGTGATGTCACAGCAGGTAATATTAATAGTATTTCATATTAATTTATGATGTAATGTCACAGCAGGTAATACATGTATTAATAGTAGTCTATATTAATATATAATGTGATGTCACACCAGGTAATATTAATAGTATTAATTTAGGATGTTATTATTCACATGGTTCAACATAACTGAGTTAATAAAAACCATACCAAGCACACATGTAATATACTAATAACAAGTATAATTGTAACGGAAAAAGTTTGGGAAGCGATGTCATAACATGACGTCATTTTGCTTTCTCCTAGTTGTGGCTGAAACATTTTGAGACAGTCCTTGTTATTCATTTTAAAAAACCCCAATAATATGAATAATAAAGAAATTCTTACACTTGCATGTGAGTTGTACTAATTTTACAAAACTTGTGTTGGGATTAATGTATTACCATGCCTCTCGCTTGGTAAATACAAAACTGACATCCATTTTGTAAAATCATTATGACACACAAGCTTGTATAATAATCTATTCATATCACAAAATGTAATATTAATAGTATTTTGTGGTACTATTAACAATATTTCATATTAATTTATGAGGGTGATAACCACGTCAATCCAGGTAGGATTGTATTAACAACTGGTAGGGTTATATTAACAACAGGTAGGGTTATATTAACAACTGGCACAAGAATGCCCAGCACTAAATTATCTGTTTTTTATGTGGAAGAAAGACAATAGCATTTTTTTAAAATAGGATTTTAAAAACAAATTGTTACAGTTACTACAATACATGCAAGCCAAATTGTTATATGCAAATTAATGTTGAATTTTACATTTATATTTCTTTACTAATTCAGCAAAAAGCTAATTAAAAAGAATCATGTGTCACTTACATATTTGTTGCCAGAGTGGCTGGATTCGCCACTGAATACATGTATTTTGTTTTGCTAATTGAAACTATCTACTATTTAGACATCTGGACTCATTACCATTTGTCCATATCTTGGATTAAGCTTGCTGTATTTTGTTGTTGTTGTTGTTTCCAAGGTAACAAACTTTCAGTTTGAAGGTGGAGCCACTGCTTCCTTGACGATGATGGCCTTTACTAAGAGACTGTGTGAACGTGAGGTCAAAGTGTATGGGACAAAAGTAGGTTATATTACTTGCAGAATATTGGCAGTATTTCTACAGAGAATACACAGGGAATATTGGCAGTATTTCTACAGATAATGCACGGAATATTGGCAGTATTTCTACAGAGAATACACAGAAAATTTGCAGTATTTCTAGAGAATACACAGGGGATATTGGCAGTATTTCTACAGAGAATACACAGAAAATTTGCAGTATTTCTACAGAGAATACACGGGGAATGTTGGCAGTATTTCTACAGAGAATACACAGAAAATTGGCAGTACTTTTAGAAATACACAGGAAATATTGGCAGTATTTCTACAGATAATATGTGGAAAATTTGTAGTACTTTTCCATAAAACACATGGGGAATATTGGCAATATATCCATGATATATTTGCAGTACTTTTACAAATACACAGGAAATATTGGCAATATTTCTACAGAGAATACATAGGGAATATTGGCAATATATTTACAGAGAATACACTAGGAATATTGGCAGTATTTATACAGAGAATACACAAGGTATATTGGCTGGATTTATACAGAGAATACACAGAAAATTGGCAGTACTTTTACAGATAATACAAAGGGAATATTGGCAGGATTTCTACAGATTACACAGACAATATTTGCAGAATTTCTACAGATTACACAGACAATATTGGCAGAATTTCTAGATATTACACAGGGAATATTGGCAGGATTTCTATAGATATTACACAGGGAATATTGGCAGAATTTCTACAGATATTACACAGGGAATATTGGCAGGATTTCTACAGATATTACACAGAGAATATTGGCAGAGATTTCTACAGATTATACAAATAATATTGGTAGTATTTCTACAGACAATACACAGGGAATATTGGCAAATCAACACAGAGAATGCATACACAGTATTGTTAATTTTTCTACTAAATACACAGTATTGTTAGTTTTTCTACTAAATACACAGGGAATATTGGCAGTTTATGTGTACTGTGGATACACAATATTTATACAGAGAATACACGGAATATTGGCAATATTTACCAGTGTTTTACATGGATATGCATATTTCAGGGGGAGATAACCTGTGATGCTTCTTTTCTACCGACTTTGAAACTGGGAATATTAACAAGTATTTCTACATAGATTATACAAGGAATATTGACAGTATTTCTATATAAATTACACTGGGAATATTGGCAAGTATTTCTATGTAAATTACACTGGGAATATTGGCAAGTATTTCTACATAGATTATACAGGGAATATTGACAGTATTTCTATATAAATTACACAGTATTTCTATGTAAATTACACTGGGAATATTGGCAAGTATTTCTACATAGATTATACAGGGAATATCGACAGTATTTCTATATAAATTACACTGGGAATATTGGCAAGTATTTCTACATAGATTATACAGGGAATATTGACAGTATTTCTATATAAATTACACTGGGAATATTGGCAAGTATTTCTACATAGATTATACAAGGAATATTGGCAGGATTTCTATAGATATTACACAGGGAATATTGGCAGAATTTCTACAGATATTACACAGGGAATATTGGCAGGATTTCTACAGATATTACACAGAGAATATTGGCAGAGATTTCTACAGATTATACAAATAATATTGGTAGTATTTCTACAGAGAATACACAGGGAATATTGGTAAATCAACACAGAGAATGCATACACAGTGTTGTTAATTTTTCTACAAAATACACAGTATTGTTAGTTTTTCTACTAAATACACAGGGAATATTGGCAGTTTATGTGTACTGTGGATACACAATATTTATACAGAGAATACACGGAATATTGGCAATATTTACCAGTGTTTTACATGGATATGCATATTTCAGGGGGAGATAACCTGTGATGCTTCTTTTCTACCGACTTTGAAACTGGGAATATTAACAAGTATTTCTACATAGATTATACAAGGAATATTGACAGTATTTCTATATAAATTACACTGGGAATATTGGCAAGTATTTCTATGTAAATTACACTGGGAATATTGGCAAGTATTTCTACATAGATTATACAGGGAATATTGACAGTATTTCTATATAAATTACACAGTATTTCTATGTAAATTACACTGGGAATATTGGCAAGTATTTCTACATAGATTATACAGGGAATATCGACAGTATTTCTATATAAATTACACTGGGAATATTGGCAAGTATTTCTACATAGATTATACAGGGAATATTGACAGTATTTCTATATAAATTACACTGGGAATATTGGCAAGTATTTCTACATAGATTATACAAGGAATATTGGCAGGATTTCTATAGATATTACACAGAGAATATTGGCAGAGATTTCTACAGATTATACAAATAATATTGGTAGTATTTCTACAGAGAATACACAGGGAATATTGGCAAATCAACACAGAGAATGCATACACAGTGTTGTTAATTTTTCTACTAAATACACAGTATTGTTAGTTTTTCTACTAAATACACAGGGAATATTGGCAGTTTATGTGTACTGTGGATACACAATATTTATACAGAGAATACACGGAATATTGGCAATATTTACCAGTGTTTTACATGGATATGCATATTTCAGGGGGAGATAACCTGTGATGCTTCTTTTCTACCGACTTTGAAACTGGGAATATTAACAAGTATTTCTACATAGATTATACAAGGAATATTGACAGTATTTCTATATAAATTACACTGGGAATATTGGCAAGTATTTCTATGTAAATTACACTGGGAATATTGGCAAGTATTTCTACATAGATTATACAGGGAATATTGACAGTATTTCTATATAAATTACACAGTATTTCTATGTAAATTACACTGGGAATATTGGCAAGTATTTCTACATAGATTATACAGGGAATATTGACAGTATTTCTATATAAATTACACTGGGAATATTGGCAAGTATTTCTACATAGATTATACAGGGAATATTGACAGTATTTCTACCGAGGATACCCACAACATTAGCAGTATTTATATTGAATATACAGACTACTGGTAGTATTTTCACAGGGGCTATAAACTCATCATTTATAATATGGATTTAGAGAAGACATAGGGAATAATGGCAGTATGTCTACAGAAGATGCACACAATATTTGGTAATATTTCTACAGAGAATACACGGAATATTGGCAGTATTTACACAGTGAGTACATACACAGTATTGTAGGTTTTTCTACTAAATAGACAGGGAATATTGGCAGTTTATGTGTACTGTGGATACACAATATTTATACAGATAATACACAGGGAATATTGGCAGTATTTACCAATGTTTTACATGGATATGCATATTTCAGGGGGAAATAACCTGTGATGCTGCTTCTCTGAAAACTCTGAAAGTGTTTGACTTCGTTACAGAACAGACAAGTGAGTTTTTAAAACATAGTCATTAAACCGGATTACACTTGGGACCTAATATTTATCTGATATTTAGACAGGATCCAGTATTCAGAGGGTCGTGTTTAAGAATTTAGAAAATTCGGGACCATGAAACTGTATTTTCAGGGTCCAGTTTAGACAGGTTTAATCATTATTTATTACCTTTTTTCTTTGTGTACACATGAAAACAAACTCATACCTAAACATATTTACATCTATTCCATCATCTTAACTAGAGGAACTATTACAGTTAATATTTTCACAAATAATCGATAATATGCATTTTTGTGAATTTTGGGGACAATTGGCGAATTTTATTTTAATTTGGCAGAAAAAAAATCATGCAATAATTGATATTTGCTGGAAAATAACTGAGTTTTGCATTTTTGGAACTAATTTGGCGAAATATTTTGCACACCCAGAGCTAGCCGTGATGAAATTATTGTGTTATTATTAGCAAGTATATGATTGAAATTTAATTATAAGTATTATCTGTTATTTCTTTTAAATTCATCTGGGTATGAACAAAACACATCACTACCAGAGACAGACTTTTTTGGTTGTCCTTATTGGGTTTTTAAAAAAAAAAATTTGATGATATCTGTGGTTGTTTTTTAACCGGCCTTGGTGGTGTCGTGGTTAAGCCATCAGGATAAGGCTGGTAGGTACTGGGTTCGCAGCCCAGTACCGGCTCCCACCCAGAGCGAGTTCTAAAGGGCTCAATGGGTAGGTGTAAGACCACTACACCACCTTCTCTCTCACTAACCACTAACCTACTGTCCTGCATGAACAGACAGCCTAGATAGCCGAGGTGTGTGCCCAGGACAGCGTGAAAATAAATTAAAATGAAATAAATTAATGGTTGTTTTTTTCCTCAGCCACTGAAGAGCTTGGTAGAGAATCTTTGGGTCTTCTCAGTGGACATGGTGGTGCGGACTTCCATCTCGTAAATAGCTTTGTGCATGCACTGCTGGTAGGTTTCTTCTTTCTTTTTAAACTTGTTTCTATCGCGGGGCTGGACGTAACTCAGAGGTAAAGCCTTCGCTTGATGCGCAACTGGTATATCAAAGACAGAGCAAATTAGGAACGAACGTGGGATGCACCTTTTTATAACGCCATTACATAATCACAGATACCGAAGCACGTTGGCAGTACACATACAGCCATGTGATATTGGCAAAGGAGATAACTCATGACAATTCGATACAATGACAATTTCGATATGATGACTAAGTGACCCAGGGACAAACATGGTCGTTGTAATTAGGTCTTACTGTATATATATTTTTTTCTGTTTGTGCACTGTAGACTTACAAATGTAATCCATTTGTTGAATCTTTTTTTATCCTATAACTAACCTATAATATCCATGTCATAAATCCATTTGATATTTATCATTATCAACCTGCCCCAAGTATATAAAGTTCAGCCAGCAAACATTTGACTAACGTTAGCGAACTATTTGATTGGTTGCTGAAGTGGTAATTTAGTTTACTGTGTGGCACAAAAATCAGTCAATGTATCTCAATGTAATAATGTTTTAAAACTTACAAACTTGTAATCTTGCACTTTCTATTGATTAAAGATTGACAGGTCTGCATGCAACTATATAGTACAATGGACTCTGTCTAAACTGGTTCAACAAAGGCCATGGTTTGTGCTATCCTGCCTGTGGGAAGCGCAAATAAAAGATCCCTTGCTGCCTGTCGTAAAAAGAGTAGCCTATGTGGCGACAGCGGGTTTCCTCTAAAAAAAAATCTGTGTGGTCTTTAACCATATATCTGATGCCATATAACCGTAATTAAAATGTGTTGAGTGCGTCGTTAAATAAAACACTTCTTTCTTTCTGTCTAAACTGGATTCACTTGGGACCGATGAAATATGCCGGTTTAGACAAGAGTGGCGGTGTAAACAGAAATCGTCAATAGTTACGGTTCTTACGATATACTGATTAGAAAATACCAACGTAAATAAAACGTAATATTAACCAAACGTTTGGACTATGTGTCAGACGTCTGTGCTAAGAAATGCTTCTTTTAGTGATTGGTATAAACCTGAAAGATATTTGTGTTTCTATGAAACCATTCAACTTGCTGTTGGCTATTCGTTTTCTCTCTAACAAAATATTGTCCCAACAAGTTGAATGTCCTAAGAAGAGTTTGATGCATTGCCGTTTGTTGTTTTTTTGTCACTCCACCACTGCATATTCACTGTATTTATGCACGTACTAAACAACAGATTGGTATGATATAATGCAGGTATGAACACATAGACATAATAATACTATTTATCTAGCTAACGACACCCATTACAACAGGTGTGGTGCATTGTTTATTAAGCCTTCAAATAGGCACGATTATTTCATAACACTTTGGTGTCCTAATTACTGGGGAACTGCCATCATTGTTTAAAAGGTGACCACTGGCAGACAGTAGAGGTAAAAATGTGTGCCGGTGTAAACAGAGTTAATTACTACATTCTTGAATTTGGATCCGAAGTCCGGAATACACAGCATCCGGTATAGACAGTGTTTTACTCCTAATAAATTAATGGTAGCTGGACGGGTTTTTAAAACTGCCGGTTTACACAAAAGTCTGGTCTAGACAGATGCCAGTTTGGACAGAGTGCACTGCATAACATTTGTAGTGTTAGACCCAAAACACATTGGATTTGGGTCTGAGTCTGGCGAGTATGGTATCAGTCCAAAATGAAACACATTGAATTGAATGTGACAAACACACTGCATTTGTTCTGGCGCGAACTACAGATCTGGCAACAGACGACACAGAACATGTGCTATATTTTAACAAACTGGTAGCTGCACAATGTTCGTACTTTACTCATTCATTTTTTTTAATAAACAACAAGAAAGATTTATGTTAATCAGTCTGAATTTCTCATACTTATTATTGATGTTTATAGATTTGAAGTAAATAATACTAAATTTATCTAAAGATATGAACGCATTAATATATATTGAAAACACGTAACAGTTACAGACCCAGACGTCGAAATACACCAGACATGGCGTCATTGCCACACTCGCCAGACCCAGACCCACCCAGACCCAGTCCCAGACACAGACACAAGCCCACCCAGACCCAGTCCCACACAGACCCAGGCACAGACCCACCCAGACCCAGTTCCAGACCCAGACCCGGTGTGTTTTTGGGACTTATACTCACTGATGAGGATGGTGAATGTTTTTCAGGAAGGCCGAAAGGATCTGGTCCTGACCGGGGCAGACGACACTCTCGGCAGCCATCTTCTAGTTTTTGCTGCGGAGAAAGCTCGGAAAGAAAACCAAGTAGTGACCATCAATCCAGACGGTTCATTCTAGAGAACGAAGCAAGCAAGTGTGAGGAATGAATAATTTAAACTGGATTGGCCCCTCAGACAGCTAGTGTTTAACGAAACCCCAGCACGAAAAAATATCAGGGCTAGCTTTGGCACCTGTCAAATTCGCCAACTGCTAAGTTTGAAAGAAGTTGGCAGATTTTATTTTTATTTTATTTTAATATGGCAAAAAAAACATTAATGGAATAATTGACATTTTTTTTAGAAAATAACTGTTGATTTCTGCAATTTTTCAAGTTTAACAGACAATTTGGCGAAACATTTTTCTTACCCAGAGCTAGCGCTGAATACAATTATTATACTTTGTTGGGTGTCTAATGAAAATAGACTACCACACCACATGCTTGAATTAATACAGTGGGTATAATATCCGCCCGGTCCCCTCCATTATTATTTTTAGTTAGGGTTGAGGGTTAGGGTTAGGGTTATGGCTGGGGTTAGGACTAGGGTTGGGGTTGGGGTTAGGGTTGGGGTTAGGGTTAGGGGAAGGGGGGACCGGGCGGATATTTTTCCATACAGTGAAACCTCTCAAAACCGGACAATTTTCACGGTCCTTTTTTAAAAATCAGTACAGAAAATAACCTCTCTAAACCGGATACCTCTTAAACCTGGACAAATTACTTGGTCCCAGGGGTGTCCGGTTTAGGGGGGTTTCACTGTAATTTTTATTTTATTCAAAAAAAGAAGAAGTTTATTGTCCCATAAATGTGTTATGGTAATGTCACGGATGGTCGTACCCCCCCCCGAGTTCATTACCTTACATATTACATATAGCAAACAGACATTAGATAATCTTAATCTGTACTTATATAACATATTGATATCAGAATTAAACAGGGTAATTACAAAGTGGAGAGATACCGAAGATTCATTGTTGTGTACATCTGAAAATTAATTAAGCACAGCCTGAATTGCAGGGATTCTAGATTATGGTAGCCCCCACTCCCATGGCTAGTGATATTCAATGTTGGGATAGTAAATAACTACTATTGCCATGCTCGACGCCTAGTGCATTTTTGGGGGGTCAAATGTTGCAGTTGTCTATTTTGTCTTTATTAAGTAATTATCTCAGTTCTCTCACTAGTCACGATCTTGATTCAGCAACAGATGATGATGTTGATTCTTTAGCAAGTAATTATCTCATTTCTCTCCCTAGTCACGATCTTGATTCAGCAGCAGGTGATGATGTTGATTCTTTATTAAGTAATTACCTCATTTCTCTCCCTAGTCACGATCTTGATTCAGCAGCAGATGATGATGTTGATTCTTTAGCAAGTAATTATCTCATTTCTCTCCCTAGTCACGATCTTGATTCAGCAGCAGATGATGATGTTGATTCTTTAGCAAGTAATTATCTCATTTCTCTCCCTAGTCACGATCTTGATTCAGCAGCAGATGATGATGTTGATTCTTTAGCAAGTAATTATCTCATTTCTCTCCCTAGTCACGATCTTGATTCAGCAGCAGATGATGATGTTGATTCTTTAGCAAGTAATTATCTCAGTTCTCTCCCTAGTCACGATCTTGATTCAGCAGCAGATGATGATGTTGATTCTTTAGCAAGTAATTATCTCATTTCTCTCCCTAGTCACGATCTTGATTCAGCAGCAGATGATGATGTTGATTCTTTAGCAAGTAATTATCTCAGTTCTCTCCCTAGTCATGATCTTGACCCAGAGCGAGTTTTAACGACTCAGTAGGTAGTTTTAAGACCACTACACCCTCGTCTCTCTAACTAACCACTAACCGTCTGTCCTGGACAGACGGCCAAGATAGCTGAGGTGTGTGCCCAGGACAGCGTGCCTGAACCTTAATTGGACATAAGTATGGAAATAAGTTGCAATGAAAAAATCAAATAACGACCTAAAGCTGTACCGCTTAAGTTAACTACAAGCTATGGGGCCATAAATACGTTTTATGTGGAAAAGAATTTATTTTAAACCTGTAAAAAATAGAGTACTGCATTTATCTGACAACTCGTTGTTTAAAAATATATCAAACTTGCTTTTGCTCATTACAGGTCCTTCGATTTCACGGAAACAGTCATTTCTGGTACTGTGTCGGTAAATTCACGGAAACAGTCGTTTCTGGTACTGTGTCGGTAAATTCACGGAAACAGTCGTTTCTGGTACTGTGTCGGTAAATTCACGGAACCAAAAATTTGCTTCCCATGATTACTATATCGACTATTCAACGAAAAAATTATATATACAGTTTCCGATGGGTTCCCATGATCACAAGGCACGGACCCAAAAAGGTTTTCCTATGAAATTTGAAATCCTATGCAGTGGCATTAGAAAGGTGCCGGGGGAGGGGGGTGGCACAGTTTTATATTTACACACCATTACACTATTATAAAGCAAATATAAAGAGAAATATCTGAAAAGTGGGGAGCACATGCCCCCCTTGCCTGCCCCCCCGCCCCTTCCTACACCAGTGCTGTGGCCTGCATTAGGATTTGTTTCAAACCAACTCGTAAGCTAAATGGTGTCCCAACAGCCGCACATGTAGTATTCTCTGTCATAGATGCATGGACGCCTCTTAAAGTTGACCACTGCCTTCAACCTCTTACAGATTATTACTGATGGTCTTCGTTCCCCAACAAATGATGACTTGCGCTGAACTCGGACTGCGAAGAATATTTGTCCAGTAACACCCCCAGCACATTGTTTAATCAGCAAATATCAGGGGCGAAGTTTTTGACAGTTATGACCCGTGGTATAGCATGTTAAGTGATGGAGAGAAACTGGTGTCGTGGTTAAGCCATCGGACATAAGCCACCCAGAGTGAGTTTTAATGACTCAATCAGGAGGTGTAAGACCACTATACCCTCTTCTCTCTAACTAATCACTGACCACTAACAAATAACTGTCCCTCTGTCCTGGACAGATGGCCCAGATAGCTGAGGTGTGTGCCCAGATAGCTGAGGTGTGTGCCCAGGACAACATGCTTGAACCTTGATTGGATATAAGCACGAAAATAAGTTGAAATGAATGATGGAGAGAAAAAAGCCTGCTGCAATCATATTTAAACCACACCTTTGATCAGCGACAATAGTCACTGGCTGGAGTATTATTATATATATTTTATATTCCCTACAACAATATTATTTACTATTTCTTATACATAGGGGTGAAGTGCTGAAAGTATTAATCAGCTTGCCAAAAGTTTACGAAGGCTATTTTTGTTAAATGCCGGTGTTTGAGCTTTGTAAATGTATGTAGTTTTATATTCCCTACAACAATATTATTTACTATTTCTTATACATAGGGGTGAAGTGCTGAAAGTATTAATCAGCTTGCCAAAAGTTTACGAAGGCTATTTTTGTTAAATGCAGGTGTTTGAGCTTTGTAAATGTATGTAGTTTTATATTCCCTACAACAATATTATTTACTATTTCTTATACATAGGGGTGAAGTGCTGAAAGTATTAATCAGCTTGCCAAAAGTTTACGAAGGCTATTTTTGTTAAATGCAGGTGTTTGAGCTTTGTAAATGTATGTAGTTTTATATTCCCTACAACAATATTATTTACTATTTCTTATACATAGGGGTGAAGTGCTGAAAGTATTAATCAGCTTGCCAAAAGTTTACGAAGGCTATTTTTGTTAAATGTATGTAGTTTCACATATGTAAGACATACACAGGCTTTGTAAATTTGTCCCATTGTAATATCCATGTCATAAATCCATTTGATATTTTACATTATTAACCTGGTTAATATATTTATTGAGCATAACGTTTTGATAAGATTTAGTTAAACGTGAATGATGTTGAACTACATTTGTGCCAATTGTGATTATGACATATTACAAATTAAGACGACTTTAGAACTGATTTACTAAATATCAAATTAAAGTTTTATTCTCTACTAGTGTTTTTTAATACATGTGTGTAAAATATCAACCTCCTCTAGGTAATCAGTATTTGTGACGAATTCTCTCTATATAACTACTAGTGCGACAGATGACCGTTTTTTGACTGCATAAAAGAATTAATATCCACATAGTTCAAGATATACAGGTAATTATTATCCACATGGTTCAACATAACCGGGTTAATAATAATCATATGAAGCATACGTGTAATAAGTGCAATGACATAATGTTGGGAAGCAATGTCATAACATGACGTTGCTTCTCCAGTCCTAGCTCAGACTGTGCCTGTGAAATATGACATCATTTCGTTGTCTCCTAGTTGTGGTTGAAACATTTTGAGATGGCCCTTGGGCCTTGTTATTCATGAAAAAAATGACAATAATAATATGGATAATAAAGAAATTATTACACTTGCGTGTGTGTCGTATTGATTTTACGAAACTCTTGTCAGGATTAATGTATTACCCTCGATATCGCAATACAAAAATCCTGACACTTGTTTCGTAAAATCAGTACGACACACAAGCTCGGATAATAATCTCTATAGATAACCAATATTGACTCACGTGTCATCACAATTTCACGTGACCAATGAATGACATAATTTTGGGAAGCAACGTCATAACATAATGTTGCTTCCCCATTCTTAGCTTTGTGTAATCGCTTACCAAAATTTCAGAAAATGACATCATCTCCTTCTGATTACGTTTGAAATATTTTGACACCGCCCTTGTTTGCCTGTTCATAAAATTTAATAATATAGATAATAAAGAAATTATTACACTCGCGTGTGAATCATTTCGGGATTAATATATTATCCTTGATCTCGCTTGGGCAATAAAAGAATCCTGAAACTCGTTTCATAAAATCAGTTGCTATACTCAAGCTCGAATAATAATCTCTATTTTCTGATAAATTTGCAACTATTCATGAAAAAGATAGAATTTGTTCCACATTTGTTTCTCTAATGATGAGTTTTGATCGCAGAGGTATGTTCAGAAGGGCAAGTGATCACGGTTGCTCACTAGACTGGTTTTTGGACCCAAAGTCAGATGAATGTGATGTGATAGAAGATGATGGTACCAGTCAAATTGTTCATAGTTGCTCATTAGACTGGTTTTTGCACCTATTGATAGATGAATGAGATGTGATAGAAGATGATGGTACCAGTCAAATTGTTCATAGTTGCTCATTAGACTGGTTTTTGTACCTAATGATAGATGAATGTGATGTGATAGAAGATGATGGTACCAGTCAAATTGTTCATAGTTGCTCATTAGACTGGTTTTTGCACCTATTGATAGATGAATGTGATGTGATAGAAGATGATGGTACCAGTCAAATTGTTCACAAGCCCTTGGCCTCATGAACACGCCACTAGGATGCCATATTCCGAAGTTTAAATTCTAGCAGACTATAGTAAATTAAGTTTGGTACTGGTGTGGCGAGACTGGTGGGACAAATCAGTTTAAAGAATCAGTTGTAGGAAGAAGTTTGTTTTGTTTAACGACACTGATTTATTAATTTATTTATTAATTGGATGTGAAACATTTGATAATTTTGACATGTAGTCCGAGAGAGAAAACCCGCTACATTTTTCCATTAGTACAAAGGGATCTTTTGTATGCACCATCCCACAGACAGGATTGCACATACCACATTTTCTGATGTACCAGTCGTGGTGCACTGGCTAGAACGAGAAATAGCTCAATGGGCCCACCGACGGGGATCGATCCCAAACCGACCGTGCATCAAGCGAGCACTTTACCACTGAGCTACATCCTGCCCCGCCCCCCCCCCCCCCCCCCCCCCCCACAGTTGTAGGATTTAATGGAAGTCATCTCATCACAAAAGTATATCACCAACACCTTCAGAAACCATGGTATCTGTGTTTGTTGAAAGCAAGACAGAAAATAAGAATTCTGAAAATGTCTCACCTACAATAAATGTATAGGAGCAGGATGTAGGTCAGTGGCTTGAGTGTCTCGCCTACAATAAATGTATAGGAGCAGGATGTAGGTCAGTGGCTTGAGTATCGCCTACAATAAATGTATAGGAGCAGGATGTAGGTCAGTGGCTTGAGTGTCTCGCCTACAATAAATGTATAGGAGCAGGATGTAGGTCAGTGGCTTGAGTATCGCCTACAATAAATGTATAGGAGCAGGATGTAGGTCAGTGGCTTGAGTGTCTCGCCTACAATAAATGTATAGGAGCAGGATGTAGGTCAGTGGCTCGAGTGTCTCGCCTACAATAAATTTATTTGGTATCCGACATAGTAACTTATAGGAGTGAGATTTAGCTCAGTTGGTTGAGTGCTCGCTTGAGGTGCTTGTGTCGTAGGATCGAACCACCTCAGTGGATCCATTCAACTGATTGTTTTTTTTATTGTTACAACCAGTGCACCACAACTGGTCAAAGGCCATAGTATGTGCTTTCCTGTCTGTGGGAAAGTTCATATAAAAGATCCCTTGCTACATTAGGAAAAATGTAGCGGTTTCCTTTGATGACTACGAGTCAAATGTTTGACATCTAATTGCCGATGATTAATTAATCAATGTGCTCTAGTGGTGTCGTTAAACAAAACAAATTTTAGTCACTTGTATCCATAATGTTCATTCAATGCATATTAAAAACAAAAAATGTTACATACATCTCCTAAATCATATTTTACTCCCTGTTTCCACGACAACTTGCTGTCATTAGGAGAATGTAATTCTCACAGTTCTTTACCATAAGTTTGATTTTAACTAGTAGCTAACTGAAATGAAATGTAGGAAGCACATTGTGACGAAGCATTTGCCATTTTGGGAGTTTTGCACAGTGATTTTTTTTTTTTAAAAGTATTAATTATATAAAAGAAATAATTTGTAATGTAAAATTCAGGATTTTAATTAAGTTCTTTAAAAAAAAAAAAAAATTAACTGCAAAAACTTTATTTTTTAAAGTGAATCAAGCTTTTAAATTGAAAATATAATTTTATAATTTGTTTTCAAATGCACTGAGATGAACATACAAGGTGCAACTAAACACCAAGTTTCATTGGTCTAGGACTAACAGTTTATAAGAAATGGAGTTAAACTTCTGAATTTGTCAAGATGAGATAAAAAAAAAAAAAACCTGCAAAATAAAAACAAAACAAAAACAACATACAATTTGATAGAAATTAACATATTTTTATGTAATTGTACATAAAATGCATGTAAAACACATGATTTGTTTTTAATTTGGTATATTCTGAAAGTTATCTTCAACAATAATGCAAAGTGCAATATTTATAAATGCACCTTGATTATGCACAGAGTTCCAATATTTGATTCGCCACCAAGCAATTCAACTTTAGGTATACGTGTTTAGCACCTCTCTGTCTGTTAATGCAACTGAACCACAAAGTGTTTTTTTTCTTCACCTCTGACCTTTGCCCTGACCTCTGCCCCCTGAGCTGAAGGTCACACTCTTCTGACCTTTGCTGTTTCGGAAAAATGGATTCTTCACCTGTAAACAATACAACATTTAAAACATTTTAAAACATTTTTCATGTGAGCTGTATTTGGTCCTACTGCTATAAAGGTTCCTCCAATCAATAAAGGTCAGGTCAGGTCAGGTCAGGTCAGGTCAGGTCAGAACTTTTAACGTTCACAGTTAGAACAAGCTGTTGTAACCGGCCTCAGTAGCGGTGTGGTTGAGTCATCAGACTTAAGGCTGGTAGATGCAGGGTTCACAGCCCGGTACCGGCTGCCACGCAGAGTGAGTTTTTATGACTCAATGGGCCACTACACTCTTTTGTCTCTCACTAACCACTAAAACTTTAACAACTGAGGTGTGTGCCCAGGACTGCGTGCATGAACCTTAATTGGATATAAGTACAGAAATAAGTTGAAGAAAGAAAAGCTGTTGTAGCACACGCCTGTCATGGGCGCAGGTTTTGACTTTCACCAGCTCCTCCGTCCAGAACAAGAAAAGGTTTGAAGTGGTGGTGGTGGTGGTGGAGGTGTGTGTGTGTGTCATCCGCGCTGACATGTACAAGGGAGCACAAGCAGCCCGACCAGGGTCAGTAGCAGGCAAGGGTTGGTTTTGTCCCGCAGGATTAAAGCCAAATATTACGTAATTTCTTACAGGTAATTTTGACGCATAATTTAGAATGGGTTCATCAAAATTGAAAATGGTGCTAATTGGTTGATTTGACTTAATTGATCGAAAGTATAAAGCTGCAAGAGATTTTTTATATGCACTTGGCCAGCCCATAGACAGGTGATGCACAATCCGTCTAGGATCGATCCCCGATGGTGGGCCGATTGGTCTATTTCTTGTTCCAGCCAGTGCACCACGACTGGTATATTGAAGGCCATGGTATCCTGTCTATAAAAGATTCCTTGCTACTAATAGAAAACTGTAGCAGGTTTCCTCTCTTAAGACTATGAAAGACTATAAGAACCAGTAGGGGACTACTAATGCTCTAAATACCTTGTTAGATTTGTTCTGTTTCTTCTTGCGTCCTTTAGCATTTGGGTCAAAAACATTTTTTTTTGAATTGCCAGCTGAAATGAAAAAAAAGTGTAAAGTGTGACCAGCAAATGTGACATGATGTCAATGCAGCAAGGTTCAAATTTTATCATGGTTTCCCTTCTTACTTAACAAATCCAACAGGTAAATAAAAATCTTACTGATCAGATTCCAGTATAACAACACAAATCATATTCCACTATGACAATATAGATCATATTCCATTATGACAATATAGATTATATTCCACTATGACAATATAGATCAGACTGCATGATGACAATACAGATATTCCACTATGACTATAGATCATATTCCACTATGACAATACAAATTGTATTCTACTGACTACAGATATTCCATTATGAATCCAGTACATTGTAGATCATACTCTACCAAGATAATGTCGATCAGACTGCATGATGACAATATCGATCATATTCCACTGACAATATAGATCATATTCCTCTATGACAATATAGATCATATTCCACTATGACAATACAAATTATATTCTACCGACTACAGAAAAATTATTCCATTATGAATCCAGTACATTGTAGAGCATACTCTTACCAAGATAATGTAGATCAGACTGCATGATGACAATATAGATCATATTCCACTATGATAATATAGATCATATTCCACTATGACAATACAAATTATATTCTACTGACTACAGATATTCCATTATGAATCCAGTACAGAAAAGATCATATTCTACCAAGACAATATAGATCAGACTGCATGATGACAGATCGTATTCCACTATGTCAATACACATTATATTCCACTACCACAATACATTATGCATATCATATTCCATGGTCAATATTGATCATACTCTACAATAACAATACAGACTGTATTTCACAATATATAACAAACAACACTTGAACCTATTGGTGAAGAAGTGTCGACGCCAGTAATAAAAAAAACCCTGCAAACCTTCAAATATGGACGTATCTGCTTTGCTGTAATCGTAAGGCTTGAATTCTTTCAGGTCTGGTTTCTTCTTCTTTTTCTTCTTCTGTCGTTTCTCTGTGTTGTCTGTGTCCGCTTCCTCTCGTTTCTTCTGTGTTTCCAAGCGATCCGATTTGCTGTCTCCCAGAGCAACCTGCTCGTCCTGGATCCTGGAGATGGTTGGATCCTCCGCCTCGTACAGATAATCTTTGTTTTGTTTCTTCTTCTTATTCTTCTTCTTGGGAGCCATCTAAAGATAAATTCTTAATTGTACTTTCCTGTCTGTGGGAAAGTGCATATAAACGATCCCTTTCTGCATTTGGAAAAATGTAGCGGGCTTCCTCTGATGACTACGAGTCAGAATTACCAAATGTTTGATATCCAACAGCTGATGATTAATTAATCAGTGTGCTCTAGTGGTGTCATTAAACAAAACAAACTTTAACTTTATTAACTGCAAGGTCCGCTTCTCATTAACATGATTCTGCAGGACATTTAAGCATTTCCATATCCATATGATATTTGCGTATATGTATATGGAAAAAGGTACTATGCATATGCACTACATTAATAAAGTTGTGTGCGGAATGTCAGCATGTGAAAATATATATATGGAAAAGGTACTATGCATATGCACTACATTAGTAAAGTTGGGTGCGGCATGGCACTCAAAATCGTATGAATGTAAAGTGGGCCTAATACATTATTTGGTGATCAGAATCTTAGTGTGCAAGAAAATGCCTCTACAGTCAAATCTGTTCTGAACTTCCATTATTAATAGCAAATGATTCAAGATGAAATAACGAAGGAAATGTTTTATTTAACGATGCACTCAACACGTTTTAATTATGGTTAAATGGCGTCTGATGAACTAACAACCCACCAAATGTATTCTAAACAGCCATTCTGAGAGTACTGCTAAAGCAAAACATCTTCTACTCAGCCCCACAAATTATCTTATCTTGCCTTCATGTAAAATTCTTTAATCTCATTGGTTGTTTGCGGTTGGACAAATCCCTTATACCCCTGTGGGCTAAGCCAAATTCTCTTATACCCCGTCTGTAATTTCCAAGTTTCCAGCCACCCCAGTTAATGCTAAAGCAATAATTAGATTATAAATAAATAAAGTTTTTTTTTTTTTCATTAATATCTGTTTCAGACAATTTCGTATTACAAACATTTAAAGTTAAAAACTTGTTTATCGATGAACTATTTTTCGTCACTGGCAAGTGGTTTCGTTCGCATCCGCGTGGTACGGCTCCGATAATAAATTGTTAACAATTATTGTCTGGCATTATTTTGATTATTTGGCTATATGGTTTAACATGTCGGCAAGATAAATTTGTTATAGAAGCATCTCTCGGGGTATATGGCTTTTTATGTACCCTCTGTGTGCTCTTTTATCCACTTGCCTTCAGCTCGGGGTAAAAGAACACACAGAGGGTACATAAAAAGCCATATACCCCTCGTGTTGCTTCTACAACTTATAATATCTCCTACGTTCAAGGGTGATAACTCTGTCAGAAATGGGTAAATCCACATGAATGCCAGCCAGTGCACCATGACTGGTATATGAAAGGCCGTGGTATGTGCTATCCTGTCTGTGGGATGGTGCATATAAAAGATCCCTTACTGCTAATCGAAAAGAGTAGCCCATGAGCGGGTTTCCTCTCTCAATATCTGTGTGGTCCTTAACCATATGTCTGATGCCATATAACTGTAATTAAAATGCGTTGAGTGCGTCGTGAAATAAAACATTTTCCTTCCTTCCACATGAATGTCAAACTTAATTTGCAGCTTTACATGATGAAGCTAGACACAAATTTTGAGCTTAATATGTTGAGGCATTGTGAAAAACATTTCTGTGATAGACGGGTGGACAGACATGCAGACACACACAAAACCATCACACACACCCCTCCCCCCCCGCCCCCGCCCGTTCTTACAGGGTCTGCATACCACTGCTGTTGATATACCAGTCATAGTACACTGGTTGAGACAGTAAAACCCCAATCAGAGAATGAGTCCACTAACGTGGTTTGATCCTACAATGCAAGCATCTCAGGCAAGCACTCTACCGACTGATCTAGATCCCACCCCATTAACAGCATGAATAAATAAACCCTGATATTAACAGCATTATAAAATAAATATCAAACCTGTTGCCGTAGCGACACCTGTGTCTTTTCCTCCTCTTTTGTAATAACAGGATTCGTAAATGTGTCAACTTTTTGTTTCTTTGCTGGTGGAGCTACAAGCAAATGAATGACTTTCAAATTCTAATCACAATTCAAGGCATAAAAAACTGAAACTAAACGAAGCTACGTGGATTCCTACTGAATATAACCATTGAAGCTTTCGTTTGCATCTGTAAGAATAACAGAAATAACGTCAAGGAAATACAATAGAATCTCGAAGGGTCGAATACACCGCAACACTCGAACCAAAAATGAAGTCCCAAGTTACACTTACATATTGTTGACCGAATGGTTCAGTCGAACCACCCGATGGGTCAAACACTTTCTCAAGCACCAATGGGGTTCGGGTCAACGGGATTCAACTGTATATTAAAAAGTGAAATGAACTGTCAATAACTGCTGCTGTTCATACTAAATTGGTTTACTATGTTAGCTCCACACCTTGTCATTTATGTGGTGCTCTGTATATGTGGAGGAAATTTCTACTAAGTAGAAGAAAAAAAATGACTAGCTTCCACTGGTTTGACTGGAAAGTTTTACTTGATGTGAGGTAAAACTAAAAATTAAATTTATAGAAAATAGCTTAGCATTACTTGATAGAAGTATTATCTTTTAAAGTTGCAATTACCAGATGCATTTAATGAAAATGCACATTTTAGTCTGAATCTGTCCCAAAGCAAACGGATCACCATACATTATTTTCCTTATTTACAGTGTCTATATCTCGACGTTTGACTTTGTTCAAACAAATTAAAGTTTGTTTTGTTTAATGACACCACTAGAGCACATTTATTTATTAATCATCGGCTATTGGATGTCAAATAATTGGTAATTCTGATTCATACCAAACAAATGTGGCATTAAGTCAGCGTACACTGGTAAAGCTAGACAAGACCAAACGACAAATGTGGTAAACAAATATGGCATTAAGTCGGGGTACACTGGTAAAGCTAGACAAGACCAAACGACAAATGTGGCAAACAAATGTGGCATCAAGTCGGTGTACACTGGCAGTGCTAGATGACAAATTTACCAACAAATGTGGCGTCAAGTCGGTGTACACTGGCAGTGCTATATTACAAATGTGGCATCAAGTCGGTGTACACTGGCAGTGCTATATTACAAATGTGGCATCAAGTCGGTGTACACTGGCAGTGCTATATTACAAATGTGGCATCAAGTCGGTGTACACTGGCAGTGCTATATTACAAATGTGGCATCAAGTCGGTGTACACTGGCAGTGCTATATTACAAATGTGGCATCAAGTCGGTGTACACTGGCAGTGCTATATGACAAATTTACCAACAAATGTGGCGTCAACTCGGTGTACACTGGCAGTGCTATATGACAAATTTACCAACAAATGTGGCATCAAGTCGGTGTACACTGGCAGTGCTATATGACAAATTTACCAACAAATGTGGCATCAAGTCGGTGTACACTGGCAGTGCTATATGACAAATTTACCAACAAATGTGGCATCAAGTCGGTGTACACTGGCAGTGCTATATGACAAATTTACCAACAAATGTGGCATCAAGTCGGTGTACACTGGCAGTGCTATGACAAATTTACCAACAAATGTGGCATCAAGTCGGTGTACACTGGCAGTGCTATGACAAATTTACCAACAAATGTGGCGTCAACTCTGTGTACACTGGCAGCGCTAGATGACAAATTTACCAAACAAGTGTAGCATTAAGTCAGCGTAGACTGGCAGAGCTAGACAAGACTAGACAAATTTACCAAACAAGTGTAGCATTAAGTCAGCGTAGACTGGCAGAGCTAGACAAGACTAGACAAATTTACCAAACAAGTGTAGCATTAAGTCAGTGTAGACTGGCAGAGCTAGACAAGACTAGACAAATTTACCAAACAAGTGTAGCATTAAGTCAGTGTACACTGGCAGAGCTAGACAAGACTAGACAAATTTACCAAACAAGTGTAGCATTAAGTCAGTGTACACTGGCAGAGCTAGACAAGACTAATGTCGATGGCAGTCACTTTTCGCACCCTTGTTTTGGCTTCATACACAATAAATATAGCATATCCTACTGTAATTTCACTTGAAATCCATATTTTGTAAAAGGTAAAAATTTTCAATCACAAGATTTTCTTCAAACACATTCAGGTGCATTATTAATGTTCAAACAAACAAAAATTCAATAACAATTTTGCATTGGAATTTTTCCAGGATTCTTAAAACGGAAACATCATGTACTCAGTTTATGGTTATTGTAAGGAAATTCAAAGTGACATCATTGGAATACGGATGTCATTCAAATTCAAAATTAGCTATATTATTACAATGCTTTGACACATTAAAATAAAAACCTAACTTAATAACCTAATAAAATACTAACCTTGACCCCTGTCAAATTTCTATAACAAGCAGACAATGCTGTTTACAGGTTGGTATTTATTTATTTATCCTTATTCTGGACAAAATATTAATTTTATGTTTTAAAAGATGAAAGAAATAAAAAGTACCTTTTGTCAAATAGATCATATCAAAATATTACTGCTGGATATGTTCTATTTATTGTGTACGAAGCCAAAACTAGGGTCCAAAAAGTGACTGTCGTCCACGACAAATTTACCAAACAAGTGTTGTGGTTGTCCAGTTTCTGGATCAAGTTCTTCTTCTTCTCTTCTCTTCGTGGCCTTTTTCACTGTGTTTGGCTTCAACTTCCAGAGGTGTTTGTGATCCTGAAACAGTCAAACATTTGTAAAAATCAAACTGGAATCCATCTGCTATCTCAGCTTTGTTCCAGCACGACTGGTATATCAAAGTACATGTAGGTAAATGATGAGAGGAGGGACGTAGCCCAGTGGTAAAGCACTCGCCTGATGTGCGGTTGGTCTGGGATCGATACCCATAGGTGGGCCCACTTGGCTATTTCTCGCTGCAGCCAGTGCACCACAACTGGTATATCAATTTTTTTTTTAACGACACCACTAGAGCACATTGATTTATTGATCATCGGCTGTTGGATGTCAAACATTTGGTCATAGAGGAAACCCGCTACATTTTTTCCATTAGTAGCAAAGGATCTTTCATATACACCATCCCACAGACAGGATAGCACATACCACAGCCTTTCATGGTCGTGGTGCACTGGCTGGAATGAGAAATAGCCCAAGGGGCCCACCGACGGGAATCGATTCCAAACCGACCATGCATCAAGCAAGCGTTTTACCACTGGGCTACGTTCCACAGCTGGTATATCAAAGGCCATATATTATGTGCTATTCTGGGTGTGGTATGGTGCATATGAAAGATCCCTTGCTGCTAATGGAAAAAAAAGAAAGAAAGAAGTGTTTTATTTAACGACGCACTCAACACATTTTATTTACGGTTATATGGCGTCAGACATATGGTTCAGGACCACACAGATTTTGAGAGGAAACCCGCTGTCGCCACTACATGGGCTACTCTTCCGATTAACAGCAAGGGATCTTTTATTTGCACTTCCCACAGGCAGGATAGCACAAACCATGGCCTTTGTTGAACCAGTTATGGATCACTGGTCGGTGCAAGTGGTTTACACCTACCCATTGAGTCTTGCGGAGCACTCACTCAGGGTTTGGAGTCTGTATCTGGATTAAAAATCCCATGCCTCGACTGGGATCCGAACCCAGTACCTACCAGCCTGTAGACCGATGGCCTGCCACGACGCCACCGAGGCCGGTAAATGGAAAAAGACTATATATAATGGAAAAAGACTATATATCAAAATTACCAAATTATTTGACATCCAATAGCTGATGATTAATAAATCAATGTGCTCTAGTGGTGTCGTTGAACAAAACAAATAAACTTAGTTTGTAGTAATTTCCTTCACCTATGCAGAGCACCACAGAAATGACAAGGTGTGGAGCTAACATAGTATGAACAACAGCAGCAATTCATGGACTGTTCATTTCATTTTTTAATATATTTCTTTTTAAGTTATTTCTTTTTAATGACATAAAATAGAACTTTCATTCTTACAGATGTACATTAAAGCTTCATTGGTAATATTTGGTAGGAGTCCATGTAGCTATTTTTTTTTTTTTTTATATACGTTGAATTATTTAACTTTTGCTATCTCACCATAGTTGCTAAATAAAACAGTGTTAAACATAGCATAGCTCTTCTCTGTACAGGACAGTACATACCATGGCCTTTGATGTACCACACATGAGGCACTGGTTGGCAAGAGGGGTGGGATCTAGCTAGGTCGGTAGAGTATTTTTCTGAGGTGTTTGGGCTACAGGATCAAACCCTCTCAGTGGATAATTTTTTTTAAATGCCATGTATGTTTGGTCCTATCTGTGGGATGGCGCATGTAAAAGAATGATTAGAACCCTTGATGCTAATGGAAAAATGTGGTGGGTTTCTACCAATTAGATTCATAAAATGCTCGACATCGAATAGCCGATGATTAATAAATCAATATGCTCTGGTGGTGTCATTATACAAAACAAACTTTTAACTTTTAATTAAGATATCAAGGGAACAATATCAAGTGAACAAGAGAAATAAATTAAATAGAGAATAACTAGTTAATGACGTCAGATATCTGCTTTATCCTGTGACGGTAAGAATGGGCAATTTCTCTTTTGGCCGTAACAGGATAAAGCAGATATCCAACTTCATTTACTAGTTATTATCTTTAACCTGCAGACCATAAAAGTTATGGGGAAAAGCTATCATTTCTGTTATTTCAGCCACATTGTACGATGACCTAGAGGTCAAATGAGCAATTTTGTAATGTATCTATGCATACCTATGCTAGTATACGTTTATGACTTTGCTTTAATCGGTCATCATAATCTGTCAACAGAAACAGTGGTTGCAGGATAAATATTTCTATCAAGATACATACAACATCCATTTGAAGTGACGGTTTGTCATCTTGCAGTCCAGTGGACTCTTTGCTGACTACATCTGGTGGTAAATACTGAAACCAAGAGAAAAAGAACATGTCCAGAAATAGCATTACAATCATATTACAATGATCATAGTTGTAGAAAGAAAGAAATGTTTTATTTAACGACGCACTCAACACATTTTATTTACGGTTATATGGTGTCGGACATATCGTTAAGGACCACACAGATATTGAGAGGAAACCCGCTGTCGCCACTTCACAAGCTACTCTTTTCGATTAGCAGCAAGGGATCTTTTATATGTACCATCCCACAGACAGGGTAGTACATACCACGGCCTTTGATATACCAGTCGTGGTGCACTGGCTGGAATGAGAAATATGGGCTCACTGACGGGGACCAATCCTAGGCCAATCACGCAACAAGCGAGCGTTTTACCACTGGACTATGTCCTGCCCCTTCTGGATCAAATATGACTTACTACAACTAATATGTAAATATAAACATAATATACTTGCCAGTCCAATAGAATGACAGGCAAAATATAAAATCTGGCCCGTAGTGATGTTGACCAGAAAAAACTGGTCGGGACGGTAATATTTTTACCACTGGGGGTATAGAAATAACAAAGCATTTCTATTGGCCTGAGGGACTAGTAGTGTAGAAATATTACTAGCTATCTCTTCACCCCTTATTGGTTAGAACCATGTGACTGACAGAGATGAAGCATTTGTGGCCATTCTTAGGCCCTCTTTCCAATAACACGATTTCGCATGTGAGTCTTTCAATAATGTGCATTTACATAGTATCTTTTCCACATACGCGATTCCATGCGTTAAAAAGAAACGGTTGACCGATGAGCGATTTTTCCACACCCAAGTTTTTTTGTGCAGTGACGTCACAACATTTCGACAACGTTTTATACAATAATCTGCTTGTAAAAATACATACGTGGAAAAGCACGTCTCTGTACACGAAAAACATGCACGATAGAACACATTTGGATTCGCGCTCCATTAATCCGAAACATGTTACAATGGAAGCACACTCAGGATAATGCCTTTAAGAAAGCCATAAATATGCCGTCGTTATTTTTATATTTCCAAGCTCATATCCTAAGTTTGCACGATTTTCAAATACAGAACTGTCCAACTTACCTTTTCAAATGGACTTGAAAAAGACTTTCGTAACTGCAGTGCAATCTGTTTTGCTGTAGTTAAACAGACACCATCTTCCTGAAATTAAATCAAAGGAAAATACACACACAAAACAAATGCTTTGTTAACACTGTTCTTTTTCTTATTATACTGCACCTCCCCCTCCATTCCACAAAGCAATCTAAATACTAAGACCACCGTAATTGTATAACCGTATTTACTTAAGGTGATCTTCACGGTCGGTGTGGGATCGATCCCCATCGGTGGACCTATTGGGCTTTTTCTCATTCCAGCCAGTGCACCACAACTGGTATATCAAAGGCCGTGGCATGTACTACCCTGTCTGTGGGATGGTGCATATAAAAGATCTCTTACTGTTAATCGAAAAGAGGAGCCCATGAAGTGACAACAGTGGGTTTCCTCTCTCAATCTCTGTGCGGTCCTTAACCATATGTCTGATGCCATATAACTGCAAATAAAATGTGTCGAGTGTGTCGTTAAATAAAACATTTCTTTCTTTCTTTTTTTTCTTATTATACTGCACCCCATTCCACAAAGCGATCTAAACACTAAGATCACTTTAAATGTAAAACCATATTTCGGTGGGTTCACTGGGCTATTTCTCGTTCCAGCCAGTGCACCACGACTGGTATATCAAAGGCCGTGGTATGTGCTATCCTGTCTGTGGGATTGTGCATATAAAAGATCCCTTGCTACTAATGTAAAAATGTAGCGGGTTTCCTCTCTAAGACTATGTCAAAATTACCAAATGTTTGACATCAAAGGCTGTGGTATACGTAATCCTGTCTGTGGAAAGTGCATATAAAAGATCCTTTGCTGCATTAGGTTTCCTCTGATGACTACGAGTCAGAATTACCAAATGTTTGACATCCAACAGCCGATGATTGATTAATCAATGTGCTCTAGTGGTGTTGTTAAACAAAACAATGTTTTTTTAAAGGTGATCTTAGCACTAAGATCGCTTTGTGGAATGGGCACCTGATCAATATTTGTATGAGTACATCATTTTTGAATAAAACACAGTTAATCACTTTGTACGTAATGGTGGTTTTATTTTAACCAGATGTCGTCAAGAATGAAGTACTGTTATTGACTTTCTTGACATGTGTATAACAACTGATTTCAACTCACTTCCAAGTCTGTGAAATGAAATCAATTCATTACGGACATAAAGTTGATAAAACTGTGGAATTAAATGTCTCGTCGCAGTGTAGGAAGGAAGGAAATGTTTTATTTAACGACGCACTCAACACATTTTATTTATGCTTATATGGCGCCAAACATATGGTTAAGGAAGGAAGGAAATGTTTTATTTAACGATGCACTCAACACATTTTATTTATGGTTATATGGCGTCGGACATATGGTTAAGGATCACACAGATATTGAAAGAGGAAACCTGCTGTCGCCACTTTTTGATAAGCAACAAGGGATCTTTTATATGCACCATCCCACAGACAGGGTAGCACATACCATGGCCTTTGATATACCAGTCATGGTGCACTGGCTGGAATGAGAAATAGCCCAATGGGCCCACCGGCGAGAATCGATCCCACACGGACCACGCATCGAGCGAGCACAGTACCACTAGGTCGCAGTGTAATATACATCCATAGGGGAACTATAAACCAAAACTTTAACATTAAACTTTACTGCAAAACTTGATGCCACCACCACCCTTACAAATGCAGGGTTAGCTCTGCCACTCGCCAAATTCGACAGTTGCTAATTTTAAGAACTAGCAAAAAAATCTAAATTAATTTGATGAAACATAATTAGTGTAATAATTGATATTTTTTGGGGGAAAAAAACTGTTTTGCATTTTTAAGATGATTTGATGAAATTTTCTGATCACCCAGAGCTAGCCATGCAAAAGCAGGGCTCGAACTTAACGACAGCATGCTCCTCAACAATGGCGAAATGTATACACCTGGTGTACATTATCTGCCAATATTTAACATTTGCACATTTAAAAGGTGTCTGCATATAATAAGATAGCCTTTTAGTCAGGTTTATTTGCTGCAAAAGTCACGTTAAAAAAACATTGCCACAGGCAGGCTCAAAATTGCCGTCGGTGGACTGTTTCACCCATGGGAATTCTTTTAAAAATTGCCGTGGGAGACAAATTCTTAAGTTCGAGCCCTGCAAAAGTAGTACCTATTTCTCACCTTCTTACTTCCTAATGGCAAGACAAAAATGCACTTACTTTGGTATTCCACCCAAGGGCTGTTAAAACCGGTTTCTTCTTCACATTGATAATCGATTCCTGACTGGCAAACATGGAAGGCTTCTTAGCTATCAGACTGGAATCTAAATGTAAAACAAAACAGACATAAAAACATCCTAGAGCAGTAACTGTAAAAAAATCCAAACATTTAAAAATATAATTATTTTTATTATCCCCAGACCAATGTGGCCATAAGAAAGAGGACTCTTTATAACAAGTCACTAAGTATAAATTCAACTGTGAGCAAGAACATCAAAAGTTCAACCAATTTGAAACAGCAAGATTTTCTATATGCATTTCCCAGTGGACAGGACGACACATACCACGATCTAAGATATACCAATCATGGGACACAGGTCAGAAAATGGAATCAAATCCATCAAGAGAGCAATATATCCTGACCCATTATACCTCTGGTGAAGGAAGGAAATGTCTTATTTAACGATGCACTCAACACATTTTATTTACGGTTATATGGCTTCAGACATATGGTTAAGGACCACACAGATATTGAGAAAGGAAACCCGCTGTCGCCACTTCATGGGCTACTCTTTACGATTAGCAGCAAAGGATTTTTTTTATATGCACCATCCCACAGACAGGATAGCACATACCACAGCCTTTGATAACGAGAAATATCCCAGTGGGCCCACCGCCGGGAAACGATCTTAGATCGAATGCACATCAGGTCTCTACCATTGTTCTACATTCTGCTTTTTTGCCGTTAGATTGATACCACTGGAGCACATGGATATATTAATCATCAACTATTTATGTCAAACATTTGTTAATTCATACATCTGGTCTTAGATGAAACGATTACATTTTCTAGTGGCAGCAAACAGGACAGCACATACCATGACTGTTCATAAACTAGTTGTGGGGCACTGGTTGGGATGGGTATACACCCTATGTTATTCTTGGTCCAGAGAAAAAAATTCCATTGCATTTATCAGAGCACACACTGTGATCACGACACACTGGTTTGAATGGAAAAAATTGGATGTGTAGAGACATACAGATATCTGGTATATACAACCAGACATGTAAACATACAAATACTGAGTATATACAACTTATTGCCACCTACCTGGAGGAAGCACGGTCGCCATGTCTAACTTGGTGTTTTGTGAATGTGACCGATCATGGGGACAATTCAACAAACTATCCATGGCATACTTCGGATGCTGATAAGCCGACGGCTGAGTTGCCGGGACATTTTGTACCTGAAGACAGAAATGAATGAATGAATGAATGGCTAGATGAATGAATGAATGAATGAATGAATGAAAGTTTAACATCCCAGTAAGAAAGACCCATTAGATATTGGATGTCAAAGGAAGGTAAGAAAAAAAAGAAAGAAATGTTTTATTTAACGACGCACTCAACACATTTTATTCACGGTTACATGGCGTCAGACATATGGTTAAGGACCACACAGATTTTGAGGAAACCGGATGTCGCCACATAGGCTACTCTTTTACGACAGGCAGCAAGGGATCTTTTATTTGCGCTTCCCACAGGCAGGATAGCACAAACCATGGCCTTTGTTGAACCAGTTATGGATCACTGGTCGGTGCAAGTGGTTTACACCTACCCACTGAGCCTTGCGGAGCACTCACTCAGGGTTTGGAGTCGGTATCTGGATTAAAAACCCCATGCCTCGACTGGGATCCGAACCCAGTCCTACCAGCCTGTAGACCGATGGCCTAACCACGACGCCACCGAGGCCGGTAAGGAAGGTAAGAATAAATAATGAATGAATGAAAGTTTAACATAATAACAACATACCAGCAAGAAAGAACCATTAGATATTGGGTGTCAAAAGAAGGTAAGAATGAATGAATGAATGAATGAATGAATGAAAGTTAACATAATGATAATAACAATATCCCAGCAATATAAAACAATTAGATATTGGGTGTCAAAAGAAGGTAAGAATGAATGAATGAATGAAAGTTAACATAATGATAATAACAATATCCCAGCAATATAAAACAATTAGATATTGGGTGTCAAAAGAAGGTAAGAATGAATGAATGAATGAATGAATGAAAGTTAACATAATGATAATAACAATATCCCAGCAATATAAAACAATTAGATATTGGGTGTCAAAAGAAGGTAAGAATGAATGAATGAATGAATGAATGAATGAATGAAGGTATGAATGACTTAATTAAATATGAATGAGAATGAATGAATGAATACATGAATGAACGAATGAACTTACGACTAAACAAACTAATAAATGTTTCACACCACCCCGCTGGTGGTTTTCCTGAATAATAAAGAAATGAGCAGATATAAAAGAAATATGATAATTTTGAACAACCCATAAGAAACGGGTTAACAGTAAAATACGAAATGCACCGATTCATAATAAAAACTTTAATTTAAAGTAATTTATGAATTATTGTTAACCTTGGTTAGTGGTGCCTCGCGAGACTGCATAATGATGTTGTGCAGCTCTATGAGATACTGCCGGACGAGTGGCGGGATGGGGTTACAGCACGCTATGATGCCCTGGCTTTCACGTGGCAGAATGGCACTCATCTGTAACATCATGTGATTCGGCAACACGTATCTGCAATAAAACAGTATATAACATACATGGGTTATAAAGGATTACAGCACGCTATGATGCCCTGGCTTTAACGTGGCAGAATGGCACTCATCTGTAACATCATGATTCGGCAACACGTATCTGCAATAAAACAGTATATAACATACAGTGGTCAAAGTAGATTTTTAGTGGTAAATGGTTAATTCCATGGTAAAGTTGCATTTTCAAAAAAACCTTTCAAATTTAGTTCACTGACAAATAATGCATATAAATGAACCCTATAGTGAAACCTATTTAAACCAGACACTGAACAAATCGGAATCATGTTAAAACTGGCCACGTTATGATACCAAAAGTTCTAAATTTTAAAATATGACCCTATAGGTAGTACTAAACCAAATAACGTCCGGCTGGGTCAAAGTTCGAGGTGCACCCAACTTTTAATAGAGAAATGAACACCGCAAGTCCTGTGATTGGTGATAGATGTGAGTGTGTCGGTTGTAAAAAAAATATATACTACTCAAAAGAATTTAAGGGTCAAAAATTTATAACCAAATAAGTTTCAGAGTGTATTAGATTGATGATGTAAACTACACCAAAAATTTAATTTATTGTTCCATATTTACAAAAAAAAACAAATAAACGTCACTGTATACAAGAAAGTCACATGACATGCTGTCAAAGTTGAAGGTTGTAAAACATGGATTTTACACATTAGAACATTCGTTTAATAGTGTGTGAATCCACCCCTGGCGCGAATACACTCGACACATCGTTGCCTCATGATGTTGATCAGACGTCTGAAGAACTCTTGGGGAATGGCCTGCCACTCTGCCATAAGAAGTTGACCCAGATCATGAAGGTTGGCCGGAGGGGCATGGTTATCCCGAACTCTCCTGCCTAATTCGTCCCAGGCGTTCTCTATTGGGGCCAAGTCAGGCGAATATGCTGGCCAATCCATCCTGGCGATACCTTGTTGTCTGAGAAAGTCCGTTACCACCCTGGCGCGGTGGGATCTGGCATTGTCATCCTGCAGAACTGCCCCGCCGCCAATCTGCTGAAGGCCTGGGAGAACCAACGGCCGGATAATCTCATTCAGATAGCGGATTCCATTCAGATTGCCATCCACCACATAGAGGGGGGTCCTGTGGTGGATAGAGATGCCGCCCCACACCATGACACTGCCACCACCGAACCGGTGACGTTGTCTAACGTTAACGTCAGCGAAGCGCTCCCCAGGACGTCTGTAGACACGAACCCGACCGTCGTTGAACTGGAGACTAAACCTGGACTCATCAGTGAATATCACTCGACCCCACTGAACACGTTGCCACTGCAGATGAAGCGTGCACCAGTGACGTCTGGCCGTTCTGTGACGTGGTAGGAGTGGTGGTCGAACAGCCTGGCGACGGCAGCGTAGATTATTGGCTCTCAGACGATTGCGTATGGTTTGATCAGACACTCGAGTTCCAGTCGCAGTCCGCAGATTGTCACGTAATCGGCGTGCAGTGGTTGTGCGTTGACGTAGAGCCATATTGGTGATGTAGCCATCCTCTCTATTTGTAGTGCTTCGGGGTCTTCCCGAACGTGGACGATTTCGAACAGAATTCGTTGCTTGGTACCGTTGCCACAGTCGGCCAACGACACTCTGACTGACACCAAGTCTCAGAGCAACATTTCTTTGCGTATTGCCATCCTGAAGCCAAGCAATAGCCCTTCCTCGATCTTCGATAGTCAGTGGACGTCGTACCATTGTCGAATTTGGAGTGTGCACCGTACATGAACGCAAGCTCCAATTATACGGAAATTCAGCATTGGGAACATGGAATACACATGCAAAGCGTGCAAATGAAGCGCTTTGTGAAAAAGCAAGTTATGGGCACTTAGCAGACCTTTCGCTTTCGCCCTAATTTACGTGCAAATGTAAGCATGTTTTCGCCATTAGAACTAGTCGACAGTGTCAATGACAGTGGATTTTAATTCATTTATGGGTTGCTTAGACCCACTTTCGTCAAAATGGAACAATACCATGCGTGACATTATGGTCTAGCTAATATAATTGACATTCAGAAAATAATGTCGAAAATATCGTCTGACCCTTAAATTCTTTTGAGTAGTATATAGTTTCATCTGGGCAAAAAATGTATGCAATTTTATTTCATCTAGTACCACTATGTCAAGTAGCCTTGTGCTTGAAACATGTATGGCGTACCTGTAAAACAAAAGTACTCTAATTTTGTGTGGAACTAGGGTAGTCATAGACACTACCCGTTATCTCAGAAATGAGCAGCTTGAACCCCAATTTTTTCTGATTCACTTTAAGGGCGAGGGGTGGTAGTATTTATATCCGTGGCGTTTATGTCGAATGATACACTGCAGGTAGACGTTTTAGCCACATATGTTACTATTGTCATCTATGGGATTTGATTTGGTAATATAAACCCTCTAAACACCGGATCCTGTCTAAATCGGATCAATATTAGGTCCCCGACATGATTCTGTAAAATTATTCCACTTTCTGAAACAAACATAGTGTTCAGTTAATTTTTAAAATGGCTTACTGGAATAATGACAAACCATCAGAAAACCTTTTTCCATGACCATGTTTTAGAATTTTCAATGTTTTGCGATCAACGAAGGAAGGAAGGAAATGTTTATTTAACAGCGCACTCAACACATTTTATTTACGGTTATATGGCTTCGGACATATAGTTAAGGACCATACACATTTTTGAGAAAGGAAACCCGCTGTCGCCACTTCATGAGTCACTCTTTTCGATTAGCAGCAAGGGATCTTTTATATGTACCATCCCAGACAGGATAACACATACCATGGCCTTTGATATATCAGTCATGGTGCACTGGCTGGAGCGAGAAATAGCCCAATGGACCCATCGACGGGGATCGATTCCAGACCAACCACTCATCAAGCGAACGCTTTACCACTGGGCTATGTCCCCCCCAATGCTATCATTATTATAATATTACAATGTTTTGATGTGAATTAGCACTGCGATTACCTTATGTGCATAACTACAGTATGTGCTTAAGGTTATCTTAGCGCTAAAATCGCTTCGTGGAACGGGGCCCAGGCTTGAATGTGAAGCCAGAGATAAATCTCACCCTATACTTTCGTCTTCGGCCCGAGCTGTTTTGTCTCGCCAGCTGTAGAAGTTCTTCAACGCCTGAAGCTGCTGAGAGTTAAACGTCTTCTTGCTTTTTCGATACAGGTCCATGTAGTCACTTTCTTTAAAACACGGCTTTGAGTAGACCTAAAAAGAAACAACAAATGTAACAGCATACTTATATATATCTGTAGAAAACTTGAATCATTTTCTCTTTTAATGAATAACTAACCTAAACTTTAAACCTATGGCACATTGCCCCTATTATAGTATATTAGCAGATTTAACACTGCAGACTATCAGCAGATTTAACGCCGCAGACTATCAGCAGATTTAACGCCGCAGACTATCAGCAGATTTAACGCCGCAGACTATCAGCAGATTTAACGCCGCAGACTATCAGCAGATTTAACGCCGCAGACTATCAGCAGATTTAACTCCGCAGACTATCAGCAGATTTAACTCCGCAGACTATCAGCAGATTTAACTCTGCAGACTATCAGCAGATTTAACTCTGCAGACTATCAGCAGATTTAACTCCGCAGACTATCAGCAGATTTAACACTGCAGACTATCTGATAGTAGATTTAACACTGCAGACTATCAGCAGATTTAACACCGCAGACTATAAGCAGATTTAACACCGCAGACTATCAGCAGATTTAACACCGCAGACTATCAGCAGATTTAACACCGCAGACTATCAGCAGATTTAACACCGCAGACTATCAGCAGATTTAACACTGCAGACTATCTGATAGTAGATTTAACACTGCAGACTATCAGCAGATTTAACGCTGCAGACTATCAGCAGATTTAACGCCGCAGACTATCAGCAGATTTAACGCCGCAGACTATCAGCAGATTTAACGCCGCAGACTATCAGCAGATTTAACTCCGCAGACTATCAGCAGATTTAACACCGCAGACTATCAGCAGATTTAACACCGCAGACTATCAGCAGATTTAACACCGCGGACTATCAGCAGATTTAACACCGCGGACTATCAGCAGATTTAACACCGCGGACTATCAGCAGATTTAACACCGCAGACTATCAGCAGATTTAACACCGCAGACTATCAGCAGATTTAACACCGCAGACTATCAGCAGATTTAACACCGCAGACTATCAGCAGATTTAACGCCGCGGACTATCAGCAGATTTAACGCCGCAGACTATCAGCAGATTTAACGCCGCGGACTATCAGCAGATTTAACGCCGCGGACTATCAGCAGATTTAACGCCGCGGACTATCAGCAGATTTAACGCCGCGGACTATCAGCAGATTTAACGCCGCGGACTATCAGCAGATTTAACGCCGCGGACTATCAGCAGATTTAACGCCGCGGACTATCAGCAGATTTAACGCCGCGGACTATCAGCAGATTTAACGCCGCGGACTATCAGCAGATTTAACACCGCGGACTATCAGCAGATTTAACGCCGCGGACTATCAGCAGATTTAACGCCGCGGACTATCAGCAGATTTAACGCCGCGGACTATCAGCAGATTTAACGCCGCGGACTATCAGCAGATTTAACGCCGCAGACTATCAGCAGATTTAACGCCGCAGACTATCAGCAGATTTAACACCGCAGACTATCAGCAGATTTAACACCGCAGACTATCAGCAGATTTAACACCGCAGACTATCAGCAGATTTAACACCGCAGACTATCAGCAGATTTAACACCGCAGACTATCAGCAGATTTAACTCCGCGGACTATCAGCAGATTTAACACCGCAGACTATCTGATAGTAGATTTAACACTGCAGACTATAGATTTAACACTGCAGACTATCAGCAGATTTAACACCGCAGACTATCAGCAGATTTAACGCCGCAGACTATTAAACTTCATGATGTTACAGAGCTAGCTCTGTGTGATCGGGAAATTTCATCAAACTATCTTGAAAATGAAAAGCCTATAGCTATTTTCCAACAAAAGATCAATTATTACACAAATTATTACACAAATTATTACACAAATTATTACACAAATTATTTTCGCCAAATTAAAATAAAATTTGCCAGTTGTTCCTAAAATTTGCTATTTGGCAAATCTGGTGAGTGGCCGAGCTAGCCCTGTGTCGTAACTTACCGATGAGATATGAGGCTATACACTCAACAATTAAAATACTGGTGGAAAGAAATAAGGGAACATAACACATGTACTGACATTTTAGATCAAAGTTCATTCACTAATAGCATAAAAAGTTTGTTTTGTTTTTAACGACACCACTTGAGCACACTGACTTGTCAATCATCGGCTATTGGAAGTCAAACATTTGGTAATTGTGACATACAGTTTAGAGAGGAAACCAGCTACATTATTGCATTAGTAGCAAGGGATCTTTTATATGCACCATCCTACAGACAGGATAGCACACACCACTCATGGTGCACTGGCTGCAACGAGAAATAGCCCAATGGGCCCACCGATGGGGATCGATTCCAAACTGAGTGTGCATCAAGCGAACACTGGGCTACATCTCACCCCTACTAATAGCATAACTGTATAATATCAATTGAATGTCACTAAAATTGCCACTAGCACATCTGGGTTCTTGACAATATGGAAAGAAATGTTTTATATAACGACGCACTCAACACATTTTATTCACGGTTATATGGCATCAGACATATGGTTACGGACCACACAGATATTGAGAGAGGAAACCGGCTGTCGCCACTTCATGAGCTACTCTTTTCGATTAGCAGCAAGAGATCTTTTATATGCACTATCCCACAGACACATTAGTACATACCACGGCTTTTGATATACCAGTCGTGGTGCACTGGCTGTAACGAGAAATAGTCCAATTGGCCCACCAACGGGGATCAATCCCAGATCGACCGTGCATCGAGCGAACGCTCTACCACTGGGCCACCCACTTGACACTATGGATGATGATTTTGCATGCAGTCAATATTTGCTGTTTCTATTTATATGTTGCTTTATATCATTCCATCAGTATACATTTTGTAATATTCTATGAGCATCAAAGTACCTTGGCACATATCTGTGTACTTTTGGAAATGACAGAAAGCAGTAAGTTCTTCTGTTCGTTTCCATTTTCAATCAATTCCTTCCTCATTCGATCATAGATGTAGAGTAGATAGTGAGTGTCTTCCCGAGCGTATCTCAACAGCACATCAGGTAGGGGTCTGCAGTGCAATACAAATATTTATTATCCATGTGGTTCAACATAACCGAGTTAATAATAATCATATGAAGCACATGTGTAATAACAAGTGTAATGACGTAATTTTGGGAAGCGACGTCATACCATGACGTTACTTCTCCAATCCTAGCTCAGACTGTGCATTTGAAATATGACGTCATTTCGTCGTCTCCTTCTAGTTGTGGCTGAAATATTTTGAGTTGGGTCTTGTTATTCATAAAGACAACAACAATAATAATATGGATAATAAAGAAATTATTACACTCGTGTGTTTGTCGTACTGATTTTACGAAACTCGTGTCAGGATTCATGTATTACCCTCGCTCTCGCTCGGGCAATACAAAAATCCTGACACTCGTTTCGTAAAATCAGTACGACACACAAGCTTGTATAATAATCTCTATTTAATACATACTAACCAGGGCTTCTAGAATTCTTATAAAATCCACTAGCTATGGAATCATTGATTTTAAAAATTTACTAGCCACGATTAAAAACTCACTAGCCCTACTTTACTTTAAGTAAATACAATTTTACTAAATAATAGTAATTATTATATAACATTTATTGAATTATCTTAAAATATCAGTGAAATAAAAGTGCTATCAGTCACTCAGTGAAAATTTCACTATTTCACTCTAAAATGTGTTATTGTCACTGTAGAAAGTGTTATCTTCACTGTAAGAAAGCCAGAACTATTTTCACTCCCCCCAACCTACCCATCCTTGAAATAGAGTTAACTCCCTTTTATTGTTTGTGTTGACTTCTGCTTCAAAAAAAATGGATGAAACAGTAGTACAATTTCAAGAGGGAACAGATTCAGATTTAGATGCACTTTTGAACATAGTTAACTTTGATTTATTACAAAATTCCCAACCAGTACCATCAACATGCTTTCTGCCATGGGTTACAACCCCCCAAAACCCCACATAAATACCCCCCAAAAAGGAAAAAAAAGTGAAAAATTCACACACACACACACACACACAAAGGCAGTGGTCCCCATTTAGAAAATAAAATATCATCCAACTACCTCCATCCCTCCCAAAAAGGTTACCTATGGCCCTTGATTTTTATTTGTGTAAATTATTCTGCAGGTCACAAGAATGTGAATTCTATTGACAACTACTGTGAATTAAATCCAGAACAACAAAAAGGCATCTCTCATGTTCTGTCAAACGAAACAACACTTGCAACGAAAACGAACCAGCTGGATTACAAAGTGCTTTAAACGTATGTACACGGCTTCAACATCAAGAAATTTTCTAATTTGTTTAATGACTGGTAACAATATATATGGCAATGTCACAATAACAATTTCTCCAGAAATAATTGGTGTCACCGTTCCAAGCGATAAGGACAGCCATCGATGAATAAAACCGCGCAAACACTAATGGAAAAACGTGGAACGAAGCGAGGGATTGACGCCTGAACCTGTTATTTTATGATTTTTCGTGAAAAGAAACAAGTTGACATATAAAAGTTTACAAATTTCTTGCAATTTAATAAAAATTTACCTCTGTTTTCGCTTTCTTATTTTCATCCCAGTTCTAATTTGTTAATGAATTTAACGTTTTGGAATTTGAAAAACATCTCTCACTTCGGACAAATGGCAGACATTTGATTTAGATTAAGACGCGACCATGTCACAAGTTAGTGTGTTATTTTTATTTATATAAACTCTTTTTAAATTTCACTTTCATGTGATAAATAAAATATCCAGTAACATGTTATAAACTTACTATTGTTTGAAAAATAAAGTACTTTTATTTTCTTTCTTTTTTTAAATTTTCACATATGGGAACAACATATATTGCAGAGTAGTCCAATGTTTAAAGTAACTTTGTCAATCAGGGGTTTTTGTTAACGTCCACAGACTTGCTGCTGGCATTTTAAAAATAAAAGTAAATTACCAAAAGTTATATAATAAAAAAACAAATTCATGTTTTTTTGTCAAATACGACTCGTTGCGTAACTGCAACTCGTGAGATATGATTGCAAACTTCACTCCATCGTATTTGACAAAAAACGTGAAATATCCTCTATTAATCAGATATGTCACCTACAGGAGATGGAGCTTAAAAACACTAACATTGAGAGGTGGTGGTGGGGGCAAGATATTCATATTTATAAAATAGACTAACTGCAACATTTGACCAAAACAAATTCACTAGCCATGGGAGTGGGGCTACCATAATCTAGAAGCCTTGTAAATATAATCTTATTATGGGTCAAACTTCATCTGTAACAGTACATGATAAAGCTATACACAAAATTTCAGCTCAATATCTCAAGGCTTTGTGACAAAAACATCTGGAAAACTATCGATAGGACGGACTTGGTGGAAACCATCACATGACTAACCTTATCCTCCAATCAGCAAGCTGGTACTGCTTGTCTACGGTGATGTTGCAGTAGAACTGTAGCAGGTGAGCCAGAGAGAAGCGACTGTGCTGAAGAAGTCTCGCTGCCTGGCCCGTGTCAAACATGTTGACAATGTACACACCAAAATCTCGCTGTAACCACACAATGTCCGAATCGGCACCATGCAGAACCTAATTAAAAACAAAGAATTCAGCATAATGTAGAAAACTTGGATCAGTTTCTCTTTTATGTATACTTAGCCTGACCTCAAACAAATGGCATTTACCACCCAACCAATGGGATAGCTCAATTAAATGTCTCACCTACCATGCATTTATTTTAGCTGCCCTATCTATCTGACTACCAAATTCTGTGGAACCTTTTTTAATGTTATTTTTTTCAAAACTGAAAGGAGAAGTTTATAATTATATATTAATGGTGCAGTGTATATGTTACTTTCAATTCTAGTTTGACATTAGTTCCTGTTAGTGCCATACTTTTTTGTATTAAACAGATTAAAGTGCTGTTTCCCCATCAGCTTTGTGGTGCATGTTGAAGGAAGAAGAAGGAAATGTTTTATTTAACGATGCACTCAACACATTTTATTTACGGTTATATGGCGTCAGATATATGGTTAAAGACCACACAGATATAGCGAGAGGACACCCGCTGTTGCCACTTCATGGGCTACTCTTTTCGATTAGCAGCAAAGAGATCTTTTATATGCACCATCCCAAAGACAGGGTAGTACATAGCATGGCTTTTGATGTACCAGTCATGGTGCATTGGCTGGAACGAGAAACAGCCCAATGGGCCCACCGACGAGGATCAATCCCAGACCGACTGTGCATCGAGCGAATGCTATACCACTGGGCTAAGTTCCGCCTCTGTGGTGCATGTTGAAGTCATGTGACAAGTAAAATAACAAGCAAGGTCTATTGCACCTGTACTTTCACTTTCTCATTTCTCTCAGTGAAATACTGGGGCTTAGTGTCATCCTGTGAAGAACAAATTAAATGAGTCAATTCCAGTCCTCAATCACAAGGAGAAAATGTTTTGTTTTGTTTAACGACACCACTAGAGCATTAATCGTCAGCTACTGGATGTTAAAACATTTCGTAGTTTTGAACTTAAGAGTGAAACCCGTAATATTTGTCCATTAGTAGCAAGGGATCTTTTATATGCACCATCCCACACAACAAGATAGCACATACCACATTCCCAAGAAGAAGTCATTTTAGTAATCTGCTATTAAAGATAAAATCAGACTCGGAGATGCTTGTTTAAAATCCACTTAAAGATAAAATTACCTTAACAATGTTTGGATCCGTGAAGACGTCATTGAGCATACAGATATCACTCCGCAGTGTCAACGTATCGATAATATAGTCCTGTTCTCGTGTTGATATCTGCATCAAACACGTGATGCCCTGGAACGTCCGGTACGAATGAGCCTACAGAAAAATAAAATAATTCCATACACTTGAACTTGTTCCAGTGATCAATTATAATAGAAAAGAGAAAGGGTGGAGTATGTAGTAGTGTTGTGATAAAGAGCTCCTACTGGCAGTAACTAGTGGGAAATTCCCTATTAGCTCAGTTGGTAGAGCCCTAGACTCTCATACTGAGAGTCCATGGTTCGAATTCCCTCAGTGGAAGTTGATTTTTCTGTTACATTTGGAGCCAACGTAGAGACTGGGTGTTTCCTTAACACAAGAATACAATTATAACCCAGTCAGGGCCCATAACAGTTCAACTGCCCATGGTCCACAGCTCCGGGACGTAGCTTCACTTGAGGTGGGAGTATGTAGTAGTGTTGGTATAAAGTGCTCCTACTGACAGTAGCTAGTAGGAATTTCTCTATTAGCTCAGTTGGCAGAGCATGTACTGAGAGTCCATGGTTCGATTCCTCTCAGTGGAGGTTGATTTTTTATTTATTTTTGTAGCCGATGAAGAGACTGGGTGTGTTCCTAACACAAGAATACAATCATAATCCTGTCAGGAAGTTTAACTGCCCGTTGCCCACAGCTCCAGAATGTAGCTTAACTTGATGGGGGAGTATCTAGTACTGTTGGTGTAAAGTCCTCCTATTGGTAGTGGCTAGTGAGTATGTTCTTAATAACTCAGTGGGTAGAGAGCTGGACTCTCTTACTGAGAGCCAATGGTTCGAATCCTGTCAGTGGATGCTGCTTTTTATTTTTAAAATTCCATTTTGAGCCAACGTAAAGACTGGGTGTTTCCTTAGCAAAAGAATACAATAATAACCCAGGCAGGACCAGTAACAGTTCAAGTAGAAAGCTGAGAGTCTAAGGTTCGAATCCCCTCAGTTGAGGTTGATTTTTCTGTTACACATTGATAAGTATCTCTTATTATTAGTATGACTGTCAGGACACACTATTTCAATTATTATGGCTTAAAAAATGGACTTCAACTGGGAAGCAAATTCTTCTAGCAGTGGCTCTGGAAGACACGACAAATGGCAGTATTTCCTGCCGACAGCGATAAATCACGTAAATTATCGAACCTCTAAATCTATAGCGATTTCTTTTTGTTGTTTCAGTGTCTGGCACATCTTGGTGAGATCGCCGACCGTCTCTACCATCGTTAAAACGGTGTCTTCCAGAGGCGGATACATCTGCAATCAAAGAAATGCGACAATATTAATATTAGTTTATCTCTATCAGGGCTGGCTCTGGCACTCGCCAATTATAAATTTCAAAAACAATTAGTAAAAAAAAATTTGAGGGGGGGGATAATTTCATTTATTACCCATATGGGCTCAAATATACGGGGTAATATTTTTTCGATCTCTGCACAGTGTGTAGATTGCTTCTACAGTCACTGATTGGCTGGCTTTAAAAAGACAAGATTTGATTGGCAATTACATACTGCCGGGACTACTTTTTGTTCATTCATGATTCCATTTATCGGTCAAACTATTACTACGAACTTAAAATATTAAAATACGATACGAACATTTACGGAATTAAAAATCTAAATATACATACAAATGTTTAAAAATATTTTTATTTTATTATTTTGACTGGGGTTTTTTAAAACTATTCTTTGGTGGATACTGTTGGGTGTGCACCGGTAACGGCGCGTATGAATATATTGTTATGGCTGGTAGAGCTTGTTAGTTGTTACAGCAGCGAGAACGTAAATATACTTTTAAAATCATTAAAGATTGACAATGGGTAATAAAGAGAATAACTAACTCACTACGAGGAATTACGGATTATCTGTCCCTCGTGAATTAATGCTGTAAAACCCTCGCCAGAGGCTCGGGTTTACAACATTAATTCACTCGGGACAGATAATCCGTAATTCCTCGTAGTGAGTTAGTTATTCTCCAAGTAATAATTGATATTTTGTTACAAAAAATAACTGGGTTTCTGTAAGTTTACTAGATAAATTGGCAACATTTTCTGCTGACCCAGAGCTAGCTCTGTGTATAGTTTAGCATGAACATATTATAAATATCACATAACACACTTTATAATACTGACGCCATATAACCGTAAATAAAATGTGTTGAGTGTGTCGTTAAATAAAAACATTTCCTTCCTTACCTTATAACAAGCATTCTGAGAGCTCAGCTAAAGCAACACATGTTCCCTACCGGGCCCAACAAATTTCATTTCATTTCAACTTATTTTCGTGCTTATATCCAATGAAGGTTCAAGTACGCTGTCCTGGGCACACACACACCTCAGCTATCTTGGCTGTCTGTCCAGGACAGTGGGTTAGTTGTTAGTGAGAAAGAAGAGGGTGTAGTGGTCTTACACCTACCCACAGAGTCGTTAAAACTCACTCTGGGTGGGAGCCGGTACCGGGCTGCAAAACCTGTACCTACCAGCCTTATGTCAGATGGCTTAACCACGACACCACCACGGCCGGTTCCCAACAAATGTTCTTATCTCCTAAGTTCAAGGGCCATAACTCTGCCAAAATGCATTATGGTTATTCCCTAATTAGTCCTCACACCAGTACTTCAGATACACCTACGATTGCAATGGAAGGAAGGAAATGTTTTATTTAACGACGCACTCAACACATTTTATTTACGGTTACATGGCATCAGACATATGGTTAAGGACCACACAGATATTGAGAGAGGAAACCCGCTGTCACCACTTCATGGGCTACTCTTTTCGATTAGCAGCAAGTGATCTTTTATATGCACCATCCCATAGACAGGATAGCACATACCACAGCCTTTGATGTACCAGTCGTGGTGCACTGGCTGGAGTAGAGAAATAGCCCAATGGGCCCACTGACGGGGATCGATCCCAAACCGACCAAGCATCAAGCGAGCGCTTTACCACTGGGCTACGTCTCACCCCGACTGGAACGGATACTCAGATCTTCAACGTAATAGACTATTGTTAGAGTAGTAGTAGCGGAAAATACCATTAGTTAGATGTCATGTGAAGTCGAAAAGAAAAATCATTGGTCACTTCATGAAGATAAAAAACAACAACTGGTGTAACACATTACCTTGACCTCCGGGTCAGCAAGCTGGTCCTGGCTTGGTACAAAATGGTTCAGTTCGTACTGATATGGGTGCGGATATCTGTGGACATGAAAACAAGCAGAATGTTTCAGGGTGATAAAAACTTTAAAGGCACAATCTCTCCTCTCCATCCTGTAACTATCATTTACTAAAAATTAAAGTTTGTTTTGTTTAGAGCACATTGATTTATTAATCATCGGCTCTTGGATGTCAAGCATTTGGTAATTTTGACATATAGTCTTAGAGAAGAAACCTACAACAGATTTTTTATATGCAACATCCCAAATACAGGATAGCACATACCATGGTCTTTGATATACCAGTCATGGTGCACTGGCCGGAATGAGAAATAGTACATACCACAGACTTTGTTACACCAGTTGTGGAGCACTGGCGGGAACGAGAAATAGTCCAATGGGCCCACCAACTGGGATGAATCCCAGACCGACCGCGTTATCAGACTGACAGCTTTACCACTGGGCTACGTCCCACCCCTAAACAAGTGTATACATATTATTTCATTGGCTGCGTCTTTGACAACATCAATGGTCCGAAAGAAGCTAATTATCAGCGGAAAAAAAAAAATCCTTGAGAAACAAGAAATTCGAAAAGAATTTGATCGTCTCCATTTCTCGGCGCCAAGTCAGATAATACTTCTGTTTGCCATATTTTAGCACATTCATAACAAAACTGTCATACAGGACAGTATATACCATGGCTTTTGATGTACTAGTCATACAGAACTGGTTAGAATGGTAGGGGGGAAAAAAGCTAAATGTTCAAAGCTCACCGAAATTCAGGATTTTCCAAATCCTCAAAACTCACACCTTCGGGAATTCTCAAACTTTCTAAAGAAAATAACAAACATGTAACAAGATAATGCATCAATTAGTGATGACCCCCCCCCCCCCCCCAAAAAGGAAAAAAAAGATAAAACTGATACAAATTGGCAATTCGGACAAAGTACATTATAAATGTTATATTTTTCAAAAATATTTAAATGAATTTGGACCCCAAAAAACAAGAAGAAAATATTTATATCAATAATATTTGAAGTAAACTATAATTTGTTTATTGTCTTTCATGTTAATAGTTGTTCCTTGACAAATTAATATTTTCTAGACATAAACAAATAATAATTGATTCTTTATTTTTAATGCAATATAAAATTACAATAAAAAGCTAAAAAAAATGGTAAATGAAAAACAACACCTTTTTTAAAATAAATATCTTCTGATTAAGGAAGTTAGTTGTATGTGCCATATTCAGCTATCACCGTTATAATTTTCAAAAATTCAAGTCACTTTTTTAAATATGAATATTATAAAGTACAGTGAAACTCCTCTAAACTGGACACCCTTGAGACCAAGTAAAAAGTCCAGTTTAAGAGGTATCTGGTTTAGAGAGGTTCTCTTCTGTACAGATATTTAAAAGGGGGCCATGAAAAACGTCCAGTTTTGAAGAATTCCAGTTAACAGAGGGTCCTGTTTTGAGAGGTTTCACTGTATATATGGGGAAAAACACAACACCAAAAAAAACCAACAGAGAAGTAACAAACACATTATAAACGTACCATCAAGTGGTAGAGCTGCATTTGGCTTGGATTCAATTTTTTGTTGAAAAGGTTTGTTAGAGTTGTCTACCTTGTCTTGAAACTTGAACTGGGGTCTCTGTATGTTGCGAGCAGACAGCAGACGGAACGTGTTCGAAGACGGATGATTTTTCTAATTTTTTAAATAATAATAAAGACATGTTCGTACAAAATGTTAAAAATAAAGTATTTCAAAACCTTGATGACAGACTTGTACAAAAGCCACAGACAGCTCAAACAAATAAGTTTATACAATAGAGAGTGCCAGTCCTACTTAACCAGGTTAAATTATTTAAATTTAAATATCAACACATAAATATATGGTGATCCCAACTTAACACTACAAGAAAAGTCTCATCTGCAAAGCAATTCACAATTTCATTGCTAAAAACAAACATTTTACTCTTCTTGTTTCTCTGTTCTAATCTATATACAAATATTTATATTTTGACAGGTTAAATATACAGTAGTTTTACATTTGTCAACACTAAATGCACATCTTGTACTTTCTAAAATGTCCATATAGACCAGCTAATATTTCAATTGTATAATGTAGGGAAAGGTCTTTATATAGGCTATGCCTGTTGACCAATCCCATCTGTTAAAATAAACAGAAATAAATATTGTTGAAACCAAACTGTAGTTGTATCTGTCTTTTGCATTTAACTAATATTATAATATAGTGAGGCTAAATTGTGAGTTTATTAAAACTACAGTAAGTTTTTATATTTTGTACGAGTAAAAAATATGGTGATGGGAGATTTGAGTTTATTCAAACTGTAGATGATTTTGTATTTTGCATTCATAAAGTTAAAGCAAGTTGTTTTTGTATTTTGCATTAGTAAATGATGTTATCATATTGTGAAACATGATTGTAGTTTAAGTTAAAAAAAATTCTTAATATACTTTTTTTCCTGTCTATAATTTTCCTGTTATAAGAAACATTATATTACACATTGGATTAAACATTAAAGAATCTGCTATAGTTGAACCAAACCTTTTTATTCCAGCTAGCATCAATGTTTTTCTGCTGGGCAGACGAAATGACAAGTGTTGCCTCAGGTTTCTTCAAACCCGAGGCTTCATCCAAACACACACCCTGCAATAACGAAGGAAGGACATATTTTATTTAATGACGCATTCAACACATTTTATTTACGGTTATATGGCATCAGACATATGGTTAAGGACCACACAGATATTGAGGGATATTTTTGATTAGCAGCAAGGGATCTTTTCATATGCACCATCCCACAGACAGGATAGTACATACCACAGCATTTGTGGAGCACTGGCTCGAACAAGAAATAGCCCAATGGGTCCACTGACAGGGATCGATCCTAGACTGACCACGCATCAAGTGAAAGCTTTACCACTGGGCTACGTCCCATCCCACAAACTGTAATAAAATAAAATAAAATAATCTTTAAAAATAAATTAAAGGCACACTTGACCTATTTAATCAAAGCAAAATTTTGGAGCACAAGAAGTTCTCTACCATTAAACCATAATCCACCTCACATGTTTATTTAAAGAGCTGGTTAAGTTAGCTTCGTGAGAAGAAGAAACTTTTGGGGGGGGGGGGGGGGGGGGGGGGTGGGGGGGTGTGGGGGGGGGTTGTATTTTGTTTAAAGACACATCAATTGATTAATTATTCATCAGAAATTGAAGGGATAATTTTTGGGTTTTCAATTTTTAATTTTTTTTGTTATAAAAGTTACCGGTTTCAAAATGCTGTCTGTCGTAAAAACCATTCAAAATTTCCAAGGTAACAAATTCTTTCATTTCAACTTATTTTCGTGCTTATATCCAATTACGGTTCAAGCATGCTGTCCTTTCAATGGAGTCCTGCAGTTTAAAAATTCAGGGGGAGATAAGCACTGCAAGACTTACCACTCTTTCCAACAGCTGGTCATTGGCGTCAATAAGAACATCAAATTTATCTTCAAGCTCCAGAGCATCCGTACTTTCGGAAAACTTGGCTTTAACATTCTGTTGTTTGAGTAGACGCTGAATGCTGATAAAAACAAGTCAGTATACACTTTAAAAGATTTCAATCTTGTTAGTTTAATAAAACAATATTTAGCAGTTTTATACCAGCAGTAATATTGGAACATATTCATGAATAACTGCGGTAAAATTATCAGTTATGATTTAGTGTCACTGTAAACATAATTTTAACTCATGTGTGACTTGTGTTCTTATCCGGCAGAATTAGCTACAAATTTCATGGGCAACACTTTTTCGGTTCCGTGCCTTGTGATCATGGGAACCCATCATAATCTGTTTATAGCATTTTTGTTGAATAGTCATACTCTATATAATAATCGTGGGAGATGAAAAAAAATTTCCATGATTTTACCAACACGGTACCGGAAAAGGATTGTTTCCGTGAAATCGGAGGACCTGGTTCTGTCAGACGTGCTACATCAGTCCTTGGCTTTTGAAAAACAAAGGTGAGTGAAAAATTTGACACCTCAAAACTATTAGGCGAGTGAAAACCAAGCATTATTCATTTATTAAGTAACTGGTACATGTAAATGCAGAGACATATGTTGCAAAAATTAACCAATAAACCAATAATGTTTTCTTCTAATTTTATGTTGTTTGGTTCATTAGTGTAGTCTGACTTCTTTTCCCTTTCAGGAATGGAGTTATAATTTATTAAAATGTTTTAGGAGTAGTACTATAGAAATATAATTATGACATGTATACACTGATGCAGACAATTTGATTTTTTTAATTACAATATGTACTATTCAGATAATTTGATGCACACAATTATATATATACCTTTTCAGTGTTAGTTGATTTAATGAAGGTGTAGCTAAACATATATAGGAATAAACTTGTCTTGAATTTCATTATTATGTCCAACGAACATGATTAGGATAGTTGGGATGGGAAAAACCCACTAGTTCCGAGAGGTGGTTCATGAACTATACCCAAGCATCTCAGGTGTGCACTACCGACTCATATTATTAAATATTATGATGCTATTTTTTTAAAATAACTTGTGAAACTTAGGCCTACAATTACTTCCAATTGATAATGTTAGATGGGACATTGACATTCACGTGGCATTTTTAATTCAACAATTACGCAACCAGTCTCCTCCCTCAACATTTTGTAACATGTCATTTGACCTACCGCTACGAGTTAGGAACGGCTCTGACAGCGTTACATCATTGATCTAGAATGGCCCCAATGTTGTTGATAAAAAAATATACAAACTCCGACAAAATCTGTCATTACAAAGGATTTTATTCCAAATGTCGGATGCCATAATAAAGAACACATAATTTTAGACACCATCATCAATGCGTAATAAGTTGTCAAGTAGACCAGCGTGTGCGTGCAGAATTCCAAGAGTAAAAATAATCTGACCCCAATAGCTCTGATTGGTCAATATGCCACAGAGTACTTCGCATCAAATCATGTTCCAGTCACATGGTCTGTGACTTTCTAACAAACAAAACAAAAATTAAATAGTCGGCAATGATCACTGATTACTGTTACTATAGTGTGTACATATATAAATAACATATTCATTAACCTCTGGTTGAAATACAAATATTTAAATGAAGTTTTATATTAAAAAAAAAAAATTCTGGTATTATTAAACGGATCTTTCTATCAGCTATATACGGTAAATAGTGGCAATCAATATACAAAATTATTTTCGTGTGCTGTTTGTTAAGTTAAAGTATGCTACATACGTAAAGGCTTGAATTTTAAAAACTCCCACATGCTATACTGCGCAATGCATTTAAGTCTGCTGTATAATTTTGCCATATATATAACATCCTAGCCTAACACAATGAGAAAAACCGTACAGCTGCAGTATCTGTCTCCCTTGAATGTCAAGGACATCTCGCACAGAATGAAAGGTGGAGTAGAAGTCAAAACCGTCTCCAGTTGGTAGGCTGTTTGAACATCTGGTTGCAACAAGAACCGACTTCAGAGCTTGCTGAAGAAAAAACCCAGTAGAAATTAAGAATTACATGTGCAAAGTAATCTATAAATATTTCAAACATTCCTATTCTCAATTTGTATCTAATGCACATAATTAATATATATAGGCTGCAAATTTAGCATGATTCTATGTTTCTGTGAATCCTAGATTTTGAGTTGGAATTGTAAGATTATGAGATACCTGTAGAATCCTAAAATATTTATATTTTAGACCATCTTTATGATTAAGCCGGTATACTGAAAAACATTATCTTCAAATTAAATGTGTGGTATGAATGTGTATGTTATTATTTTGGCTGGTCCATTATTATGATTACAGAAGGGTACTGGTTGGGATTGCATGATCCTAACCTGCACCTCAGGTGAGTGCTCTACCACTGAGTTACACCGACCCACCATCCTCTACCACCACCCAATATAAATGATAAATCTGACAAACAATTTAATGCTGTTCACTTTTAAATTGAATGACAAATCAAATACATATTTCCTGTCTGATTAGAAATGTACGACACATATGACACACGGTTGATGAGAAAATATACATGTGATCTTGACAATCAGTGAATCACATCAGCTGAGAAATTGTCTTACAAGGTGTCTATACAGTATACTATACTATAGTCCGTCCCACCATTCTATTAAAAGTAAAAGTGTTTTGGAAATAACAAAGAAATACAATTCCTGTGTGCAATTTACAAATCAATCGGCTAGGAATTAAATAACTTGCTTGTAGTAAAGTACATAGTATGATAGTATCTAACTCTAACTTCAAGTTCTAAGTATGAAAAAAATGCGATCCCTGTGCCGTGGGATCATAGACTATAGCTACAATAATTTTAACGGTTTATACAGCAACTAGCAATTTTAACGGCAAGTTAGATTTTACTTGTGAAAAGGTATTGACATCCTTAACCCCGGGAAATAGTTCTTCATCGGGCTGAGCATCAGATGTTCCAGGTGGCTCGTCGGAAACCACGTTGGCTTCAGAGTTGCCTTTCTTTTCAGCCATTTTTGTTATTCGTTACATTTTTCTTACTATTATTTCAAGCACCACACTTTTGTTTTCATCGATATTTCCACAATGTATATTTAGAGCTCCATCCTTGCTGTTAAAAAAGGAAATGAAAGGGTAGTACTAATTTGTTTAGCATCTCAGCTCAGTTTTAAACTATGGCTGTTTTGTGTTCATCATATGGTTATTTCAACACTTAATCGAGCGAGTGAGAGAGCGAGAGAGAGAGAGAGAGAGAGAGAGAGAGAGAGAGAGAGAGAGAGAGAGAGAGAGAGAGAGAGAGAGAGAGAGAGAGAGAGAGAGAGAGAGAGAGAGAGAGAGAGAGAGAGAGAGAGAGAGAGAGAGAGAGAGAGAGAGAGAGAGAGAGAGAGAGAGAGAGAGAGAGAGAGAGAGAGAGAGAGAGAGAGAGAGAGAGAGAGAGAGAGAGAAAAGAGAGAACCCGCTGCCACAACATAGTGGCTACTCCTACCCAAAATGCACCAAGCGATATTTTATGATAATGCTCAGGACAACACACGTATTGGCCTTCCATGTGGTTACTTCAACACTTAGTCGAGGGGCAAAGTGAGAGGACTGCCAATGAGGCATGGAAACACAAAGGGCAAAAATACAATAATAATAACAAATTGTTTAAAGGGGCATTCCTGAGTTTGCTGCAGTTTTTAACATGTTATCGACTAACAGAGACTTTTTAACGATTGTAAGTACATATCAAATATATTTTTCTGCATAAAATATTAGTGGCTATATATTAAACGTGTTTCTGATCGTTCTAATATTTGTACTAAGTTAAATTTAATTTTATTTCCTAAAATATTTTACGTAATTATTAGAAGACAAAATCCAGTTTGGGCTTCTTACAAACATTAAGACGACCAGAAACACACTGAATATACAGATACTGATATTCTCAACAAGAAAATATATTTAATATATAATTTTAATCGTAGAAATATTTTATTAGTCGGAAACATCTTACAATGCAGAAAACTCAGGAATGTCCCTTTAAGTGGTAATTTTCCAAGGAGTTGGTCTACTGCTGTAATTGTGCCAATTTTTTTTATTTTTATTATATTTTGGACACAAATAATTTTAGAGGAATTAGTTTAGTTAGTTGCTTTGGAAAATTGTTTACATCCATTACTAACCAAAGACTTTTGTCATGATAATGAAATTATTACAGATGCCCAATTTGGTTTTCACCCAAAACTTGGCACTGTTGATGCTATTTTTACATTGCATTCAATTATTAGAAAGTCTTTGTCATCAAAGAAGCGTTTTTACTGTGCATTTGTAGATTTTTAAAAAGCCTTTGATACAGTTAATCGATGTAAGTTATGGTTTAAACCGCACAAGATTGGCATACGTGGAAAAGTGTTCTATATACCAAAATGTGAAAGCCTGTGTCACAATTAATGGTTTCCAGTCAGACTACTTTGTTAATAAGTTAGGTCTGATGCACGGCGACGTTTTGTCACCGATTTTATTTTTTCTCTATATTAAGGACTATGAAATAAGTTTTATTCATGGTAATTGTGTACCATATGAGTGCCAGTCACTCAGTTTATTTTTTATTAATGTATGCAGACAACCGTGTAATTTATTCAGAATCTGTTGCGGATTTGCAACTTCATCTAAATACTTTATTAGACTATTGTTTGAAATGGGATTTAAGTTTACTTTATACAAATATTTCACAGATACTAAATTATCAAAATTTAGACTATCTTCGTACATGTTAGCAATTGAAAGTGGCAGATATTATTGCATTGAAAGACAAAACAGATTATGCTCATGTTGTCTAGATACTGTAGAAGATGAATTTCATTATACATGTATTTTAAAATGGCCTTTATATTCTAATATAAGAACACAATATATAAAACCCTATTATTGGAAGAAGACTTCATTTTTTAAATTGATGCAGTTGTATAATATAGAAAATGTAAAACAATTATGAAACTCTGGAAAATTTCTCTATTAGGCAGATAAATTAAGAAAAGAATCTTTTTATTTCATTTCACTTCAACTTATTTTCGTGCTTATATCCAATTAAGATCAAGCACGCTGTGCTGGGCACACACCTCAGCTATCTGGGCTGCCTGTCCAGGACAGTAGGTTAGTTGTTAATTGTTAGTGAGAGAGAAGAGGGTGTAGTGGCCTTACACCTACCCATTGAATCGTTAAAACTCGCTCTGGGTGGGAGCCGGTACCGGGTTGCGAACCCTATACCTACCAGCCTTATGTCCGATGGTCGGTGAATCTTTTAAAGGCATTTTCCAATTATATGTAGCAGGAACCACTGTATGTTAATGTAGTATTTGCTTGTGGGAGGAAGGAAGGAACTATTTTAACGTGCCCACATCCTTGCGGTTCAGGCACGCCTACCATGGATTTAGATACTGGCATAGCCAGTCCATGATTCCATGGGGGGGGGGGGGGGGGGGGGAGGGGATTTGCTTGTGGTTTGTTTCTTCTGTACATGTGTTGTATTTGTAATGTTTATACAGATGAGCTGTTAAGCTCAATGTTAATAAACAATTGAATTGAAGAGTTGTGTACTCAACACAATTGATTAAAAGCCGGTGAACCTTTCAAATGATGTGTGAGTGAGTGAGTGAGTGAATGAATGAGTGTCTCTCTTGCTCTGTGTGTGTGCTCGCACAGAGAGAGAGAGAGAGAGAGAGAGAGAGAGAGAGAGAGAGAGAGAGAGAGAGAGAGAGAGACACACACACACACACACACACACACAGACATAGACAGAGACAAAGAGAGACTTTCTGTAACAGCATAGAAGAAAAAAATATGCTTGTATTTACTTGTTTTTCCTCTCCTCAATCATCCCACCCCCCACCCCACTACAGAGAGAGAGAGAGAGAGAGGGAGAGAGAGAGAGAGAGAGAGAGAGAGAGAGAGAGAGAGAGAGAGAGAGAGAGAGAGAGAGAGAGAGAGAGAGAGAGAGAGAGATGCAGACATAGACAGAGACATAGAGACATACAGATATACAGAGAGACATACAGAGAGACAGAGACAGAGACAGACTTTCTGTAACATAATAGAAGAAAAAATATGTTTGTATTTACTTGTTTTTCCTCTCCCCAATCATCCCTCACCCACACCACCATCCGCCCATCACCACCCGCCCATCACCACCCTAGACACATTTTCTTTTCTTTCGTTTTGTTAGTTGTTGGTGCTTAATAAAAAGCTGGAGATTCATCCATTGTTATATTTCGGAAATTAGAAACGGGAAATGATTTTATTACTAATATCACGTGTCGGACATCTTCAAGTTCCGTAAAATGACTCAAACTCCCCTTATCATTGACAGGATTTGAATGTACAATCCCCTCCTATATACTAAATATGAACGAATGAATAAGCGCAATTTAATGTAGGCCTACTAGTGGAAATACTAAAAACATCCATAAAGATTTTCTCATGGACTCGAATTATCAAAATTTGGACTCGTTCCGAGTTGTTTTACAAATGCGCATATGCAGGAAATTTTACGAGCGTGGTGTATAGATTGGGGGGGGGGGGGGGGGGGGGGGGGGGGGTGTGTGTCAATAATATATAACAAATTACCTGCCTTCAAGAGACTTTATACAATATTTATAAATTTAAAAAACAAAAACAAAATAACAAAACAAAAATATATTCTCTTCGAGTAGGTGGTGGTCAACCCTCGATACTCGTTCGCTGTTTCTTGAAAAAGCATACAGGAAGAAGAAGAAGAAGGAAGTTTTTTTATTTAACGACGCACTCAACACATTTTATTTACGGTTATATGGCGTCGGACATATGGTTAAGGACCACACATATATTGAGGGAGGAAACCTGCTGCCGCCACTTCTTGGGCTACTCTTTTCGATTAGCAGCAAGGGATCTTTTATATGCATCATCCCATAGACAGGATAGCATATACCACGGCCTTTGATGTACCAGTCGAGGTGCACTGGCTGGAGCGAGAAATAGTCCAATAGGCCTACTGACGGGGTACGATCCCAAACCGACAGCACATCAAGCGAGCGCTTTACCACTGGGCTACGTCTCGCCCATACAGGGACAATAATATATAGGAAGACTAGTATTCTGCCATGTCATGTCATAGGGTTTTACGTGCACATTCAGAACAAGCTGTTGTAGCGCACGCCTGTCATGGGCACACATGACAGGAAAGGTGGGGGGGGGGGGGGGGAAGGAGGGACCACCTGCACTGGCAGGTGCAAGGAAGCACCAGCAGCCCGACCAAGGTCGGTAGCAGGCGGGGGCTAATATTCTCAAAACGCTTACTCTTTACAAGGAAGTTCTGAACCAATTTAAATACAGAAATAGTTTCTTAAACGTTTGGATCACCATGTTATGATTACACTAATTGTGTAAATGGTTATTACGAGCTACATTGTATGTTGGACAAAAGCGTAAAAAGTGTTTAGCATTTTCAACTGGGTCACCACAAGAACTTCGTTAAGATTTGTCTTTGTGTACAAGTTGAATATGTTAAAACTGTAACAGGCTTCGTGTTAAAAGCCGAATATGCTAAAACCGTGCGATGTTGTATCTGTATAAAAGTTGAATATGTTAAAACAGTAGCCATCTTTGTGGAAAATGTTGAATGTCTTAAAACTGTAGTTGTCTGTTTAACGTTGAATATGTTAAAAAGTCTAGTTGTCTGTGTCAAAATTGAGAAGAAGTTTAATATGTTTAACGACACCACTAGAGCACATTGATTTATTTATCATCGACTATTGGATGTTAAACATTTGATATTTTTTTACATATAGTCTTAGAGAGGAAACCCGCTACATTGTTCCATTAGTAGCAAGGGATCTTTTATATGGACCATCCCATAGACAGGATAGCACATACCACGGTCTGTGATGTTCCAGTCATGGTGCATTGGCTGGAGCGAGAAATAGCCCAATGGGCCCACCGACAGGGATTGATCCCAGACCGACCGCGCATCAAGCAAGCACTTTACCACTGGGCTATGTGCCGCCCCGTGTCAAAGTTGAATGTGATATAACAGCGATACAAACGAATATCTTGAAACTCTAGTTGTCTTTGTTAAGATTGAGTATCTTAAAACTGTAGATGTCTTCGTGTTAAAGTTGAATGTGATATAACAGCGATACAAACGAATATGTTGAAACTCTAGTTGTCTTTGTAAAGATTGAGTATCTTAAAACTGTTGATGTCTTCGTGTTAAAGTTGAATGTGATATAACAGCGATACAAACGAATATGTTGAAACTCTAGTTGTCTTTGTAAAGATTGAGTATCTTAAAACTGTTGATGTCTTCGTGTTAAAGTTGAATGTGATATAACAGCGATACAAACGAATATGTTGAAACTCTAGTTGTCTTTGTTAAGATTGAGTATCTTAAAACTGTTGATGTCTTCGTGTTAAAGTTGAATGTGATATAACAGCGATACAAACGAATATGTTGAAACTCTAGTTGTCTTTGTAAAGATTGAGTATCTTAAAACTGTTGATGTCTTCGTGTTAAAGTTGAATGTGATATAACAGCGATACAAACGAATATGTTGAAACTCTAGTTGTCTTTGTAAAGATTGAGTATCTTAAAACTGTAGATGTCTTCGTGTTAAAGTTGAATATGTTATGTGGCGGGAAGGCGATATTACATATTTAAAGACATGTTGTATACATTGCTTGATTATAATCTCTACAGGACACCACGTCCTAACCGAGTAAATGCGTACGTGATCGAAGGAGGAAGTGAATAGTCAGCAAAATCATGAACATAGGTCAGAAGGATTTAAATATGAATAAAAATTAAAAAGTTTGTATTGTTTACCGACACCACTAGAGCACATTGATTTATTAATCATTGGCTATTGGATATCAAACATTTGGTAATTTTGACATATAATCTTAGAGAGGTAACCCGCTACATTTTTCCATTAGTAGCAAGGGATCTTTTATTTTCATCACCCCACAGGCAGGATAACACATATCACGGCCTTTGATATACCAGTCGTAGGTGCATTGGCTGGAACCAGAAATAGCTCAATGGGTCCACCGACAGAGGGTCGATCCTAGATCCTAGATCGACCGCGCATCAGGCGGATGCTTTACCACTGGGCTACGTATATCAATGAAGTCGAGTTTTTATTATGAATGGGGTATTAAAATATTAGTGAAATTTTGAGGTGTAGGAAAGTGTACATATATTTGCTAACGAAAGAAAATCTTATTAGAAAAACACTTAAACAAGTGTCCTTAAGAAACAGGTTTGAGATAGATTCGTGCTAAAGAAACATTTATAACCATCCAGTAGAAAAGCGATTATTATACAAAGTGCCCTCTACAATAGGTGCATAGTAGCAGATCCAGGGATATTTTTTTTTTAGGTGTTTTTGTTTTGTTTATTTGTTTGCTTGGTTTTTTTTTTGCGGGTGGGTGGGTGAGTGAGGGGGATTAAGGAAAAGTGGACATAAACCAACTCGTGGAAAGGGCATCTTAATAAAAATTATATAAATATTATATATATGCACTTTAATATATTTAGGGGGACGGGTCCCCTAGCCCCCCCTTGGATGCGCCTCTGGTGCATATTTAGAGGGAGTGCTCCCATCCGCACCCCCTCCTTTTAGATTAAAAATAAAATATTACTACTACTACTACTACTACTACTACTACTACTACTACTACTACTACTACTGCTACTGCTACTGCTACTGCTGCTGCTGCTAATAATAATAATAATAACAATAATAATAATTGTTTAAAATACTACAACCCAATTTAACTATGGCCAAATCATACTTCTATAGAGAGGAAACCCGCTGCCATCGGCTACTCTTTTCGATTAATTAGCAGCAAGGGTTCTTATAAATGCACTACCATACAGACAGCATAATACACGCTACGGCCGCCTTTGTTATACCAGTCGTGGTGCCCTTGCTGGAACGAGAAATAGTCCAATGGGCCCATCGATGGGGATCGATCCCAGACCGATCGGGTATCGGGCGAACGCTTTACCACTGGGCTACGTCCCACCCCGCCACGCAGCGGAAGTGAGTTCCCAGGACAGCGTACTTAAACCTTATTTGGTTTATAAGCAAGCAAATCAAGTTATAACGGCAGGCCTGGGAACTGACAGTGACTCCATCTCCACAGTGCCCATCCCCAACTCCGAAATTTCTAAATAAACTCGTCTCGTTTAGTTGTACTTGGCGTTTTTGGTGTGTAGTCGAAAAGACATTACATTAAAGTGACAGACCATAGTATTTAAAAACGCACGTTCGTCTGAGAAGTATACTGGGGTACCACGATATCGCGGTACTTAACTATTTGGAAGAAATAAAGAAATGCACTAACATATAGACGGGTTTATTGGCCAGTGACGTCAAATTACTGAGCGCGGCCATGTTTAGAATCACGTGTTCGGTCCGCCATTAAGGGATTGAAACTTACACAATAATAACATGTGAAGGCATTGCATCTGGTTGCATTTTCAGTATTTATTACCTTCTTAGTATATTTTCTGAAAGCAAAACCAGTATGTCGGATAATTCAACCTCATTTAAAGATTATATGTTCATATCAAAGCTGGTGGAAGTGTGTTAATTAAAAACGTAAATAATAAAGCATGTATATACACGTGAATACAAAAGCATAACGAATAATTTAAACTTATGCAAGCAAATATAATTTCCCTGGACACCTGTATAGCCTAATATATTGAACTTTAAAACAGTATTTTAGCCTCTGCGGACGGGGGCATCAGATGACCCCCCCCCCCCCCCCCCAACCTGTGCTCCTGTTTTATTTATACTTGTCTTGGGCATCACCAGTATAGTGTCCGAAGGGTTCGTTTTGTAATTAAGTAGTATATATAGAACATTTAATGACTAATCAGAGGCGCGTTTTCAGGGTAATTTAGTGCTGAATATTGTGGATGATTAATTTAATTTAATTTGTTTTTCTAGAAACAAAAAAATAATTATTTAAAACATATTTACAATAATAAAATAATAAAAAATGTAATTAATTAATTAATTAATAATAAAAATATAAATATAAATAATAATAATAATAATAATAATAATAATAAAAACATAAAATTGGGTGGGGTGCGATATTTGGTGTGGCCTGCATGCGTATTACGTCAGTAAATTATTTATCAGTTTATTTGCACACATTTAACACCATAACTCATATTAAAAAATAATAATAATAATAAATTATAAATAAAAGAACAATATTTGGACGTGTGAACTGCTTCCCACTTCAACCCTATGTGATCATATCTGGAATATCCCAGAGCTAATAATAGTAACAGCTAAATATTGATGTCTAGATCTAAGGTCAGTTTTTTTTTGTAGAATGGTAATCCACAGTTTCTACAAACGTACATAACTGAAATATTTTTTCTATATTTTAGGATGTATTCAGTAAAGTTTCACTTAATAACCATCAAACTTATTTACTTGCGCGTGTTTAATTTAATCGCTATACTTTTGTATTGGCATGTATAGGTGCTTTATTATTTATGTTTTTAATCATTCACAGATTTCCACCGACATTGATATGAATATACAATCTTTAAATGAGGTTGAATTATCCGAGAGACTGGTTTTGCTTTTACAAAACGTTCCAAGAAAGTCATAAATACTGAAATTGCGCACAGATGCAATGCCGTCACATGTTATTGTTGCGTGAATTTCACTCCCTTAATGGCGGTCGTACGGTTACGCCATCTATCGACAACGGCATAAACTGCTGGGCGATAATCGGAAAAACCCGTCTATATGAAGGTAAATATACTTGGGTTTGCAATTTTTGCTATATCTGCATCATGTCCATGTCATTGTGTTGACAAATAAATGCAGTTCTAACATTAAAACAGTTGATGGAAGTACACCATAGCACTAGCTTCCGTTCAAGGGAGGTTAGCACGATATCGCGGTAAATCGCAAACGTTACAATACGGTGGACCGCACGGGTCAAAAATGGCTCTTTTTGTAAACACATTTGTAGTAATGTCTAGTAAACAAACTTCAACACAAGAACGAAGAAAAGTCAACTTAAAAATTTTCGTTTTTTAATTGTAGTAACATATTTACATTTTCCAATGAAAAAGTCGGTAAATAGAGGCTATTTCATGTTTTTTTTTCGAATACGATTTTTATGTCAACGAGTGGTGTGTGAAAACCATATTTTCACGAATTGCTAAGCAATTCGTGAAAATATGGTTTTCACACATCATGAGTTGACATAAAAATCGTATTCGGAAAAATACCATAAAATGGTCTATTTATTATATACATATTTCCTAATTTTTGACAATATCTTTCGCTTTTTGGTAATATCTTTCGCTTATCCTATCGAAAACACGTAACGTCATATACATTTCTTCCTATGGAACTTTGCCAAAAAATTTACTTTACCATAGACTTTTAAAAAGAAATTTGATTAAAATTTATCTTTATTAACATTTATTTAACAATACTGCGGTGCAAACATACCTGACAAAGCGATCCTCTAAAACACTCCCACAAAAACAAAACGAGTCGAATGCCGTTAAATTCTTACACTTACACTGGATGGCACTACATTGTGTCATCATTATTTAGCTTCGTATTCAATTCGTTTTAGATATTTTATCGTAATTGCACTTCGTATCCCTTTTTTTATAGGTACAGTTTAAATTACGTTTTTTATTTTTCAAATACGATCAGATGCATTGGTAATCATCAAATTTAAATACGAAGAACCGAGACGAAGGGAGATAATTTAATCATTGTCTTTTACAAAAAAGTAAATACGACTTCTGTATGTTCACTGTAGCTAAAATACAGTGAAAATATGACTTTTCACCGGATATGACTTTTATGGTTTCCGTAGATCTATATATTTCATTGCTATGTATATAATAATAATTATTATTATTATTCTGCAAGACAGTGTGGGCATTTTTAAAAATTGTTCATTGTATTAGTGAGATTCAACAGTTATATAATCAATATTTATCGAGTGAAACCAAGAATAGAACAAATTAAAAGTTATGTGATTTGTTTAAATTGCCAATAAATATAGGCATGGCCCTTAAATGTTTCCATATTTTTCTAGAAGCCGTGCGTTCTAAATATAGTAACACTGTGAACGTGTATAGCCTCGTTTTCATTGTCAACAACTAGACGACAGTCTGATAGCTGTCAGAGCAGAACTGTATGCGTGTATGTTAGGTACTGGGGCTATTCATAAGCATGGGGGTGTCAGTAAAATCACACTCTCTGTTATTTTATGACCAAACAGTACAACTATGAATACTTACCCAAGATTTTTACCTTTTGTCAAATTTGTTAACGGGCAAAACAATGTGTTGTCTGTCATCACATTTCTAATAATAAACGTGCCACCAGGGGGCTTTGCGCGTGCTAAACCGCAAAAATATAAATGCCGCGATATCGTGGAACCCGCGATATCGTGAGCAAGGAGTATAATAGTTATCGAGACAAGCTCTAGTTATTTTTAGACGGTATTTTCCCCATTTAAACATTACAGACTTTAGCTCCGTTATAACCGTATTAAAATGTGTTACATGTTTGTAGATTAACTAAACTTAGTGTCCATTTTCACGGGATAGTTTAGGGTCATGCTCCTTTAAGGTACTCACATACCTTTTTACTTCCTTCTTCTTTTTACTGACCTCTATTTATAATATCAAGGGCGGGTCCAGGAGAAGGAACCAAGGGATACCTGACCCATAAAAATTAAAGTGCCTCTTCCTTTGAACAATTTGTTTACAATTTTTTTTATTGAAGTACCCTTTTCACGGAGTTGCCAATTTTCCCTTGGCCTTCTACTTAAAATATGCCTTCGGTCCGTCCTTGTTAAGGTACGGCCCTGTGTAGGAAAAACAATTTACTTCCTTGTTGATAATACTAGTAAATATAATTATATATCCTGTTCTCATGTTGGCTGTTGGCGAGAGATTTATAACTATACAGCAAACATAAACTCATACGGTCGTGGGAAAAGAAAGGAAGGAAAAATAATGTTCACGTAGTCCAGCTCACGCGTAAAAACAAATTTAAAGTTAAAGTTTGTTTTGTTTAACGACATCACTAGAGTACATTGACTAATTAATTATCGGCTATTGGATGTCAAACATTTGGTAATTTTGACATAATCTTAGAGAGGAAACCCGCTACATTTTTCCATTAGTAACCAGATATCTTTTATATGCACCATCTCACAGACAGGATATCACATACAACGGTATTTGATATACCTGTCGCGATGCACTTTCCTCTCTATAACTATATGTCAAAATTACCAAATGTTTGACATCCAATAGCCGATGATTAACAAATCAATGTGCTCTAGCGGTGTCGTTAAGCAAAACTTTAACTCTTTTTTTCATAAGACATGCAGCTATCTAGTCGTACCCAACGTGTTTATATGGCTGTGGGATTTAGCTCAGTTGTTTGAGTGCTCGCTTGAGGTTTTTGCGTCGCAGGATCAAACCACCTCGGTTGATCCATTCAACTGATTGTTTTTTTCTCGTTCCAACCAGTGCACCACAACTGGACAAAGGCCGCGGTATGTGATTTCTTGTCTGTAGGAAAGTGCATATAAAAGATCTCTTGATGCATTAAGAAAAATGTAGCGGGTTTTTTCTGATGACTACGTGTCAGAATTACCAAATGTTTGACACCCAATAGCAGATGATTAATTAATCAATCAATGTACTCTAGTGGTGTCGTTAAACGACAACAAAACTTTAGCTGTTTATATGGCGTTAGCACTTTACAAGTTTAATTTTAAGATTTCTGCATTATTTCTGCAGAGATTGCGTTTGAGCTCGATTAATTTGTAGTTATTTATTAGAAATAAATGAAAATGTACAAATAATAGAATAAGACACTGTGACTTTGAGATAGCGCTCTTAATTTAACACCACCACAACACATTATTTAATCATCGACTCTTAGAGGAAAACGTTGGTTTAATTACCCTCAGCACCTTGTTAAACATCGTTGTTTAATTCTAGGCTCAGACTGCCAACTGTCAGCAGAAAGTTTGCCAACTCGACGGTTGCGTTGTAATGTCCCCAACTCCCAACTTAGACTGGCGCGCTCAGATTAACAACTAATAGGTTATACGACGATAATGGGAGTTGTAAGAGCGCTCAGATTAACAACTAATAGGTTATACGACGATAATGGGAGTTGTAAGAGCGCTCAGATTAACAACTAATAGGTTATACGACGATAATGGGAGTTGTAAGAGCGCTTAGACTAGCAACTGGACAGTCGTAGAAGTTGTGACAGTAGAAAGTTGGCCAACTTTCTCCTGGCAGTTGGTAGTCTGAGCCTAGCATAGCATGATTTTGTCTAAATAAACATGCTGATGCCAGTCTTAGACCTTTCAACAAGATTTTAAAAAAATCTTTCTTTCTTTCTTTATTAATTAATTATTTTTTCTTTCTTTCTTTCTTTCTATTTATTTATTTATTTATTTATTTATTTATTTATTTATTTATTTATTTATTTATTTATTTATTTATTTATTTAATTTAATTTAATTTAATTTATTTATTTATTATATTTAATGTACAAGAAATCAGAATGTATAATTTAGGCCTATACCATTTTTCTTTTGACAGTTTCCTCTCTCTATATCTGTATGGTCCTTAACCATATATCTCACGCCATACAACCATAAATAAAATGTGTCGAGTGCGTCGTTAAATAAAACATTTCCTACCTTCATACATTTTTGAAACACTTGAAAGTTCTAGGGGCGCACCTCCCCTAAGGTCGGTCCCTAGTTCACATGGTATAACAATCTTAAGAAAGATATCGGAAGAAGAATATCAATAAATAGGCCTACCCATGCATGTAGTCATTACAGTTGTAGGAAACGTCCTGGGTCGAAGGCTTTGTTTTGTTTTGTTTCACGACACCAAGTTACGTACAACACGTTGACTTATTACTCATCGGCTATTGAATGTCGGACATGAGATAATTCTGACATATTATAGTATTCTTAGAGGAAAGCCGCTGCGTTTTTATACTGCAAAGGATTGCTGGGTTGTAAAGAGTGTTGGTTATAAAACAAGTCGATCAGAGAAGTGGACCTTTGTAAATATGACAAGACGGTAATGTCAAAATAATTAACATTAGATGTGTATTTGTAAATAATTATATTATACATACATCATAGACGTAGCTAGGATTTTTTAAATTTATTTATTTATTTTATTTTAACTCTTCTCTTTAGGAAGAGCATTTTCTTTAAAAGGACACTCCTGAGTTTGCTGCAATTTTTAAGATGTTATCGACTAACAAAGACTTTTTAACGATTGTAATTACGTATCAAATATATTTTTCTGCATAAATTATTAGTGGCAGTATATTAAACGTGTTTCTGATCGTTCTAATATTTGTACTACGTTAAATTTCATTTTATTTCCTGAAATATGTTTTTCGTACGTACGAAATTATTTGAAGAGAAAATCCAGTTTCGGCTTCTTACAAATATTAAGACGACCAGAAACACATTGAATATACAGACACTGATATTCTAAACAAGAAAATATATTTAATATTTAAGTTTAATCGTAGAAATATGTTATTAGTCGGAAACATCTTACAATGCAGCAAACTCAGGAATGTCCCTTTAAGTTTCTATAATGTTTTTGCTAGTTACGGCCCTGTACATGTAGTATTTATTTATTATTTTGTTTTGTTACATTTGTCATATAAAAGAGATTGGAAATGTCTGAGTTTCATGCCATTATTAATAAATTTCGACTAAATGTGAATTTTTAAATACTAAAATTATATATTATTTCTGGTTTGAAATATCAGTATATTAAACGTGTTTCTGATCGGATTTATGTTTGCATTACTTAAACTTCATTATTATTTTTTTACCTTCTCTACCTCGGGTACACTTTAGGTATCACTACACAGATGTTATCTGCCATTGAAATTCATGTTAAATTGCCCAACTTCAAATGAAGATTGCCAACAGAACGTGATGAATGAACTCTCACCCGAAAGTGAACTGTGTAGTGAGACCTTATTGGCAGGTATTCAGTTTAGGCTACTATAGACATTAGGACGTTAATGAAAACTGTCACCAGTTTGCAAACATTATAACATATTTTCATATATAAAATACATCCTTTTTTTATCAACTAAAGTTACATCTTGAATACAAACAGTTTAAAGTTTATTTTGTTTAACGACACCACTAGAGTACATTGATTTATTAATCATCGGCTATTGGGTGTCAAACATATGGTAATTGTTGACACAGTCATAGAGAGGAAACCCGCCATATGTTTTCATCAATAGCAAGGGATCTTTTATATGCACCATCCCACAGACATGATAGCACATACCACGGCGTTTGATATACCAGTCGTGGTGCACTGGCTGGAAAGAGAAATAACCCAAATGGACCCACCGACGGGGATCGATCCCAAATCGACTGCGAATCAAGCGAGCGCTTTACTACTAGGCTACGTCCCGCTCCTATGTGTGGACAGAGGCACGTTACTAAAAAAATACTCAGCGCAACTCAACTCAGGACATTGCTTGATTATAATCTCTACAGAACTACGTTCTGTTCTAAGAAAATAAATGTGTACGTGATCGAAGAAGGAAGTGAACTGTCAGCAAAATCATAAACGTTCGTCAGAAAGATTAATACAGTTGTGAAGCGGTCTGAAATAAATTCGTTTGTATGCTGAAGAAACATTTAAAACTGTCGTGTAGAAAAGTTATATTTTCATACAAAGTGTGCATATTCAGTTACATATTTTACCCATTAGCATTTTATATGCATTCCCACATGTATACCACGGCATATAGTACATCAAACGTGGGAAACTAGTTGGTACAGTTAAAAAAACAAAACAAAAAACAATAAGAGAATAGATCCACTGTTGAGATTCGACCCTGCGACTCGGGCGCGTATACAGAAGGTGGTTTTAGGGATCGAACCCACCCCTATTTCCTGCTCAAACAAATTGTCTTCTTTTTTTTTCAATACAGCTCACTCATGTTTTCCACACATAGAAACCTATTGGGAGACATTTGTTTTGACAATTAGAATTAAGAATTAAATTTTGCAACCATTAAACGATATTTTCATATATAATATATTGAGTACTTTTTAACAACTTCAGTTACACCTTGAATACAGGTTACTGTGTAGAATATCAGTTTCTGTACACTGAATAGGTTTCTTGTCGGCCTAGCATTTGAAGTAGCTCATATTTCAGTTTACTTCCTGATATAAATGTTTCATACCTACAAAATTAAGTTATTTAAGGGACGTAGCTCAATGATAAAGTCAATATCTGTGTGGTCCTTAACCATATGTCTGACGCCATATAACCGTAAATAAAATGTGTTCAGTGAGTCGTTAAATAAAACATTTCCTTCCCTCCTTCTTTCTTTCCTTCAATGGTAAAGCGCTCGCTTGATGCGCGGTCGGTTTGAGGTCGATCCCCATCGGACTATTTCTCATTCCAGCTAGTGCACCACGACTGGTATATCAAAGGCCGTGGTGTGTGCTATCCTGTGGGATGGTACATGTAAAAGATCCCTTGCTACTAATGGAAAAATATAGCGGGTTTCCTCTCAAAGACTATATATAAAAATTACCAAAATGTTTGACATGCAACAGCCGATGATTAGTAAATCAATGTGCTCTAGTTATATCGTTAAACAAACTTTAACTTTACAAAATAATTTTGAGACAAAATACAGTTTGGGATATTATAAACAGTAGAAGAACAAGAAACACATCATATATACAGATAAGGACATTTTAAACGAAAATGTATTTAATATGTAACTTCAGTTGTTAATAAAGATCTCTGTTTGTCGAAAAATGTTTTTAATGGCAGTTAACTCAAAACAGTCTCTTTAACGTTAAAGTTTGTTCTGTTTAACGGCACCACTAGAGCACATTGATACACTAACCATCGGCTGTTTGGATGTCAAACATTTAGTAATTTTGACATATAGTCTCAGACAGGAAACCCGCTACATATTTTCCATTACTAGGGATCTTTTACATGCATCATCCCATTTTCAGAATATCACATCCTACGGCATTTCATATGCCAGTCGTTGTGTACTGGCTGGAACAAGAAAAATATTTTACAGTCGCGGTAGACTCTGAACGGTCTCTTAAATTAATGTTCGTAATGATTCTAGGGCATTTCTCCCCTTGACATCCCCCCCCCCCGGATATCCCCCTCCGACTATACCCCCTTGGGCAAGTCCAAAGGGGGAGACCGGGAAGGGGGGGGGGGGGGGGGGATGGCCGGAGGGATGTCATGTTACCGGAATATATATATATTGAATACCAACAGAAACACAAATCAGAATTATGGTTAATTTATAATTAGAAAAGGTGTACTTGATTACAAATGCTATCAGTTCTGTGAAATGATAGCAGATGTTTCAGCCTGTAATTAACCCGGAATCTCAGTGTGTGTTAACCCCTTCTTTAAACATAAGCACGACCAGAAACACGCTGAACATGTAATTTTCGCTTATTAATATTTCTATCGAAACATTTTTCGTTTTAATGCCTCAGTCACAAATGCATCGTACGTGGGTAAGATGCCCGTACGATGTGTTTTTTGACGATATCCTACGAATATCCTACGGGCATCGGTGACATGTCCGTAGGATATCGTTGAGTTTTTGGCCGATTTTTGGGCATCGTAGGGTCATCGGAAACTTTTAATGCGGAATTATAATTTTTTGAAGACCGTACGATTTTTATAATCAGAAACCCACGGTAGACATATCGTTTGGGCACCTTGCGGTCTTGAGGTGACCTTGCGGCGGCCTTGAGGTGACCTTGCGGTATCTGGAGACATCGCAGGGAGGCCACACGATGCCCCTACGATGTCGGGACAACGTAGACCGTACGGTGGCTGGAAGGTCAACTTACGATGCCCTTACGATGTCCTTAAGATTTGATGACCCCAAAAAATGTGTCAGCCCGTAGGGTACCCGTAAACACACCGTATCTAATGTGACAATGGCAAAGATTTTTTGGAGAACGTTACAATTCTTCCCCGATGTCGTGGACGCCGTACGGTTAATAGAGGGTGGTGTTAGTACCAACATTGTTGGGTACCCCTCTGAAATATCGAGATGGTCTGTATGAGTGGAAAAAATAGCCATGTATGATCACCTGGTCGATTTGAACCCCGCCTTTAATCATTATCAAAGTCCTGCATATAGGCCTAATTGATGAGCCCAGTCGTGCAGTTGAAGGGATTGCTCATTGGCTCATTGCCGTTGTTTCATTGACCAAACTAGTTGAGTACATACTATTCAATATAACACCACATTCTATGGCGACAAGTTTCAGGAGGCATATAATCAGTCAACTGATTAAACAATGACAGTTTTGCACTCCGATTACTTTCATGTTTTTAAAGGGTGGGGGTATTAGATAAGATTACAAAATTAACATTTGTAAAATAGCACCATCTCCTATTTTATACATATATATATATATACTGGTTACCCCCCCCCCCCCCCCCCCCCCCCCCCCCCCCCCCCCCCCCACCCCCCCCCACCCCACCCCCCCCCACCCCCCCCCCCCCCCACCCCCCCACCCACCCCCCCCCCCCCCCCCACCCCCCCCCCCCCCCCCCCCCCCCCCCCCCCCCCCCCCCCCCCACCCCCCCCCCCCCCCCCCCCCCCCACCCCCCCCCCCCCCCCCCCCCCCCCCCTTGCCCAGCGTCGGCTATAAAAATGTCAACTGTAGACGGTTTCTAAGTAACAGTACTAATCGTATAGGATGTAATTGTTGTTGTTAAATACGTCACAGAAGAACGGTATCACTATGAAACTTACAGTATCGACTTGAAACGTGCGATTAAAGCTATCTGCGTTGACATGCACATTCCGTCGAGCGTATGGCATGCATTTATTTATTTATTATTTTTTTATTTTTTTTAATTATTGAAATGCACCTGGTTCGCGTCGTGGGTGGTGTAGTTTTTGTTTGTTTCGTTTGTGTTTCTTCGCGGTATGCAGACAAGACAGATCGTTTATTAAAGTCTCACCTCAGTTAAAACATAAAACATCACTAAACACCATAAAATGAAAAATAGCACTGAGCCATATGGAGTTATGATTTTATTCATTCATTTCAACTTATTTTTGTGCTTATATCCAATTATGGTTCAAGCACGCTGTCCTGGGCACACACTTCAGCTTTCTGGGCTGTCTGTCCAGGACAGTGGGTTAGTTGATAGTTGATTTCATACATATTGAATGCATGCCGTTAAAATTAATAACCGTGATTATTAAAATAAACAAAGATCATAAGGCCTACGCTGTATTGTGGATGACACCGTTTCTCGTTGCTGATCGCGACATCGCTATTACGCTAATTGAATATTTGGTATTATTATTATGTTTGAGGTGTCGGACAGATTATGTAACCGTTTGTTCACATCAGAAGATAGAAAATGGCTTAGCCAAAATTTTAGCCACTTGTAAATGTTATTAGCCATTTTTTGTAAAAATTAGCCAATGGCTAATTTGGCTACCGACAGCGCGAGCCCTGCGGTTGAAGCCGGTACCGGGCTCTGAACACTGTACCTACCAGCCTATAGTCCCATGGCTTAAACACTGCGCCTCCGAGGCTAGTTGGAGTTATGAGAGACTGTACGACGCATAACAATTATAAATATTACATTTTAAAACCTCCATTAAAATCATTTAAAACATTTAACATGGATTAAACAATGTAAAAGATATATCTAACTAAAAACCCCAGAATGCAGTTAATAAAACAGTATCATACACTTAACTTATATACATGTATGTAATAATTGTTAGCGCTGTTTGTTTTTGCTCTCAAAGGCGTGAATCGTCTCAAGTTTTAGCTTTTCTATTTATTGTTCAGTTAATGTTTATCAATTACCAGTCATTTAGTTATGTTAAAAATCGATGCATCACAGATCGAGCAATCTGGGGAAGGACCCGGTAACGTGGGGTTTGCTAGATCGGTTTTAAAAAGTTCTGCTTTTTTGTCATCCAAGCAATCTTGCGTAGGGCCTAGAAATGGGGGTGGGTGGCCAGATTGGATAAAGAAAGTAGATGTGCGAAGCGTAAATAATTTTGTGTAAAACAAATGTACTTATAGTGTTATTCGGCATTCAGTGTTTTATTTGTTAGTTACGTTCCTCCATGTTTTGACATCTGTAAAATACGTCAACGTTACTTTCTGTTATTTATATTTGTATCTAAATGCCTTCTTTTTTTTGTAAAAAATAAATACATGTAGCCTATATTTCAAATTCATCTGGGTTATCGTTTTTGTTTTTGATACTTACTTTTACAATATACGCAAAATGAATGTACCACAGGCGTCGAAGATGCCAACAGCTGGGGTGGGGTGGGATGGGATGAGATGGGGTGGCGTGGGGTGAGGTGACTGATATATTAATTTGCCTTTCAACTGGGGATGCATAGTTTTCAGAGTTCAGAGGTAGACAGCGAAGCGCACGCTTCTTACAATATTAAAGGGACAGAGCCTAGTTTCAGCCTATGAAAATGCACACTAAGTTTAGTTAATCTACAAACCTGTAACACATTTGGATAAAGTTACAATTGAATGAAACATGAGTTTGTGACTTTGAAATGGTGAAATACCCTCTAAAAATAGACTAAAACTCGACTCCATAACTGTTACTTCTCAGACGCACGCGCATTTTAAAAAATATGAGAAATACATTTTATGATATTAAAAATACCAGGATCACCAAAAACACTTCGAATGTACAGAAATGGATAATAATAATTATAAACAATAACATCTAAATAAAGTATGATTTTAGTTATCAAAAACGGCTCTAATGGTAAAAAATATGCCTTAGTGTTTAAAAACTAGGGTATGTCCCTTTAACCAGCAGTTTCAAATTTGAACTTTTATATATTAATTTCGAAAACTCCAACTCCCTGAAACTCGAACTATTTCCTCGTCCTGAGTTATCGAAGTTTGACTATATATATATATATATATACTCTTCAAAAGAAGAAACGCAAAACCACATTGTCGTAACATTTGGAGAATTGATTTAATTATTGAATGGTGAGTCCGATAATTACCAAATGTTGCAGGATTGTTCACAATTCACTCTAGTCCATTGTGAGTAAGTGATAGGACACACCACCAAGGTCAAGGTCATCTGGAGTCAATACCGGGTGTGGCCTCCGCGTGTGTTGACAACTGCCTGGCACCGCCTGCCCATTGAAGCAACCAGAGTACGGATGACGTCCCGGGGGATGGTGGCCCACTCGGCCTGCAAGGCTGCTGCCAGCTCGGGCAGGGTCTGGGGCTGTGGCTGTCGCTGTCGGAGGCGTCGGTCCAACTCATCCCATAGATGCTCAATTGGGTTCAAATCCGGTGATATCGATGGCCAAGGAAGGACATTAATGTTGTTGTTCTGTAGGAAAGCCGTTGTGAGACGTGCTGTGTGAGACCTGGCGTTGTCATGTTGGAACACTGCGTTGGCGTTGGCCATAACTGGAACGATGCGTGGCCGGAGGATCTGGTCAATGTAGCCCTGTGCATTCAGGTTGCCCTACACGTGGACCAGGTCAGTTCTGCCAGTGTGTGAGATGGCTGCCCACACCATGACACTACCCCCGCCGAATCTGTCCACTTCCTGCACGCAGTTTGCCGCATAACGTTCACCACGACGCCTATACACGCGACATCTTCCATCATGACGTCGGAGCAGAAATCGGGACTCGTCACTGAACCACACCTGTCTCCATCGCAGTTGAGGCCATTGTCGATGAATCTGGCACCACTGCAGTCGGAGTCGACGGTGTTGTGGTGTTAAGATGACACCTCGAACTGGACGACTGGCACGAATTCCTACCTCACGTAGGCGGTTCCGTACGGTCTGGTCGGATATCCTGCGCAAACCTGGTATTGCTGCGGCTGTGGAGGTGGCAGTAGTCAATCGTTCCCGAAGGTGGCGTACCCGGATGTAGCGGTCCTGCCCGGGGGTAGTGACCCGTGGTCGACCGGATCTAGGGAGGTCACGTGTTGATCCATGTTGCTGGTAACGGTCCCACAGTCTGGAGATGGTGCTTGGGGACACATGGAATGCCCTGGCAACGGCCGTTCTGGATTCGCCTGCGTCTAGTCGGCCGATGGCATTGTTTCTCTGCGGTTCACTGAGACGTGGCATGTCCTGGATTGTCAACTGTCGGCCAGATACAGAGGCCAGGCAAGCGAACACCCTGCACTTTTATACTGTCGGTGTTCATGTTGCACGTGCAGACAACGCACGTGCAGTGGTGACATGGTTTGCACGTGGCTGCGTTTTTGCGAATATTCACATTTTGGAACTTTATTGTACAGTAGCTGCGTTTTATCGAATGTAACTGTGGGAATGTGTTTGGGACATGCAATGACCTTATATTCACAAAGCATGAACCGGTAGGAAACATAAAATCGGAGTTATAACCCATTTGTACCCTTTTGCGTTTCTTTTTTTGAAGAGTGTGTATGTATATATATATATATATATATATATATACATACATACATACATACATACATACATACATACATACATACATACATACATACATACATACATACATACATACACACACACACACACATTTTGTGTGTGCGTGCGCGCGCGCGCGCGCGCGTGTGTGTGTGTGTGTATAATATTCAGTTAACGTATAAAACACCATGACGCTTAAATCTAAAATTAATTTGCAGGTATTGGCGCTTAATCTGTGCAAAGTATGACTGGATAAGATATATGACATTTTTCTGGATCTGTAGCACTGGCAGTTATAAAACCATGCATGTGAAAGGCCGTACAAGGTGACGTGTCTCAATATAATACACTCATCAAAATTAATTAGACTTCTGTTAATATCTAGTGGTGTCGTTAAACAAAACAAACTTTAACTATACACTTTCCCATAAACAAGAATGGTTGGAATGGGAAAAAATCGTAAGTCCCACCATACGACAACCGAGCGCTCTATAAGTGAGCTGCACTCCGCCCCTCGACACGTGTGTGCTGTGTCCACCTACAGCCGCACTGCATTATTTATTATTTTTTTTTTTTAATCTTCTTTTCAAATACTGCTCTACTGCGCCTCGCATTAGTGTCGTCGATGCACAGTGACCTACACTATACACCGTAATGCGCGTATAGTTAGCTACACGCCGAACTACACACCGTGTCACTGATTGTGTGTGTGTGTGTGTGTGTGTACTGGCTTTCCAAACAAGGAAGGTATAATAATAACCTAACCCGTCGCTTCAGCCAACCGAGTGTCATCATTTAGGTCATGTTACATTCGTCAGCTAGGGATAAGAAAGAACAGAAAAAGTCCTAAAACTTTCACTTGGT